>NW_027491611.1:0-600000 GCF_021521415.1 Bidens hawaiensis | reverse complement strand
ATACATATTCGTGAATATTATTATCTACTCAAGCATTCTATACATCGAATGTGTAAATTACTTACCTAATTTCAAATTTTCCTCCATCTAATTTATTTCCTTTTGTTTTTATTATTTTCAATGGTTAGCTTCAACTATTTTGTTATATTTTTCAAATTTTTTTTACTCGTTATATAACACGTATTTATTCAGTTTCATTTCTCTTAAGAAATTAATTCTATTTAAATTTTGATTTAAAACGTTTTCTTTTACCTTGTTTTCGAACCCACACAACGGGAAGAACTACGTGCATCATGCGATGATCTAAATAATTAATGGTGCATGAATAATTATCAAAATCCATGCATGGGACTCATAATAATTACAGTTGTGTGTCATAACATAGAACCTAGGGTGATTTTGGGAAACAATACAAATATCGATGTGATAAGGGCATGGTGGTTACTGGTGCATCCTATATATAAGTGTCCTTATCATATTTTATGTTTGTAGCGTTATCCAAGTCACTTGAAAATCTGCGTTATTATTTTTTTTATTTTTATTTTAAAGAAAAAGAAAAGAAAAATGATTTCTCTCTTGGCACTTTATGCTATGGTTTTTCATTAATTTCGGGACAAAATTTCCAAAAAGTTGTGAATACTGTAACATTCGTATTTTTCAAACCCGAAACTCAACCCATTTATATATATAATTGTTTGAAAGTTCGATATTAAATAAGATCGACAAATTAATATTTTATGTGGTTCATTTTTGTTCACCTTATTACGCGTCACCCGGTTCTAATTTATTTATTTCATAAAGTATTATAACTATTAAGCATGCACAAATTTTGACCAGTTAACCATGTTTTGAACTAGCTTGAATAACAAAGTTAACTCCAAGTACTAGTTTGCAAATGATAACAACAAAAAAATCCATCCTTTCCCTCCCAAACCCGTCAGCAACAGCCTACCCCCCCCCCCTCGTTTTTGGCAACAAATCAAGACGAAATTCAAGGGATTCGATTTGTATACACGCGTCTTGTCCAACACGCTAACGACCTATATGGTATTATTGGTTAATTGACAGCTATCATTGAACAATTTCGTTCAATTTGGTATTAACAGCCCGCGGCTCTAACTAGGCTCCAAAACCCTATAAATACTACTCCATAATTCAATTAACGAATCACATAAAATCCTTATAACATCTTTAAGCAAACCCCTAAGACAATTTCATCTCCGAATCCGTCCTAAGTCATCTTTTATACTGAGTTCATACCGTGAAACCCTAGGCGTTGTTCTCCTTCAATACAAACTCGAATACGGTAATTATTTTGTGTTTCCAGGTCGGAAATTGTTAAGGAACAAAAGCCCTCTATCGATTTAAATTGATAAAGGGAAGATATGAATCAATTGGGTTCAATTTGAAATTAGGGCTTATATGAATTTGGGGAAGATTTCATTCTGCTTAAATAAAAGCTGATCCATTCCAATAACAAACCGAAGCCTTGGCTCAGTTGGCCAATGCCTCACGTTTATGACCCACGAACTGGCCTGGGGCGCAGGTTCAAGTCCCCCCAGTCCCGGTTTTGTCTCTTTATTTATTTATTTATTTATTTTATTTATGTTTTAAGTAAATGTCAATATATTTAAACTAAAAATTAACAATGATTTCACTCGTTTACGGATTGAACCTATAAGGCCCCGAACCCTGGGAACCCCATAGTTGGTAATCATACAAAACACTTAAGGAAATAATTAAACTTGAAAACGGTTTCTTCCATTAAAACAAACATCTCAGAGTTAGTTCAGCGGAAAACATAAATAATAAAATAAGTTCCCAAAACCCGGGAATTTGGCACAAAATCAACATAGTTATCTTTAAATAAAAAATTTTAAAAACAAATGTTTAATAGTGAAACTTCAATTCCCGTATGCCCTTCACCGTCCAAGTAGCTTCATGCACGTCCAAGAGATAAGGCATCCTCTTCCTAACCTGAAACTCACAATAACATGCACACAAAGTCATCTTGAGCTGAGTGAGTTCAAGTTTTAAGTAAATAACATCATTAAATAATAGTTGTGATAGTCATACCAAAGTTTTAAAACGTAAAAGGGTACATCCATCAAATCATCATTACCGAACTAAACATCCTCATACATACATATACAAAATATATATGTAAACATCCTTTCAATTACATCTCTATATATATCACAGTATATATATATAACATCCACGTATAACATCAGGGTCGAGCAAATGTACAACCCAAACACGTAACATCAGTTCATGTAAACACAAAGTAGGCATACACAACATCAGTAGTCAAAACGACTACAACATCGCCAGATATAGGGCAAGAAATAATGTATATACATATATATATATATATACATATATATATATTTAACATCCCAAGGCCTACCACATGCTAGAAAGCCTATATAAATTCGTTTAAAACCTTTCATCATGTAAGAAAACACTTAGGTGTGCATGCTAGCTCAAAAGTAAAAAAGAGTAAAACGGGCATCATGAACTCACCTGAAATCAATCGAACACCTGCAATGAGCTAGGAATCCCTAAGTGCACAATCACAAGCAAGGGCCTGTAAATTATACACAACACGTTACTAAACTAGACCGTAAGAACACTCTTGCCTAATGGGCCGCCCAAGGCCCAACACCTGGCCCAAGGCCCAACAACTTGGCCCAAGGATAGTCAAATCGGGTCGAATGCGCGTGTAATAAACCTTAAAACCATTTGTTAAACGAATCAGCCCCGAATGGACCAAGATCCATTTTAAATCTTTTCATTCATCAAGATTATGTCACCCGAGTTGATAGGGTTGACGGTTCCTTTTTACAACTCTTACTTTAACGTTTTAACAAAAATTCGCGCACCGCCGACTTGATTGACGAAGCACTAACCACAACAGCCCCAAGCATCAAAAAATTAATTTTTCCACAGCCCTTAAACCCCGCTAGGGTTGTACAAACTGATTCGGTCGGTCACCCGATCAATTAACGCATCAAACTCAACAATTTGCAATTCTATACCCGATAAACCCTAGTTTTCGAACTAAAATCGATTGACCGACCTAAACACCTCCATTTTCCATGAAATTATAATATTATGCACATGTCATACCTAGTGGGATGTTGATGCAAAAACCTCACTCGAAACAGCCCCGGAAAAGCTCAATTGGGCAGCCACCCGGTTAGCCTATAACACGACGTTTTTCGATCAATACGAGCAATATGAGGACCGATTAACGTGAAAAAGACTTGGGGAATCGTAGTACATACCTTGAATTGAAGTTCTAAGGTTTAGAATTGGCTGAAAAAATAAAAAATCGCGGGTCTTGGCCTTGATGTTCCTGCCGATCGCAACAGCCAAGGGGGGCTAGGGTTATGTTGTGTTATAACATAAGATATTACACTCTAGTCCCTCCAGATTGAGGTGTAAGGCAAAACAGAAGGAAAAGCTAGGTTCTTTAACGTACCGGGATAACGTAAAGTCTTCCAAGAAATGTCGGTTAAGTCCCGAGAGTTATACATACTCTACAAGCTTTAGTTCTTGAAACCGGAATTAACGGGTGTTACAAGTCCACCCCCCTTACAATGAGATTCGTCCCCGAATCCCGATGCGACAGGAACAACTGCGGATAATGCTTCATCATTTTGTCTTCGGACTCTCAAGTGGCCTCAGAACCCCTACGGTGTTTCCGCTGCACCTTCACCTATCTAACCACCTTATTTCTCAAACGCCTCTCCTGACGGTCAAGAATAGCAATCGTTTGTTCAACGTAGTTCAGCTTACTATCGAGTTCAATATCATCGAGAGGCACATGGGCCTCTTCATCCGCTAAGAATTTCCTCAGATGGGACACGTGAAAAGTAGGATGAATCCCCGC
This sequence comes from Bidens hawaiensis, assembly GCF_021521415.1. NCBI lineage: Eukaryota > Viridiplantae > Streptophyta > Magnoliopsida > Asterales > Asteraceae > Bidens > Bidens hawaiensis. The sequence continues at coordinate 596,102 of NW_027491611.1, read as the reverse complement.
GAGCTCCTTGGGCAGTTCTAGCCTATATGCTACCTCACCGACTCGGACCAATACACGAAACGGGCCAATAAACCTCGCCCTGAGCTTCCCCCTCTTACGAAAATGAATAATGCCCTTCCAGGGAGAAACTTTTAACATAACCCGATCCCCGGCCTCAAACACAATAGGCCTTCGCCTTTTATCTGCATAAGACTTCTGACGATCCTGCGCGGCCTTCATAAATGCTTTAATCTTGTTGAGTTTCTCAGTCGTAGCCTCGACCACCTCCAAACTACCCAACTGCTTCTGACCAATAGAACCCCAACAGACTGGAGTCCTGCACCTCCTACCATACAACATCTCAAACGGTGGCATCCCAATCATGGGGTGATAACTGTTATTATATGAGAACTCTACTAACGGTAAGTGACGGTCCCAACTACCATCTAAATCGATAACACAAGCCCGCAACCTATCGTCGAGAGTCTGAATGGTCCTCTCGGACTGACCATCCGTCTGCGGGTGATAAGCAGTACTGATGAGGAGTTTGGTGCCCATCTCCTCGTGAAACCTTTTCCAAAATCTGGTGGTGAAACGCGTATCCCTATCCGAAACAATAGATACCTGAACCCCGTGCCAAGAGACGATGTCACGAATAAACACATCGGCCAGCTGCTCAGAATTAAAAGTCTCTCGAATCGGCAAGAATTGAGCGCTCTTGGTCAGTCTGTCCACGATTACCCAAATGGTGTCGTAATTACCCCTAGGAGTACGAGGCAGTTTAGTCACGAAATCCATGGTAAGATGCTCCCATTTCCATTCAGGTATTTCCAACGGTTGAAGTTTCTCAAACAGCTTCTGATGCTCGACCTTAACTTGCAGACATGTAAAATACTTACTTACATACTTAGCCACCTCAAACTTCATCGCAGGCCACCAGTAATTCTTTTTCAAGTCTTGGTACATCTTGGTCACGCCCGGATGAATGAAATAGTACGATTGGTGCACCTCATCTAAAATTCTACTTCTGAAACCTCCATACCTCTGCACCCATAAACGCCCATCTTTATACTTCACCCCATCACTGACGTCTTCCAACAACTTTTCCTGACCCCAGATACGCTCTTACATAATTCATTCCACCTGCAACGCTTCATTCTGGACGTTCGCTATTTGTTTCAAAATGTCGGGTTTGAGAATAAGCTGGTAGGATTTCACACGAATAGGTTTTGGTCTCTCCTTCCGGCTTAACGCGTCGGCCACCACGTTAGCCTTACCCGAATGGTACATGATCTCCAGGTCGTAGTCCTTAATCAATTCCAACCATCGACGCTGTCGCATATTCAGTTCCTTTTGCTCGAAGAAATACTTTAAGCTCTTATGATCGGTGTAATAGTGCGAGGAACACCGTACAGATAATGCCTCCACAACTTAAGCGCAAACACAACCGCCGCCAATTCTAAATCGTGGGTAGGATAATTCGCCTCGTGAGGCTTTAATTGCCGCGAGGCATACGCGATGACTCGACCTCGTTGCATCAGAACACACCCAAGCCCCTGGTAGGAGGCATCAGAATACACCATCAAATCATCGATGCCATCAGGTAAGGCTAAGATCGGGGCATGCGTCAATTTGTTCTTCAACTCGAGAAAAGCCTCCTCCTATTCCGTACCCCAAACGAACTTAACACTCTTCTTAGTCAGCTTGGTCAGTGAAGAAGCAATTTTTGAAAAATCGGGAATAAAGCGACGGTAATACCCCGCCAAACCCATAAAACTACGGATTTCGGTTGGAGACTTAGGAGACTCCCATTCATTCACGGCTTCCACCTTTGCAGGGTCAACCAGAATACCACTCGGGTTAATAACATGACCCAAGAATTGAACCTCACGGAACCAGAAGGAACACTTAGAAAATTTCGCATACAATTTGGTCTTTCGCAGAGCCTCCAACACTTCCCTGAGATAACCGGCGTGATCGGATTCACTTTTAGAGTACACAAGAATGTCATCGATGAACATAATAACCGAGCGATCGAGCATCGATCTACACACCCGGTTCATAAGATCCATGAACGCAGCCGGTGCGTTGGTCAAACCGAAAGACATCACCAGAAATTCGTAATGTCCATAACAAGTGCGGAAGGCAGTCTTAGGAATATCTTCCTCCCGAATCTTCAGCTGATGATACCCGGACCTAAGGTCGATCTTCGAGAACCAACTAGCTCCTTGGAGTTGATCAAATAAATCTTCGATCCTTGGGAGAGGGTACCGATTTTTGACAGTGAGCTTGTTTAATTCACGATAGTCAATGCACATCCGCATGCTACCGTCCTTCTTTTTAACGAACAGGACCGGGGCTCCCCAAGGTGAGATGCTCGGTCGAATAAAGCCCTTATCGAGCAAGTCTTTCAACTGAGCTTTTCATTCGGTGCTAGGCGGTAGGGAGCTCGGGCAACGGGCTTGGCGCCCGGTACATGGTCTATCTGGAATTCGACCTCATCCGGTGGCACGTCTGACGAATTATCTGGAAATACATCCGAGAAATCCCGAACAATAGGAACATCACTGACGGTAGCCACCTCGGTATTCACATTCATAACATACACCAGATACGCCCTGCACCCCCGCTGTATCAACTTCCCCGCCTAAAGCATGGATATAATATGTGGCGTCGCAACATTCCGATCACCGAAGACCGTAATTCGAGTCCCATCCGGGGCCCTTAGACGAACGAGTTTCTGGACACAAATGATCTGAGCATTAACATTCGCGAGCCAATCCATCCCGAGCACCACGTCGAAACAACCAAGCGGCATCAAATACAATCGCACCGGAAACCTATAACCAGACAACTCGATGGAACAACCCTGAATAGCCCTAGACACGGACACGGATTTTCCTACGGCGACCTCAACCTCAAACCCATCGACTACGCGTTCGGGTTATTTATCCAACAGGGAACAGAAAGCGGTAGACACAAAACTCCTACTGGCGCCCGAATCAAATAAAACTGAAGCATGTAACTCATCAAGTAGGAAAGTACCTGGGGCGATATTATACTACTACTTAGCTACACGGTCAACACATACGATTTCAAAGAAACAAGAAATTATAACGGTGGAAGGAAAGCTAAATAAGAAGTAAGTACCTGAGACGACATCCGAATCCTCTTTCGCTTCCTTCTTGGAGATGTTGAAGGCCCTCGCCCTGGCCTTTGGCTTCTCATCCATCTTCCCCCTCGAGGAAGTCCTCTGCCCGGACGCCCCCCCCCCCCCCCCACCTTACTGGAAGGACAGTTTGATGCCAAGTGACCCGAACCCTTACAACGTAAACAGGTCAATGTCGAACACTCGAAATGAGGGTGTCCTACCTTCGCAACGAAAACAAGTACCGGACCCAATCCTACATTCCCCCTTGTGCGGCTTCCCGAACTTCTTGCAATTACCGAACTCCGCACCCCTTTTAAACCCAAAAGTCTCAGTCTTTATCCTTTTCTCAGACGGATTAAAATTGCTTCCCCCGTGCCACTTAACGTACAAATTTGTGTTCCATACCTTCCTATTCTCGGGCAGAGGTAACTTCTCCCTCTGATCATATAGCGTACCCGCTAGAGTGACCACCGAGTAAAAAGAGTTCATGTCAGTAGTCAACACACCCCTACTAATGTCCACCGGAAGCCCCTTCACGTACTTCTTAATCCTCTTGGTTTCGGGAGTAACCAAATCGGGACATAAACGAGCCATCTTGTTAAACTTGGTGGTATACTCTCGATGCGACATAGTACCAGCCTCCAAGGTCAAGAATTCCTACTCTATCTTTTCCAATTCATGCGGAGGACAAAACTGATCGAGAACCAATTTCTTCAACTCATCCCACGTCATCCTCCTAATCGAACGATCACCCATAGCTTGTGCCAAGTTATCCCACCAACATAATGCCTCGAAACGAAACGAGGCAGTAGCATAAGTCACCATATCATTCCCCTTGCACTTACTAACCCTCAGAACAGTCTCCATCTCTCTCACCCACTGATGTGCTGCCAATGCATCTTTAGTACCATCGAAAGAAGGGGGGTCACACTTCTTAAAGTCACCATACGAGAAAACCCGAGTAGATACACTAATAGTCCGCACCTCATCTTCATCCCCACTCGGCACATATACTTCTTCTTCCTCTTCTACCTGCACCTCCTTACTCTTCCTTCCCTTATCCGAACCCTTACCAACTAGTGACTCCTCCATGGCCCTGACGGCCTCAGCAACGATCTCGGAAATGGCGCTATGGAGCACCTGGTAAACCTCATCCGCGATAGCCGCGCGAATAGCAGGATCTAAGGCGGGGTTATCCCCATCCTCATGAATCGGGGTATCCTGCTGGAAAGTAGGAATCTCACTCTTGGATTCGGCACGTGGCTTACGACCACGACCACGACCACGAACAATAGAACCACCTCTCTTAGCTGCTCGAGTATTAACCATGACTTATCCCTACAAAGACAGAATTTTAACACGGTCAAGTACAAGTGGTAATTAGAACATGTAAGGTAAGGGTAAACTGCTAATGACGTTGATCAAGTATAATTAGTCGTTTACTTTACCAGCCCGTCCTAACCACCCCCTGCCCCTAACCTCGTTAGCCTTCCATCTAACACTTAAACAGTTAATCACATACCGGGAACTTTAAAATCTAAAGGAATGACTAATTAATTAAAAGTTACCTCTTGGCGTGCAGCTACTCGCGGTGGGCATACTGGTCTCTTTTCTTACAGTTCGAGTCCAAGCATTCGCAGATGCTCGGATCCCTCGAAACAAGGCTCTGATACCAACTTGTAAGGCCCCGAACCTCGAGAACCCCACAGTTGGTAATCATACAAAACACTTAAGGAAATAATTAAACTTGAAAACGGTTTCTTCCATTAAAACAAACATCTCAGAGTATAGTTCAGCGGAAAACATAAATAATAAAATAAGTTCCCAAAACCCGGGAATTTTGCCCAAAATCAACGTAGTTATCTTTAAATAAAAACTTTTAAAAACAAATGTTTAATAGTGAAACTTCAATTCCCGTATGCCCTTCACCGCCCAAGTAGCTTCGTGCACGTCCAAGCAATAAGGCATCCTCTTCCTAACCTGAAACTCACAATAACATGCACACAAAGTCAGCTTGAGATGAGTGAGTTCAAGTTTTAAGTAAATAACATCATTAAATAATAGTTATGATAGTCATACCAAAGTTTTAAAACGTAAAAGGGTACATCCATCAAATCATCATTACCAAACTAAACATCCTCATACATACATATACAAAATGTATATGTAAACATCCTTTCAATTACATCTCTATATATATCACTGTAGGTTCCCAGCCGGATCTACACAAGATATCTCGTTCTACGTAGGTGCGGAATCCCTACGTAAGACGTTACGAGCGTAGAAGACAATACGAGTTTACACAATCGAACACACGTTACAAAAACAAATACTCGTTATATTGCAACCTTAAACATGTGATATCAATCACTGATTACAGGACTCTCTGACTCGTAAACTCGAATAACAAAAACCTCTCTTTTGATCAAGCCGTAACCTAATCAATATATATCACGACAACTTCGCCTGGCATGTTCAGGTGAAGTTGTCCCTAACTTCGCTTGTCTAACAAGTTCTCCTATATCAGCGAACTTGTTAGTTAACTTCACTTACATCAAATACAAAACATTACAAACTCGATTACAGACACTAGACACTGAACTACTGACATCATGCACCAACAGACTCCCCCTTGGCAGTAGCTTCATCTCTTTTTCTTCAAGCACGTGTCTTGTAATCTTCAACAATCTTGAATCTTCATCTTTAAGCATTCACTCCTTCTCGTACACATACCGACACAACTCTTTGATATTTCCTCGCTTCGTCTTTCCAAGCAGGAATATAAAAGATTTTCTTCTCATTCAGCACCTGCAGATCAGCTCGAGACAGGTTCACTAGATGCATCGGATCATAGACTCTCAGCAGCTCTTGTTCATCTTCATCTTCCATCACTGCTTCAGCTGTCTCACAATCTACATACCACCACTTCAACTCTTTGAGCACATCCTTGGGCATTTGTTTCATCGGCACTTCTTTCAAACACCGGATCGGTTAATACTTCATAATCATCCAAGGCTTGCCATCTGCTCTCAACCCTCTATCTTTATCTTTGATAAGTTTACCCTTCTGTGGTTTCAGCAGCTCAAACTTCTTTTCCTTTATACTCTCCTTCCATACTATCTTCCCAATGACTCTAGCCATAATATCATCACTTCGATTTATCAATCCCAATCTGGCTAAGTCTTTCACTTCACATTCTGGCAGTGTGTTCAACGATCTCAACATTCTTTTGAAGTACTGAATACCATCATATCTCTTAATCACGAAGAGCCTCAACTGCTCATCGTATATCCAGCAGATAATCCCTTTTCTCGATTCAGCATAGCTTCTAATGTTGTAAGTCTTCTTAAACATAGTAGGGACCGCTGGTTTCTTCGTTTTGACGAACCACTGAGCATATCCTTCTTTCCATCTAGGCTGCTCTTCCCATTCAGTCTCATCATTTCCCATCTCTTTACTCATATCTGCGTTATCGACTTCTGGAATCTCATGCTCTACATTCTCTTCTACTATCTCTCCCTCTTCTATCTCATCATCAATCACAATCTGTTCACCAATCTTCTCTATCTCATCACTCGGTAATACATCATCATCACACATAAAGTCATCATCCATCTCCTCAACCTCCACTACCACCACATCATCACCACTAGCTGCAGTTGTCGACTCCCCCTGAGTTGTGGAAGTCCTAAGAGCTTGTACAGTTCTTGGCAACTCACCACCTGCACCTTTCGATACATTGGGATCATCGTCTCGATCATTTCTCCTCTTGGTTCTCAATTCATCGCCTTTACAGCTCGTCTCCCCCTGAGATGCCAAGAACTCCTTCAGAGCATCTATGATTTTTCCATGTTCTACCAGCAGGGACGACTGCATCTGATTCTCTGCAACTAGGCGTTGAATAGCCTGGGTCTGGATAATATTAATCCTTGACTGTTCTGCACGACCCGTTCAAGTGCTGCTATTCGTTCTGAGTCTGATAAGGTTGCATCGAAATCAAACCTCAGATGTGATATATCTTGAGTGTACTTAGGAGGGATTTCCGATGTAACCGGGACCTCAGAAGTAGACGTAACCGCAGGTGGCATCGTCAATGATAACCTTGCAGTGGCCACAACCGTCGACTCAATAAAATGTGCCACGACCTCCGTTGGAGTAAGAGTTGGAGGTGGCAACGAGACAATCTCCGGAGCCGAAAGTTGAAATGAAGTGAGTGGGAGGCCAAATGAGGATGAGGTAGCCACCACGGGAATGTCCGTGGCGCTTGGCCTTGTAACCTGTAATGATGAGGGAACCATTGTCATACCGGACAGTGCGGGTGGGGTGAAACGTACCACCCACGAGCTCTCACCGGCTCCCGATCCTGCACCTATCCGTTCCCTTCTTGATCTGCGAATCAACTGTTGAACTTCTTCTTCATAGTCCGACTCACTATCATCATCAGTTCTCTTCCTTTTCCCATGAGTCCGTTCATGTGTTACCAAAATCCGTCTTGCTTCGGTAAATTCATCATCAGAATCTGAGCCAGCCACCGTTGCAGCTGCCCTAGTAACATTCACACCCGAAACATGTGCAACAGAGACTTGCACAATCTCCTCTGGATCAACCCTCTCCATGTCAAAAAATCCTTGACCGCCAAACTCTGCATCAAGGTCAACGTTCTCCTCCGGTGACACAACAGGAGCAGCAGGTATAGCTTGAGGTGCTCCTGCCTGTTGTGGTGCCGGGTCCGAAACTCGTCCCCACGAGCAGACACATACCCCGGGTTGATTAAGTACCCGAATAGTGGAGTATGTCGAGGACGGAGCTCAGGTTTGCTCCTCGCACTGGAGGATCTGCATTGGGCAAAGATCCTTTTGCTCACACTTTCTACGTATCGGATTGGTCGGCGCTGAGGTAGCGTTGGAGCAACATGATTCAAGATCATTTGGAGAAATCTTGGATACATGATAAATCTCTCACGCGCCACCGCTCTTCTTTGTCGATCGATCTCGTAGAAGACCATCTGACTAAAGCTGTAACGCTTATTATAAGTCAGAGCAGTCATTGCCGACTGCATGGTCGCGCCCATGCCATCAGTGCCCGCCTTTCTCCCTGACATGCAAACAATCATGACATGCATGAGAAAGCGCCAGTGGTCAAGTAAAAACCCCTTCCTTCTCTGCGTATCTCCCAAAGGACCTGAGTATCCCATCCTCAAAAATGCTCCATCACGGAAAGGAGCTACAAAGTCTGTCGGGTCATCCCTCGTCTCATCTCCAAAACGTAAAGCCGCCCGAATCTGTTCAGATGAGAACTGAACAATGTGATTGTTGACTGTTGCTCGCATCACCGGGGGCTCGACCCTACAATCATATTCCACGGTCTGCCAAAAATCCTCAATGTTGGGTAAGGATATCGGCAGAGTTGTCGTAATCGCGTGGAATATACGCGAGCGTAGTAGGAATGTGATGATTTCGCGGAAATCATCAACTCTGCTCGCCTCCGGGTCTAATGTTATATACATGTTGTGACCTGGGAAGAACTGTCTCTGGTTATCACCACCGTCATCACCGCCTGCACCACCTATAGCAGCCATATCTGCACCAAACAAACTAAGTTAGATAAGCGACAAAGCAAATCACAAGTTCGCCTGTTACCATGAGCGAAGTCGTGATCTTCTCAGTATAGGCGAAGTTAAAGATGGGGCGAAGTTGGGAAACAACTTCGCTTCAACTTTAACTTCGTCTGTTAACTGTTAAGTAAAAAAGTCCAGGCGAAGTTAATGGTAACTTCGCCTAACCACAACATCGCCTCATAAACTGTTTCAAAAATAATTATCAGGCGAAGTTAAACCTCAGGCGAAGTTACGGACAACTTCGCCTAAACTGTAACTTCGCCGAATATGAAACGGCATCAGATAGGTTTATCGAACGACGTGATTTGGTCAATTTTGAGCTTACGGATCTGTAAAACTTGATTTTATGATGATTTGGACGTTTAGGTTGATTACTACCACGTGAAAACACATTTGAAAATCGGTTATTGAAGGTTCGGAAAAACGAGGTCGTGAATCGGGTCGAAACGACCTTTGATTAACGTTACGGACAGCGAATAGGTGATACTATCAACACTACGCACCTATAACTCAGATTATAACTGGAAAAAGAACACAGATGAAGATCGATAAGTTCGCTGTGGGTTTAGAGATTAAGTTCGCTGATTGACAGTAAGATAAGTTCGCTCCGGTTTGAGAATAATGAACTGGCAAAACCTTTACTCTTTTGTATATAGGGTCAGATTTATTCAGGCGAAGTTATGGATAACTTCGCCTATTGCAGGCAAAGTTATGCACAACTTCGCTGAAATTAAAAATTTCAAAACAAACCCCATAAATTGAACAATTTGCAATTAAGTTTTAAAACAACCTTTAATGTGTTAAATGATACGATCAAGACCAAGTAACCAGTTATAAAATCATACAATTACATAAGTAGAAAAATTTTAAAATTTAAAGTACACGGGATCAAATTTCAGTCTCGATAGGGACTACCATGTTTTAGAAAAGATCCGAACAGGAATCATACTAACTCCGTGACTGTCACACAGATCCGTGTTCAGCTTTATTATGACATAAAGAAACAGGTTGTAAGCAGGTAATAACTTAAAATGGTTTTCATCGTTTCTGTGATACGGGTTAGGTTCAATTAAGCTCAAAACTTAAGTGGACAACAACTCAGAGATTATGATACCTCCTATCTATTCACAAAGCGTATTTGGCTTTCCCCAAGTCACCCCGAGTTGACCTCGACCCGTAGTGTCTGATTAAATAGTAGGAACTCTTCGATCTTTGGACTCTCAATCCCGTTCTCTATCTTGCATCTTGATTGAGAAGTCTTATCATTATGAACTCTTTAATGTCTCAATAACTCACACATTTTTTTTTCAAAACGTCAGATAAACTACTGCAAGTCCCGAATCTGGATCACTGCAGTTTCTTGACACGCTATCTTCACGGGAATCAGAACACTCACGGGCTCGTGTATGACTGGGTAATCGCTTTTCTGCCTATCATTCAGAAAGATATATATGGAGACATGCACAATTGTTAAGCAGTTTCTACGTAAAATCGAGTAGATTTAGTTAGTATCACTTCTACTTTTACGCACCATAAAAAGCTACCATGACATACAATGACTGTTCTAAAGTCTTTTAGGCCTAATAACTTCACTAGTTAAGCACACAGAATCAGTATATCTATCACTTTCCAAGGTTGGATCAGTTTTCTGTTAAACATAGTAAAGGAACTTCTTATGAAGTAGTAAACTTGAAAAATAATTTCATCTCCCGTAAAAATTTTTAACTTCAATCGCCCCGATCAAATTGAAGTTTTCAGGTAAACGGCTATCCCGAAGATCCAATGGATCAGCTGGACCGACCACATACAAGTATGTGTCCTTCTAACTAAGTATGATCGACTAATTTTCAGCGAAAGAATAAAAACACATCATAAACCACCCCGGTCACTTTCAGTCATCTGGTTAATGGCTATCCTTATATTCAACAAGTAGAAATGAGGACCAAACATATCCGAAGATATGTCCTTCAAACTGAGGCAACCGACATAATTCTAAGCGATAGTGATTTTTTTTTTTTTTTAACTTCGCTTAAAGTCAACTTCGCTCCTCCTTAACTTCGCCTGTCCAAAACTTCGCCTGACAGATAACTTCGCCTGAGATAAGTGAACTTGTGAGGTAGGCGAAGTTGTGAATAACTTTGCTTAACCTTATATCTTCGCCTAAACCCTAAAATTTAAGCGACAACTTCGCCTGAACCCAATAACTTCGCCTGCGGCGCTGATCGGCCAGAAACGATCAGAAACGTGCCAGAAACACCAAAACGCAGATCTCGAACCATAGCATAAGAGCCTAAGGCTCTGATACCACTTGTAAGTCCCCCCGGGGCGACGCCGATAGATACAAGATCCGCACGAGGTCTAGGAGTGCGGAATCCTCCTAGACTCATTAATGGTGTACAAGACGAAGAACACGATTACACATACATAAACACACGAATGGGATAAACAAAGCTGCAGATCTTTTCATAATAACCGAAACACTTACAAACCAAACATGAAAACAAATGACGGCCGACCCGAGGTGAGCTCTACCTCGGGTCGTCCCACACGACTCTCTCTCTCGGTTTCTCTCAAGCTACTTGAACTTAACACACAAAACTCTTAATTTCTGGATTCCCAAACCTAACCAAGACACATATATATATATATATATAAACAACTTCACGGGCTTGGGTCTGTAGGCGAAGTTGTTCTAACTTCGCCTATGGCGGAAGTTGTTACAACTTTGCCTATGGCGAAGTTGTTCTAACTTCGCCTATGGCGAAGTTGTTCTAACTTCGTACTTCGTTTCGGCTGAACAGAATTGCATAGCGACGGTCACAAAACATGCACCAACAGACTCCCCTTTGACCGTTGCTCTCAATTATAACAAACACAAAAGATCATCTGTTACAAAACATGCACTAACAGACTCTCTCTTAACTGATGATCTTCTGTTTGCTCTTCAACCAGCCGTGTCTGAAACTGTCTTGTAGCTTTACAAATCTACCAATCACCCAGCGTCTTCCATATCCGATCTCCCATTCAGTGTAAGCTTCTCCGACTATATAGATTGAGGTCTTTGAAATGCATGCATCCCCGTACCTAATTGATCATCTCAACCAATCACGTGAGTCCTTCTGACTTCACCAACACGTGAAGTTGGGCTCCCACCACAACTTCACCAACACGTCGGCATACGATAAGGTTTAATCTTCAACTACTCAACATCAAGTGATCAATTTCATCACAAAACAACCTTGACAGAATCTAACACACATGACCATTACTTAATCCGAAGCATCTTCAATCACCAGGGATAACGATCAAGAACATAAACACTTTAATTCCCGATTAAATCCAACTTGTTCCAGAATTTTTCACTTTAATAAATATGCATCACGTTTCAGGATCCAATTCTCGAACGCCTTGAAAATAACATAAATAATATGCTCTGACCGCAATCCAGTAATGACGAAAACCTTCAGTTCATATTGACTTTCTTCAGCTGGTCAACCTCGAACAACAACTATTTCATTGCCCACAAACACCCAAATATGTGGCAATATCCAGTTTCAATCAATATCCCATTCACAAACTCAACTCCATATCCAGAGTTGACACGTATTTGTTCACACGTAAGACCAAGAGATAACAAGATTCAATCGTTGACGGAACAACGTCTTCGGTCTCACAATAATCGTGTACACCTGGCCATACAGACGAAAACTCCAAACACTTTTTTTTTTTTTTTTTTAACTTCGCCTAAAGTCAACTTCGCTCCTCCTTAACTTCGTCTGTCCATAACTTCGCCTGTCCAAAACTTCGCCTGACAGATAACTTCGCCTGAGATAAGCGAACTTGTGAGGTAGGCGAAGTTGTGAATAACTTCGCTTAACCTTATATATTCGCCTAAACCCTAAAATTTAAGCGACAACTTCGCCTGAACCCAATAACTTCGCCTGCGGCGCTGATCGGCCAGAAACGATCAGAAACGTGCCAGAAACACCAAAACGCAGATCTCGAACCATAGCATAAGAGCCTAAGGCTCTGATACCACTTGCAAGTCCCGCCGGGGCGACGCCGATCGATACGAGATCCGCACGAGGTCTAGGAGTGCGGAATCCTCCTAGACTCGTTAATGGTGTACAAGACGAAGAACACGATTACACATACATAAACACACGAACAAACACACGAATGGGATAAACAAATCTGCAGATCTTTTCATAATAACCGAAACACTTACAAACCAAACATGAAAACAAATGACGGCCGACCCGAGGTGAGCTCTACCTCGGGTCGTCCCACACGACTCTCTCTCTCGATTTCTCTCAAGCTACTTGAACTTAACACACAAAACTCTTAATTTCTGGATTCCCAAACCTAACCAAGACACATATATATATATATATAAACAACTTCACGGGCTTGGGTCTGTAGGCGAAGTTGTTCTAACTTCGCCTATGGCAGAAGTTGTTACAACTTTGCCTATGGCGAAGTTGTTCTAACTTCGCCTATGGCGAAGTTGTTCTAACTTCGTACTTCGTTTCGGCTGAACAGAATTGCATAGCGACGGTCACAAAACATGCACCAACATTCCCCATGTCTTTTACACCTTAATTGATCATATTAACACGCTTATTGGTCGTTAAGGTTGAGTTTTGATAATAACAGTTTACTGACAGATTCATATACGTTTATTGTAGGTTCTGTAAAGCGATGATAATCCATTGTTTTTGATCGATTCTTGATTCCAAGATGTTTTACTTCGAGTCTAGTTTCCAGAAAGGTATAATACGTAATGTTTGGACGAGATTTGAATGGTTTTTATGAATTTATAAAATCGAGTGTCAAAGCTGATGCGGGATGACGGATTCTAGTCTGTCTTCCCAACGTCATAACCTTTTTTCGACAGGTCCAAATTGGTTGGTTCTACTTCTGAAAGTTAGTATTTTGAGTTAGGAACCAAACCCAATTGGAATCGTTTAATTTGGTTTGGTAATGAATTTTATAAAAATAAAACCATTTTTTTGCGCACTGAAATAGCTGCACGTACCTTGCTGTGTTGGGGGAATTTTTATAATTTTTGTGTCCAATTGAAAAATATAATAAAAATATTTTTATAAACCTAAGACATTTATTAAAGTCTGCTAAAAATTTAATAATTTATTACAAAGGTTATCCTATGTAATTAAATGCATCTTCGCATGCAAAAATTTTCACGTTTTACTCGTTATTTATCGATAAGTTCGTTTTAGGCTTAACCGGTGGATGTTCAATTGTGTTCTTGTCGGGGCTGTTTGAAGTGAGTTTTTGCACCACAATATTCCTAGGTATATCCCGTATATCATACTCAAATATCATGTTCTTAGGTGTTCGTTAAGTTGATCAACTAGTTGTAGTTTGATTGTTATGTTCGGTTGTCTAGAATTGTTGAGTTTGATGCGTTAATCGGTGGATGACCAACCGAATCAGTTTGCATGGCCCTAGGGAGTCTAAGGGCTGTGGGAAAATTATTTTTTGATGCTCGGGGCTGTTGTGGTTAGTGCTTCGTCAATCGAGTCGGCGGTGCGCGGATTTTCGTTTAAACGGTAAAGTAAGAGTTGTAAAAAGTAACCGTCAACCCTATCAACTCGAGTGGCATAATCTTGACGAATGAATAGATTTAAAATGGAATTTGGTCCATTCGTGGCTGATTCGTTTAACAAATGGTTTTAAGGTTTATTGCAAGCGCATTCGACCCGAATTGATTTTCCTTGGGCCTTGGGTCAAGTCGTTGGGCCTTGGGCCAAGTTGTTGGGCCTTGGGCCAAAGTGTTGGGCTTGAACAGCCCATTAGGCAAGAGTGTTCTTACGGTCTAGTTTTGTAACGTGTTGTGTATAATTTACAGGCTCTTGCTTGTGATTGTGCACTTAGGGATTTTCCTAGCTCGTTGCAAGTGTTCGATGGATTTCAGGTGAGTTCTCGATGCCCCGTTTAACTCTTTTTAAGTTTTGGGCTAGCATGCACACCTAAGTGTTTTTCTTACTTGATGAAATGTTTAGAATGGTTTTACTTAGGCTTGCTAGTATCGGTAGGCCTTGGAATGTTATGGAAGGTGTATGTATATATATATTTATATATATTTAGAATGGCCATTATTTGGCGAATGTTGTAGTTGTCTCGACTACTGAATGTTGCGTAAGCCTACCTTGTGTTTGCACGCGCCGAATGTTACGTGTTTGGGTTGTACGTTTGCTCGACCCTGAATGTTTGTAGTCGTCTCGACTACTGAATGTTGCGTATGCCTACCTTGTGTTTGCACGCGCCGAATGTTACGTGTTTGGGTTGTACGTTTGCTCGACCCTGAATGTTTGTAGTCGTCTCGACTACTGAATGTTGCGTATGCCTACTTTGTGTTTGCATGCGCTGAATGTTACGTGTTTGGGTTGTACGTTTTCTCGGCCCTGAATGTTATTATTGAATGTTATATATATATAGAGTGATATATATAGGAATGCACGTATAGAGATGCTCATACGTAAGGATGATTATTTATTTGAATGTGGTGACCTAACCGATGTACTTCTGTTTACCGTTTTAAAACCGATGGAATGATTATTTAAGAATTTTGTTACTTATTTAAAACTTGAACTCACTCAGCTTAAGCTGACTTTGTGTGCATGTTAGTGTGAGTTTCAGGTTAGGAAGAGGATGCCTTATCGCTTGGACGTGCACGGAGCTACTTGGACGGTGAAGGGCATACTGGAATGAAGAATTACTTACAAACCTTTTATTTCAATAGAACTTTTAAAAGTTATAATTAATTTTGATTTTGGGAACTTATTCATCTATTTACGTTTTCCGCCATATTATACTCTGTAATGCTATTTTAATGCAAAGAATTGTTTTTATGTTTATTTAATTTCTCAAGTGTTTTGTATGATTACCAACTGTGGGGTTTCCCGGGGTTCGGGGCCTTACAATAACAAACCATGATTTCCATAATTAAATGATAATAATAATCCATAGAGATCAATCGTTCAATCCATAAAATACCAAACATAATTGTAACTCAAATCACATCGAAAAATAATCACGTTTATCGAGAAATTATTATATGATTAATATTAATTTATTATAATTATTTAAAATGTATTTAACTTTGGAAAATAAACGTTTTTAGCCCAAAACTAAAATTCAATCCTGTATTGTATCCACATAAACTCTTTAGGGACTAAAATGCAATTGTTATATATATTAACCATTTACCCAAACCCATAACCAGTCATCCGTATCCACAACCCGTATCCATGACCCGTCTAGTTTACTTGAGCCTAAATTAACGAACTAATTTAGGAATTGGATTGTGTTTATGATTTCTCATACTATAATCGGCCTAACTAACATCATGAATTAGGAATCAAGATCAAACATAATGTGCAATTGATTTATTAACCAAAACCGTCATGCTCTAAACCAATTATATAACTTAGGCTTACACATAATTCAATCAAATCCGTCTGCTCTTCCTTCACAACCAGACGATCAAAACCCCTCAATCTAATTGCAATACTTTTGGCCGCTAACCCCTGTTCGATTTGGTTCTTTCCGTCGGCTATTGTGTTAGTCGTTCTCTCTGGTAGCCTCATCAATCAAGGTAATTAAGATATGAATTAAATTCGCAATACAGCAATATACGATAACCCTAACATTAATTGGTCAGACATACAATGGATTGATCAATTTCAGATCTAGGGTTCTTATTCCAAATTGGGTTTTATTAAGTTCAGTATTTAATGAATCGTTTTCAACTTTAAACCAACTGACACACCAGCTCAGTTGACTGGTGTGTGTGTGTTCAAGTGTTCAGGCCGGCCAGCAACCCAAGTTCGAATCCCAGGAGGCATGTTTTTGTTTTCTTATTTCTTTTTTTGAGTTGTTTTGATTTGTTATAAGTATTTTAATCAATATTAAGTAGTAATTAAATAATGTTTTGTTGAAACAGACATCCTAAAAATTAAACGTTTCGTGTCAATTTGTCTCGATACAAGTTTTAGTGTGTGTGTATATATATATATTATTAATAATGAACCAATAATTCTTTTATTAATAACCGACGCTAATGTTAATGCTACTCACTGTAAAAACGTTCTAAATTCATTTATATTTAATAAATATATATTATATATGTATATATATATATATATAAATATATATATATGTATATATATAAGTGTTATTTATTTTAAAAATCATAATAAACGTATTAACGTATTTAAAAGTATTAACTATATTTTTACCATCAAATTACGTTAAGATTTCCAAGATATAAATTTTATGATAATTATATATTTTTAAACGTATATTTTTATAGAAGATCTCGACTCATATTTATTTAAACTAATTATTTGCAAACCCGATTTATGACAAACCATGATTTCCATAATTAAATGATAATAATCCATAGAGATCAATCGTTCAATCCATAAAATACCAAACATAATTGTAACTCAAATCACATCGAAATCTTTAGTTCGTTATACGTATTGTATCATTTATAATTCATTCATAACATTATTTAATTAGGATTCTTATCGGTAATTCTCGAGGAGTGTGATTATCATTTCTTGTCGTGTTCATTCTTGTTTGGCTTGATTGATCAGGTGAGTTTGATCATTCTCCTTTTTATACACTATTTTCAAACGTTTTGGGGACATGTGCGTACTTACTCATATTTTCTATTATATATATATACTCAAAATCGCAAACATAATTATTGTGTGAATATCAGTTGAATACTATTTGGTAATTGCTACATGTTTAATTGTTTACTTGATAACGTTTCGGTGAGGTCCAACATATCCCCTTGTAGAGGGTTCTCATTAGTATGTTCATACGACCGTCTTAGTAACCGGAGCCCGATTCGTTTGGCAAGGTAACGACAACTTTAGTCATTGTAATCAATGCCCGATTCGATTGAAAACGATTGCATTGGCACACACGATTTGGTTATATACATGTTTGGTTATGATTTGATTGATTATTATCACATGGTTGGTTTGCGCATTTATCATTTATCATTTATCAAATCATCTATCATATATATATATATATATATATATATATATATATATATATATATATATATATATATTATTTGTTGTGTCAAAATTGGTGATCATCTCACTCAACATGTGTTGTTGACAAACTTCATTTTCTACGCATATGCAGGTTGCTTAGATTGAAGTATGGATATTTAGTCAAGACTATAGGTTATAATGAAGACGATCGTTAAATCATGTTTATCATTATTTATTTGAATTGTTTTATTGTATTCGATTGTTGTGTGTACAATTGAATTAAAATAATTAATTAGATATTGTCACATTTTATTTATGATAGTATCTTCGAGCAGAGAGCAATCGGATCACGCCCCGGCATTTCCGCCTTAGGTTGGGGTGTGACAGATTGGTATCAGAGCCGAAGGTTATAAGATAGGTCGTTAGAAATTGTCCTAGACATATGTTAGGAACCCTATACGTGCTATCTAAACTGCCTTATGTGCTAATTAATAAATTGTTTACAGCTTGCTTAGATTAATTATTTAAATTTTATTTATCTTGTTTATTTGTTGCACGCACACACTAATTCCGAGGTTATGCCTCAACTTTCAAAATATTTTTAAATTCTCTTAATTTTTGGTAGATTATATTTTAATGTGAGAAATTTCTTAAGAATTCCCGAGTTTTGCTCTTTCACCTTGAAGCGTGGGGGTATGACAAATCTCGTACAACCATAACTTCAAGTGGTACTCGTAATCGGTTAAACGGTTGCGTGGTAAACATAACCAGCTAAACGGTTGTACTTCCAAATTACATTTTTAAATTATTTTAAATGCTTAGTTGGGAGAAAAATCCATGGAAATCCATGGGCACTTCAACTATTCATTTCTTAAATCATTTTCGATTCGATTTTTGGGTTGGAACATATCATCCGGGGTGGTTCCCGAGATACACCAACTACTTATATTTGATTCGTTGATTCGATATTTAGTTAAGTCGGTTAAACGTCATGTAACGCTCATGGTCCGAACAACTCCATTGATTCGATAATTCATTAATTAGTTGGGTTAGTTAAATGTCGCTCATGGGCTGAACAACTCAATTGTTTATTACTCGATATTTGAATTGGGCCAACAAAATGCCATGGAATGCTCATGGGAGGCCAATTCACAAACTTTATGTTGTTTATTTAGTTGGGCCATTCAAATTGCCATGGAAAGCTCATGGGAGGTCAACTCGTTTGATATGCTTGGTTATTTTATTTTTGGAAAATCTTATAAAACATTATTTACTTAAATGCTTCCAACCCATAGATATTATTTTAATTCTTGACTCGACCTCGAGTCTTCACTAGTACTAATACATATACATACACATACGCATCTTCATAACTTCATATCAATTCATTCCTACAACTCACCTGTCATCTTACACACTTCCATTATTGGTCCTCAAAGAATGTCTTTCCTAAGAGTCATCGTCGTAATCAACGTCGTTCACCTGTTTCCCGTAATTGCCATTCGACTACTAGAATCACCAAGGAGTGCTGCTGTATGCTATTAACCGATCAACCGCCAATCTCGACAAAACTAAAATACACCGAACAAGAAATCTTATACTAACTCATATCCGTTAAAATATTATTTAAATCCATATTCTCAAACTATAAATTTCTAAGTACATTTAAAGCCTTATCCTCAACTTTAAACTATAATATTTTATTATCTCTTGTTTTCCTCAATATCATGATGGTTTTCACAACTTATTTTCCACTTTATAAATCTTTATTATTAAAATTCAAATATTGTAAATTTTATTATTATTAAACTAAATTATGTATTATCTAAATTTAATTTCCATTTTAAATTAAAAAGTTTCTATTAATTAATTTAACTTTTATTATTAAATTGACTTTTGATTGAACATTCAACGTAAAAATTTCAACTCCCTACTTTGATTTTTTTGAAAATTTTCAACGTTTTAAATGATAAGTTCGTAGTTGTTAGAATAGTTATGGTGGTTCATGCATTTCTAGCCTCGCATTTATCTCAATTTATTATATGCGTCACTTTAATTTATAATTTATTATTTACTCAAATTTCCATTATTAATAATTCAAATTACTTATTTACTAATATTTATAACGATTTTATGAAAAAAGGAAAAAAATCCACGAATTCCCAATTTAATCTAATTTAATTACCTACCTTATATTTTATATAATTTTAAAGATTTAATTGGAATATGACTATCTCGGTGATTCGGGAATATCCACTTCCCAGTTAATCTATTAAACAACTTAATTCAAATAAGTATATTTTCGCATTGTCATTAATATTTAAATTACTAACTGTTATAATATTTTAGAATATATTAATCGAATTAATCTAAATCTCAAAATCACTAACTTGAAAAGATATAACTTTATAATTAACTTCTCTTTAAATCTCATAAGTTCTCAACTGACTAAACTCAACTCGCCAAATAAACTTATATTCTCGATCTTAAGAACTTCATTTCTAAAAAATAGATCTTTAAGGACTCCACATGCCATTAACTATTTGTTATAAATTAAACCTTTGCGTAATTCATCCACTGAATAAAATTCCTTTATCAAAAATTAAACTATTAGGATCTTGTATCTCTATCTCATCACCTTATTCTCGATTATCTTAATAACATTTAAATCACCAAATCTGTTTTCTTCAATTTTCAAAATTTTACTTTTAAAAACAAAAGATGTTTTCGAAATCTTACGGTTTTATTAATTCAACTAGAACATTTACTAATTATAATTTGAATTTATATTTAGAAATTATCAAAAATAATTGTTTTCTTTTTAAAATTTTATTTTAAATGTTTTATAACCCACATGATGAAACGAGTTATGTGGACCATCCGACGATAAAGTAATTATGGTCCGGAACATAATTATCCAAGTCCTCTCGTGTAAATCATAATGCGTACAACTATGTGTCATGATTTAGAATGGAAGGTAGCTAGGGTAACGGTATGAATGATGAGATGATAAGGACATGGTGGGTACGCCGCTGGTACATCCTATATATAAGTGCCCTTATCGGATTGTCATTTGAAGCGTTGCTTCAGTTATTAGAAGTTCTATGTTATGATATTTTGGATAAAAGAGTAATTGTTTTCAAAACGATGATGTTGTGGTTCTCCTTAATTTCGGGACGAAATTCCCTAAAGTAGGGGGGACTGTAACAACTCGGGTTTTCCAACGAACGAATTTAAAACTAATATCCGACCCGTTTTATATTCGGGGAAATTTTATCATCGAAAAACAATCACGTTTATCGAGAAATTATTACATGATTTATATTAATTTATTATAATTATTTAAAATGTATTTAACTTTGCAAAATGAACGTTTTTAGCCCAAAACTAAAATTCAATCCTGTATTGTATCCACATAAACTCTCTAGGGACTAAAATGCAATTGTTATATATATTAACCAATTACCGAAACCCATAACCAGTCACCCGTATCCACAACCCGTATCCATGACCCGTCTAGTTTACTTGAGCTTAATTAATGAACTAATTTAGGAATTGGATTGTGTTTATGATTTCTCATACTATAATCGGCCTAACTAACATCATGAATTAGGAATCAAGATCAAAACCTAATGTGCAATTGATTTATTAACCAAAACCGTCATGCTCTAAACCAATTATATAACTTAGGCTTACACATAATTCAATTAAACCCGTCTGCTCTTCCTTCACAACCAGACGATCAAAACCCCTCAATCTAATTGCGATACTTTTGGCCGCTAACACCTGTTCGATTTGGTTCTTTCCGTCGGCTATTGTGTTCGCCGTTCTCTCTGGTAGCCTCATCAATCAAGGTAATTAAGATATGAAATAAATTCGCAATACAACAATATAGATAACCCTAACATTAATTGGTCAGACATACAATGGATTGATCGATTTCAGATCTAGGGTTCTTATTCCAAATTGGGTTTTATTAAGTTCAGTATTTAATGAATCTTTTCAATTTTAAACCAACTGACACACCAGCTCAGTTGACTGGTGTGTGTGTGTGTTCAAGTGTTTAGGCCGGCCAACAACCCAAGTTCGAATCCAAGGATGTAAGACTCCGAATCCCGAGAATCCTACAGTTGGTAATCACCTCCCCAAATTCACAAAAATTTAAAACCAATCGATTCGTTTTATTTAAAACAAGTTTAGAGTAAATAACAGCGGAAAAGTTTAAGTATTAAAAATCCCAAACACGGGTGCAAGTGTGCAAAAATCAAATGTAAATAAAATATTCGTTTTATTTGAAATCTTCATCTCATTAAAATCGTTTCAGAGTAGTAAACAGCGGAATAGATAACATCAAAATTCCCAAAACCAGGAAAGTGACCAAAATTAAAATTTAAATACTTATGGTAATAATTTAAAAAAAACAGTTTGGGTTATTAATTCTTCGACTAGATGTGCCTTCAACTGTCCGAGTAGTCTCTAGCACGTCCAAGCGGAAATCTCTAATCCTCAACCTGAAAGTCAATCTAACATACACACAAAGTCAGCTTGAGCTGAGTGAGTTCAAATTTTCATAAACAATAATTCATACTTTATTTCAAAGCTATAGTTATAAACAATAGAGAAGGTATAAATTAAATTAATTATATATAATTCACCAAGTAATACAATCATCGTCGAACACACGTACACGGGCCTCTCCACCACGAGTCAAGACTCGAGTAATATATTTGACCCGGACGCGGTAAGACCTAAGCATGTGACACGAGCCTCTCCACCACGAGTCAAACCCGAGTAATATATTTGACCCGGACGCGGTAAGACCTAAGCATGTGACACGAGCCTCTCCACCACGAGTCAAACCCGAGTAATATATTTGACTCGGTCACAGCTTATACATCCGAGCACGAGATACGGGCCTCTCCACCACGGGTACAGCCCGAGTAATATATTTGACCCGATCCCGGCTCACACATCCAAGCACGTGATACGGGCCTCTTCACCACGGGTACAACCCGAGTAATATATTTGACCCGATCACGGCTCAACATCCAACGGGCCTCTTCACCACGGGATTTTAAAACCCGAGTAATATATTTGACCCGCCAAAATGATGATCACGTCACACGGGCCTCTTCACCAGGGGTACAACCCGAGTAATATATTTGACACGGCCGTGAATCACCATGCACACACACAACAATAAGCCTACATACATCATTCTTAGTCACGAGAAACTAAATATCATTACACAATCGTAGGCTATAAGGTACACATCCTCATACGTACATACATACCTCCATATATACATACATATATATATATTCCTACATAAATATATATATATATATATATATATATATATATATATATATATATATATATATCATCCCATACGGGAACTAAGTAGATAGGTCTACTCATATTCAATTACTACCAAGTCTGCTAACATCCTCGAGTCTAGACCATCAATAATGTATGTAACCTTAAGGACACAAGACCATGAACGAGTCTAAAATATCCTAAGGCATATAAAATAATTCAAATATAGCTTTCAAAATGCACCATCACGAGTGAGACCATGTAAAACTATTCAAATTGTAACTAGTAAAATCGTTTAAAATTGTATATTTTTATAGAAGATCTCGACTCATATTTATTTAAACTAATTATTTGCAAACCCGATTTATGACAAACCATGATTTCCATAATTAAATGATAATAATAATCCGTAGAGATCAATCGTTCAATCCATAAAATACCAAACATAATTGTAACTCAAATCACATCGAAATCTTAAGTTCGTTATACGTATTGTATCATTTATAATTCACTCATAACATTATTTAATTAGGATTCTTGTCGGTAATTCTCGAGGAGTGTGATTATCATTTCTTGTCGTGTTCATTCTCGTTTGGCTTAATCGATTAGGTGAGTTTGATCATTCTCCTTTTTATACACTATTTTCAAACGTTTTGGGGACATATGCGTACTTACTCATATTTTCTATTCTATATATATACTCAAAATCGCTAACATAATTATTGTGTGAATATCAATTGAATACTATTTGGTAATTGCTACATGTTTAATTGTTTACTTGATAACGTTTCGGAGAGGTCCAACATATCCCCTTGTAGAGGATTCTCATTAGTATGATCATACGACCATCTTAGTAACCGGAGCCCGATTCGCTTGGCAAAGGTAAAATGTCAACTTTAGTCATTGTAATCAATGCCCGATTCGCTTGGCAACGATTTCATTGGCACACACGATTTGGTTATATACATGTTTGGTTATGATTTGACTGATTAACATGTGTTGTTAACAAAATCCATTTTCTACGCATATGCAGGTTGATTAGATTGAAGTATGGATATTTAGTCAAGACTATAGGTTATAATGAAGACGATTGTTAAATCATGTTTATCGTCATTTATTTGAATTGTTTTGTTGTATTTGATTGTTGTGTCACACCCCGACTAGCACAATGTGGAAGCGTAAAACGGGAATGTAACAGACACCTCTGATATCAATACATTGTTTATAAAGAAACATTACAAACTAATTTACAATATATTACATTTCTTTGTTCTATCATTGTTTAACAGCCTAAGCGATACAAACAAAACTAGTTCGTTAACTATACATTCTTACTAATAACGCCCTTGCTTCTATTCACATAGAATCAACCACACACTTCAGGCAAGTAACAGATCACCCAATCATTCCGATTTAGGTACACCTGAAAAGCAGTTTAAAACGGGTCAACTACTAGAGTTGGTGAGTTTCACGAGTTTCAAGAAAACAGTAATGAGTGTTCACAAGTCAACACTTGTAATTATGAAATAAGTATGTATGTATGTATGTAAATGATGTATGTGATGTAATTATGCTAAGCTACAGTGAAGCCTGGACTATTCGTGCTGCGTGCCTCCATTTCCCACGCTCAATCAACCACTGTGGCTCCCCTTCCGCCCACAACATGCCCCGGTAGCTATGTCTAACACTACATAGCCTGTATGTTTAAATATGGTCATGTGCAAACGGCGCTATGTGACACGGCAACCAGGCCGATTCCGTTTGGGTTTGTCAAACCAATAGTACTATTCACAAACCACCGGCTCGAAGTTAATCACTGTGATTGTGGGGACTTTCGTGTGTTAGCACTTAGATAATTCACATCATCACATGTTTCAGATAAGTATATAGATATAAGCAAACATACTTTTCACCCCAAAAGTTCGTAAAACAGTTTAAAAGTGGGGTCATGAAACTCACGGTTTTGTAGATATTTCGTACTGTATCAACTCGTGGTTTGTTCAGTCGCTATTAGTAGTTCCTATAATTAATATTATAATAATATTAATATTTTAATATTATTATAATCTCAATACTAAACTGGGCTGTATAACTAATCTGGGTGTAGCTGGAACGCCCAGAAAGTGGCAATAGGCTTAGGTTGTGATGTTGTTCAATGTCTAATACTTAAAACTGAACTTGGCTTAGATTCCCGTTTTCCCAGCTGGGCCAAGTTGTTCATTGTAACATCCCGAAATTTCCAAAATGATATTAATTATATTACTTAATAATAGAGGGAAAGTTTACTCGGGTTATCGGGAAATAAATAAATAGAGTAGGAGTTGGTATGGGTCGGGCTAGTGTTGGGTAATGGATATGGGTTATGGACTTGGGTTATGAAAGAAGGAAGGAGAGTCCATGGGCTTAAGCCCATGATCCCTAAATATAAATACCATTAACCACCATTTAATCCTCATTTCCATACACACACACCCAAAACACACATGACCCGAACCAAGATCCGAAGGCGAAAACCCGAGCTTGTTGATGCTGGAACGTCGTGACGGACCAAAACAACATCAAGGCTTAACCGGGTTCGTAGTTCGACTCTTTCAAGGTACGTTTATAGTTAGAAATCGTTCGTATAGGTTCGGTTTGATTTGAGAAATGATAGATCTGAGTTTGTATGGTAAAAACGAATCCAACAAAGCTAATCTTACTGAAAATGGTTAAGATTTGATGGGTTAATCGATTGATAAAAGAACCCGTAACCTATATGCCTAAATCGCACCCTTTAAACATCGATGTTAGGTCGATTTGATGGTTGGGGTTTGTAGGCGCTGGTCAGACGATCCCGTGGGTACCTAAATCGAGTTATTTGGTTAAGAAACGAAGGTGATTAAGGGATTTAAGAAGGAACAGTAGCTGCAGACGACAACTTCACCTGCAAGCTAAGTTCGCCTAATGAACTTCGCCTGCAAGCCTGCAAGCTAAGTTCGCCTGATGACAACTTCGCATAAAGCCAAGTTCGCCTGATGACAACTTCGCATGATGACAACTTCGCCTAAAGCCAAGTTCGCCTGATGACAACTTCGCCTAAAGCCAAGTTCGCCTGATGACAACTTCGCCTTAAGCCAAGTTCGCCTGATGACAACTTCGCCTAAAGCTAAGTTCGCCTAAGGTTTAACTTCGCCTAAAGCTAAGTTCGCCTAAGGTTTAACTTCGCCTAAAGTCAAGTTCGATTAGAGAATAGATTAAAACGATAAGTAAAAGTAAGCTAATACTAGGCCACCAGATTAGATCAGGCGAGTATTGATACGTGTAACTTATACAGTCAGCCGAGCTCAGTTAAAGAAGGGATTTACAACTATCAGAGGAAGAAGCAGAGTTCAGGTGAGTTTCTAGCCCCATTCCTTGTTATGTTTTCGGGGCTGTGTGCATACTCGATGTTTTGTTAATACATTTATCCTAAGTGATAAGTGTATGCCATATGTGATATATGTGATGGATATGAATGATTGCTTGTCGGTACCCGAACGATCTTCGGATATTGCGCGTACTGTCAGGTTAAAAATAAAGGTACGAATATTATATATAGAAGATGTATGAATATTACAAATGAATACTTGTCGGGGCGTGAACGATCTTCGGATATTGCACGTAACGACAAGGGGTATGGTTGTTAAATGAAGGATGTAAAGAACGCCTAGAATGTTTTTATGCTATAATGTAATTATTGTATATGTGAAGTATGTGTATACAGGTACACGAATGGTATGTGAGTTCTACGTTCGACATAGTAAGTTAGGATGGCAAATCCCTCTAGCTTCTGTCGGACATAGACTCGGCTGGTGATGGCGTAGTTAAGGACTGCGAGACTTATACGTGATGTAGATGATAGATATAAACGTAGATAGAGACGGTAGGCCTTATACGTGTTATAGGAGATAGACGCCAACGTAGATAAGGACGGCGGACCTTATACGTAACGTAGATAAGGACTGCGGACCTTATACGTAATATAGGTAGGCGTCAGCACAGGAAAGGACTGTGGACCTTATACTTGCTTTAGCATGGGGGAGGACTGCGGACCTCGTACGTGTTATGAATTAGGTTGCAACATAGGGAAGGATCGTGGACCTTGTACGTGTTGTGGATGTATGATGGTATAGGGAAGGATCGCGAACCTTGTACGTACCATGAATGGTGAACATAGGTAAGGACGGCGGACCTTTTACGTGTTCACGATCGTGATTAGAGGTATAGACGGCGGACTATGAACGTACTCTCGGTAGACTGAGGTTAGTGATTGTAGATATGTATGTATGTATGGTAGCAAGTATGTATGTAGAACAGAAGGGTAACTAGTGAAGTATGGATATGTATCTTCGGATATGTATGTATGTGTATGTATTGTATGGCGTCCGATTAACTAGAACTCACTCAACGTAGCTGACTTTTAGTATGCACGCAGGTGAGTAGAATGAGACAACTAGCTTGAGCGGGCACATGGTGGGCGAATAGGAGACTGGCATCTGAAGACTCAAGGTGTGTTAATGTAATTGACGTTTAAGTTTAATGTTTCGATTATTTTGAAACACAAAATGATGTTTTAAGACAAGACGTGTTTTGTTATGAAATGTTTTATGAAAGTTTTTATATTCCGCGAAAGTTTTAATGAACTCTGATTTGTAAGAACTGTGTTTATGAGTAAATCCGACGCTAAAGTAGGGCTACCGGGTTCGGGGCCTTACAAGTTGGTATCAGAGCATAAGTTCGAGAGATTTAAGCATCCTACATGCTTAGACTCGAACAGAGAATGAGATTTAAAATGAGAAAGAAAGAAGATGCCAGTTCAAGATAGCCATGTGTCACTCAAGCAAGCTCAGTAAAGGTAAAGTGTATGGTAAATGGTGTATGTTAATGTTGGCTTATTTGCTAAATGAAGAATGAGTGCAGGTTAGGGATAGGAATAATTGATTGTTTGATTTGACTAACTGTAACGATTCCGACGAAACCCGGTATACCCTAACCGGTAGATAATAGTTACGTCATATTTAATGTCGGATACATGAATTACCATAGTAATTATACGAGAATACAGGGTTCACTGTATGGATTGTACGTGAATATATAATTCATCGTATTGAATATGCGATCAATCGATCGATAGTTATTGAAACCCGAACGAATCTAGGGTTCAATTATAGAAGAGATATATGATATGTAGTGATTTTACGAAGCATTAATGCTTCGGGATAAGTAAATTATGGCACATAAAAAGAATTTCGATTTAATGTACGTCGGTACGTTAAACGAAACCTTTTATACCAAACCGAGCAAGAGACGATCGATCAAGCCGAAAAAGATGCGCAATAATTAATAATATGATGTTTTAAGTTAATAAATGTCAGGGTTTAAGTTTTTAAAGTTTTTAAATCGGTTTTATATAAATTTCATTTTTTGCCGAAAAACGACCGTTTTAGCCTCGTTTTAAGCCGAATTAGACATTTAACCGAAAAACAAACTAAACCAGATTATCCAAAACATTATCCGGACTACGGGAATCCAAACATGTGGTCTAGAATGGAGAGGTGGGTCCCACCCCACCCCCTTGAATCCGATCGGCCTTAAGGGCTCTCCCCTAGCCTTCATTTCTTTTTTTTCATCCAACAATCCAACAATCCTTCAAACCTCTCAACTTCATGATCAAAAACCCGAGCTTTTGGAGCAAGAAAACAAGGTAAAGAATCGAGTTAATCACGTTTCTATCTTCGTTTCTTGAGTTTGTTTGCAAGAAAAAGATGTTTCAAAGATGAAAACTGATTCTTGCATGATCAAGTGATGTATACGGGTTATACAAGGGATCTTGGTCCAAGAAAGGAGTTAAACGAATCAAAAACGAATTTTTACGGTTTAAATCTTTGTTTTTGAATCATAACCGAAACTATAGTGTAAGAGGCTTGATCGTGAGTGTAACTTGCTTGGTATTGTGGTATGTTGGTTGTAGGTTCTGTATTTAGTGGTAGATAAAGCGGAAAGACGAGTTTGTAGCTTGTAGTGGCGGAAAACGAAAGGTATATTCGGTTTATGTCGGTTATGGAATTTTGGGACAGATTGTGATTTGTTTAGAGTTAGGTCATGAAATTTCACAAGGATGTTCTACACATGAAAATAAGAGTTCTGTGAATTTTTGGTAAGTTTTGGATAAAGGATGAATATTTGGTGAATTTAATGCTCGGTTTTGGCTAAAAATGGTGAAAAATAGTTAAATATCATGAAACATTCTGGAAAATTGCAGATAATCTTTTTATATCTTGTATAAGTCACACACAAAATTTGAGGTCAGTTGGAGAAGTCTAGGTAGGCTTTTCGGTTAAACGAGTTCTAGGGTTTTCTAGCTCGGTTTTAGTGAAAATGGCATGTAAAAGACGATTTTGGCTCTGGAAAAATTACAGGGGACTATGTGGATGGCAGGGGACATCCAGGAGAAATTTGGGATTTTTCTAAGATCGTTTGGTATTTACGACATATTTAGTGTTTAAATGGTGTTTAAAAATAGATAAATAAATTTTAAATATAAGAATTAATTCTGGAAATATTTTTATAAAATTCCCCACTATTAAAAAGTGATTTGTACAAAATTTCAAGATCCGAGAGTAAGCGGATAATTATTTGTGCTAATTATCAAACTTTTAAAGTTAAAACGCGTAAACCGGTGAAGTTCGCTTAAGCGAGCTGACTGGTGTATAAAAACCCTAAAAATGAACTATTTTCATATAAATGAGTTAAAAAAGTAAAAATAAATCATCCGAAAATAATTCGGATGATTTGAGTAATTTTAACCTATTTTAACAGTTTCCGGTACGCCAAAGACGGAAACGGGTCCCGCGGCCAATCGGGACGTCTAAACCGAGCTATAAAATCACATATTTAATTAAATTATCAGTCAACCACTATTTTCGGGTCGTGTGTGACCGAACTCATTTTTGAAACATAAAAACGGATAACCGTGCTAGGCACGCAAAACGAGAAAAACGACTAATAGTAGTTGTGACCATGGAACTCTAAACGACATCACAATCTGAGTCCGGAGAAGTGTTTCTGGGTTAACCTTGCCCCCAGAACGGGTACAGTGCTGGGTTAACAGTGTCCCCAGATGTACCGGTTAACTTGGTTAAAGTTATATTAATAATGAGTGTATAGTAACGATCGTAGGGATCATATTACAGATTGGACGTGTTAACTGATAATGATTGTTGTTACCTGCTTGCATGTGCTAAGGTGAGTTTCACGAGCCCCTTTTTCTGAATTGTTTTCAAATATTTTCCCGGGGCGGAAAGCATGTTACTATTGAAATGTTTAAATACATAATGAACGCATGGATTTGCGTGGATTTACATATATTTGATTGTACGGGAATCGTACGGAATGGGTACAGGACTGGGTTAACAGTGTCCCCAGATGTCTTTGGAAGTGTTTCCGGGTTAACATTGCCCCCGGAGTGAGTACAGTACTGGGTTAACAGTGTCCCCAGGGGTCCCTAGAAGTGTTTCCGGGTTAACATTGTCCCCGGAGTGAGTACAGTACTGGGTTAACAGTGTTCCCAGATAATATTATATTATGATATGGATTTATCATGGTTTACTCGAATTGTGAAACTCACCAACTATTCGTAGTTGACCCGTTTTCTCACATGCTTTTCAGGTACAACTAAGATGAAGTGATTGCTTACGTGCTAAGTGCTTGATGTGTGTAAGATTTGCGTGCAGGATGTTAGGATACATTATAACAATTAGAATTGTGTATCGTATTGTATGATGTGTGTATCACCTAGACGGTAATGAAATACAAATAATGTAATTTGAAGTATATTAATATATTCAGTTTTCTTTATAAACAATGTGGTTGATATCAGACGAGTCTGTTGCACCCCGTTTACGTTTCCTCTGCGGTTGCGGGGTGTTACAGAACTTGGTATCAGAGCCATTGGTTATAAAAGAATTAGGATGTCTTTAAAAGATACCTAAAATATAAACAGTAGCTCAAGTATTATAGGATCTGAATATCAACTAATAATTTATAGTGACGAGAGCTGGATGAACTTGGATGGACAAGTGAGTTATTATGGTCCGGAACATAACAACAGACTTGTCTGTACGAGGGAATTCAGGGGAAGTCACGGGGTACATTAATAGGTAAAAATGGCAACATATGTGTAAAGTATATAATATTAATTATACGTGCTAATGTGTATATATATATATATGTACATATCTTGTGGGTACATGTATTGAGAAATGGGACCCGGATAAGGAACCGGGGAATAAAATAATAAAAGTACCGAGGATGCTGAAATTTCTAGAGCATCGGTTGATAATGAGTCTGACTTATCAGGCCATAGTTATGATAGTACCAAGTTAGATCTCCCGTTTGACATTAACCAGAAATATCTAGTAACCGTCACTCCCAACCAAAAAAAATTGATAAATCCCTTACCCTACCAACACCGGTGCCGTATATCCTAATAACCCCAGATGTTCACCCGAACCGTCGACCCTCACGTACGGACGGACCCGTACCTGAACCCATTCTTATTCCATTAAGGTAAAGGAGTAAATAAATAAATAAATAAATAAAATAAAATAATAATAATAGTAAATTTGATAATAAATGAGCAGATAAAAATAATATATAGAAATATATATATGTATTTCTCACTCTCAAACATATGAGTCATACCACCTTCAGATCGAGAATCACCGATTTTAGCGAACCTAGAACGCCGAGGACATTGACTGAGCAAGTGATAGAGTTTCCCATGATAGTAATTAATAATATTTGAAGGCAACCCATGTTGCGCGATTACCTTGAACCTTGCAATTCCCTATGCTATCCCTACATCCGTTAGATGCCCATACCCATGTATTCTCGAAGAGAATGATTACCCATACACAAAGAGGTGTTGGAATCATTATAGCCTAGTTAGTTGTTCGTTCGTAGGTGGTATACCGTGTATGCCGGATATACAAATAAACACGGATATTATAACTCCGTGGTACGTAATCGTTTGGTGCTCACGGTGAGCATGTATCGGTTATGCTGACATGCAGAAGGATATTGAAATCATGAATATTTAACATTGATTTTTGTTGAGAAAGATCTATATGTCAGATGGTGACAAGGGTTATGAACCATATTTAGACGTTAACCGACGTCAGGTTAAGTCCATATGTTATTATATTTGTGGGACATATATACTAGATGCCGGTATGTGTAAAATATATGATAATATTTGGTGTGTATGTGTACCTGTTGTTATGATTGAGCTGGTAACGAGTTATATGGTGAGATTAGTATTGATTACTGCGTACGGGATGAGTACGGCAGAATGACATAAAAAGAGTAACTCCAATGATGGAGATTGATATGATTCAGTTGATTGCTCAAAGATAGCAGATGATGATACCGAATGTCGTATCACAGATCACTGCTAGTGTTGATGCAAATGTGATCGCAGAATTATAGATCGAGCAATCACATGATTATGAATATTTTAATTCTTAGTGTTATTACTAAGAGTGATAATGTCCCACCAAATACTATTATGACTACAAGTATTAGTTATAAACTAAACATGAATGGTAGTCGTAATGAATTAGATCCGGTATGAAGGATATGTTTATCGGTTGTGTTACGGGGATTATTAATAGTTTACCGATGGTAAAGGGAGGAATAGATTAGCGAGTGGATAGAAAAGATCGAAATGGTTAAGGATATTGGTAAGAGTCTAGAACATTGTGTAGTGAAATATGCTACAGATATGTTGGTAGATTATGTTGTATCGTGATGGAACACGATGGTACAAAATAATAGTTAGAAAATTTTTGCTCAGATGATATGGTCGGAATTTAAAATTCTTGTGCTAGAGCACTTTTATTCGAGTAATTAAGTTCAGAGATTGGAAACTGAGCTATGGAAGATAGAAATGTTGTATGCTGATCACTTAGAAAACGCTAATCGTTTGAAGGAATTGTCATGTCTGGTAACATGGCTAATTACTCCTGAAACTAAGCGAAGTGAGCGCAATATTGGGGATTAACTCCATCGATAAGGAGTATAGTCAATCCTGTAAAATATATAACCTTTGGAAGGGTTGTGTCACCAGTCAGCATTGATATATTTGACTCTATGGGAAGCGGACTGGAAGGACGTTAGGTGAGACGTCGAGTATTAAAGAAGAGAAATGATAAAGGTATAGTGCAAGATAGACTTTTGAATAAGTAGGTATGTCCTACAACCCAGAATTATACCAAGACTAGTTCTGGTGTGAAAACATGAACCGCATGAAGGGTCCTTCCCTAAATGTGGAAAATATGGTCATCGGCAGGAAGAAGAATGTCGAGTGATAGTAGGCCACGGGTGTGGTAAAGATGGACGTAATGCCCTAATTGTAGGACCAATTGAAGCCATGTGAACCGGCAACCCCAACCCATTCATGTACAACCACTCCGAACCCAACAACTTCAATAATAATCCATGCAAAGAAATCAAATTATGCCAAACAGTTGTACTTGCTATGAATGTGACAGTACAGAACGTTTCAAGAGAAATTGCCCGAAGTTGAACCAAGGTGTCGTTGGAAGACGAACCTCATGACAAGCGTCAACCTCTGATCAAGCAAGGAGCCATGCCTTTGTGAACAATTCGAATAAAGCACGTCATGATCCAAAGGTGGTGTTAAGTATGTTGTAGTTTTAAATCAATAGGCTTCAGTGATATTTTTTTTACGGTCGTCGATAGAAGTTAATTCCTGTTAACCTCCTATCATTTGGATAGATACCGATTAGTGAAACTATAGAACCCTATACTGTAGAATCACTAACGGTAAACCCCTAATGGTTAACTAAATTGTTCGGAGTTGTCCTATTATTCTGAACGATTAACCTTTCCTTATTGACTTACGACCAGTAAAGTTAAGAAGTTTTGACGTAATAGTTAACATGGATTGGCTAACTTAACATGAAGCATAAATCAAATATGAAAAGAAGATGATTAGAAGCTCTCTTTCGGACGATGAAGCGATTAAATACAGAGAAAAGTGTACGGTATTATGTTACCACTCTAATCTCATCTTGAGATGTTATAATATTTACGATAAGAAGACGTGGTGTATTTAACAAACGCGATTACCAAAGTATTTAAAAGAAAACATATAGAAGATATCCCGGTGGTACGCAAATTTCCACAAGTTTTCCCAGAAGAACTTCCTGGATTACCGCCAACCCAACAGGTCAAATTCAGAATCGATTTAATGTCTCAAGCTGGCCCTGTTGCTAAAACACCCTACCGACTTGCACCGTCCGAGATGCAAGAATTATCCAATCAGTTACAAGAATTGTTGGATAAGATTTTATATGACCTAGTTAGTCACCATGGGGTGCACCAGTAATAATTGGGAAATGAAGGACGGAAGTGTTAGGATATGTGTTGATTAGGGAGAATTGAATAAAGTGACGATCAAGAATAGGTATTCACTTCTTCAAAGTAAATGATCTGTTTAACCAACTGCAAAGGGCGATTTATCTTTAGAAAATTGATCTTATATATAGTTATCACCAAATGAAAAATCCAAGAGGAGGACGTTGCAGCAACAACGTTTCGGACTCGCTACGGCCATTATGAATTCTTATTCATGCCGTTCGGGTTAACAAATGCGCAGGCAGTATTCATGTAACTCATGAATCGAGTCTGTAAACCTTACTTTGACAAATTTGTCATAGCATTCATTGATGATATTTTGATATATTCGCAACGTAAAGAAGAGCACGAACGACGGTTAAGGAAAATTGTGGAAGTGTTAAAGCAAGAGGAGTTATACGCGAATTTTTCGAAATGTGACTTTGAATACAGAAAGCATAATCCCTTGGTCATGTTGTAAAGCAACAAGGATTTCACAAAGATTCAAATAAGATAGAAACCATTAAAATTGGCAGTCACCCAAGGCACCAAAGGAAATGCGCCAATCTTTAGGACTAGCCGGAGGCTATCAACGGTTTATTGAAGAATTTTTAGCATTACCCAACTCATAATCCTTTGTATGACGCAAATGTACAAATTTTATAGAAGATAAGAGACCGCAGTCTCATACTCATCGAAGATGGGTTGAGTTGTTAAGCGATTATGACTGTGACATCCGTTATCACCCCGGCAAGGCTAACGTCATAGCCGATGCCTTGAGTAGGAAAGATCGGGTTAAGCCATTGCGAGTGCGAGTGCTGGGGATGATAGTCCAGTCGAATCTTTCGGACCTGATTCGAGTCGCTCAACGTGAGGCGTTGGAAGAGGAACAATTGGAAAAGGAGGGACTTTACGGCAACGAGAAGAATTTCGAACAGCGCGTGGACGAAATTCTCTATTTCAAAGATCGGGTTTGGATCCCGACCCTCCATGACCATCGTGAATTAATCATGGACGAAGCGCATAGATCGAAATATTCCATACATCCGGGATCGGATTAGACTATTGATGATACGAATATCTGAAGGGATTGTATTAATGGCCGAGTTTGGAGAAAGATATGGTTACGTATGTTGGTGAATATTTAAGTTATGCAAGAGATAAGGCTGCACGCCGAAAACCCTAGGGAACGCTACAACGACAGAAAAATTCGCCAATGATAGTGGGAATAAATTACAAAGGATTTCGGGACGCAAATTCCCAAGATATATCAAAGGCATGATGTAAATTGGGTAATCGCAGATCGATTAACCAATCCTCGCATTTCATCCCAATCTATGATGATTACCACAATGAATTCTCGCCCAAATTCATGATGGTGAAATGGTATCTCATCGTGGAATACCATTTTCAATTATCTCAGATCGAAATGGGCATCCTACTTCCATTATTGGAAGGCGGGGAAGGAAGCATCGAGAGCTTGAAGCTTTCTATGGGTGAAGTAATTATCACCAATTTGTTAAATTGAAATTGGGCGTCACTCAAGCCATAAGATTTGAATTGATTCGAGAAACAACCAATCGGGTTTATAATATTTAGGATAAGTTGAAAGCAGCGCGAGATTTGCAAGGGATTTATGCCAACGTTCAAAGGAAACCATTGTCACTGGAAAAAGGTGACAAGGCATTTTAAGGCATCACCTTGGAGAGAGGTGATATGAGGTTTGGCAAAACCGAAAATAGCTTCTTAATATATCGGACCTCATGAGACTATCTCCATGATTGGTCATTTAGTTTATCGATTAAAGTACTCCAGGGGCTAAGTACTATACATGATGTTTTGCCATGTATACGGATTGAAAAGTACCTAAGCGATGAGGCAACGAAAGTACTAGTAATGGAGGTACGCGTAGAAGTCATACTTGATATCATAAATAATTCCGTAGAGATAGTAGACGGGAAAACTAAACAGTTTGGACACACCAAGCTTTATTGATTAAGATTAAGTGGAATTCATAGCGAGGACCAGATTATACCTGGTAACGCGAGGGTGTATTCTGAAGGAAAAGCCCCCACCTTTCCCTCGGAAAGGGATAGTGAGCGTGTAAAATTTCGAGGACGAAATTTCTTAACGGGGGGAGAATGTAACGATTCCGGGGAAACCCGGTATACCCTAACCGGTAGATAATAGTTACGTCATATTTAATGTCGGATACATGAATTACCATAGTAATTATACGAGAATACAGGGTTCACTGTATGGATTGTACGTGAATATATAATTCATCGTATTGAATATGCGATCAATCGATCGATAATTATTGAAACCCGAACGAATCTAGGGTTCAATTATAGAAGAGATATATGATATGTAGTGATTTTACGAATCATTAATGCTTCGGGATAAGTAAAGTGTGACACAGAAAAAGAATTTCGATTTAATGTACGTCGGTACGTTAAACGAAACCTTTTATACCAAACCGAGCAAGAGACGATCGATCAAGCCGAAAAAGATGCGCAATAATTAATAATATGATGTTTTAAGTTAATAAATGTCAGGGTTTAAGTTTTTAAAGTTTTTAAAGTTTTTAAATCGGTTTTATATAAATTTCATTTTTAGCCGAAAAACGACCGTTTTAGCCTCGTTTTAAGCCGAATTAGACATTTAACCGAAAAACGAACTGAACCAGATTATCCAAAACATTATCCGGATTACGGGAATCCAAACATGTGGTCTAGAATGGAGAGGTGGGTCCCACCCCACCCCCCTTGAATCTGATCGGCCCTAAGGGCTCTCCCCTAGCCTTCATTTCTATTTTTTCATCCAACAATCCAACAATCCTTCAATCCTCTCAACTTCATGATCAAAACCCCGAGCTTTTGGAGCAAGAAAACAAGGTAAAGAATCGAGTTAATCACGTTTCTATCTTCGTTTCTTGAGTTTGTTTGCAAGAAAATGAGGTTTCAAAGATGAAAACCGATTCTTGCATGATCAAGTGATGTATACGGGTTATACAAGGGATCTTGGTCCAAGAAAGGAGTTAAACGAATCAAAAACGAATTTTTACGGTTTAAATCTTTGTTTTTGAATCATAACCGAAACTATAGTGTAAGAGGCTTGATCGTGAGTGTAACTTGCTTGGTATTGTGGTATGTTGGTTGTAGGTTCTGTATTTAGTGGTAGATAAAGCGGAAAGACGAGTTTGTAGCTTGTAGTGGCGGAAAACGAAAGGTATATTCGGTTTATGTCGGTTATGGAATTTGGGACAGATTGTGATTTGTTTAGAGTTAGGTCATGAAATTTTACAAGGATGTTCTACACATGAAAATAAGAGTTCTGTGAATTTTTGGTAATTTTTGGATAAAGGATGAATATTTGGTGAATTTAATGCTCGGTTTTGGCTAAAAATGGTGAAAAATAGTTAAATATCATGAAAAATTCTGGAAAATTGCAGATAATCTTTTTATATCTTGTATAAGTCACACACAAAATTTGAGGTCAGTTGGAGAAGTCTAAGTAGGCTTTTCGGTTAAACGAGTTCTAGGGTTTTCTAGCTCGGTTTTAGTGAAAATGGCATGTAAAAGAAGATTTTGGCTCTGGAAAAATTACAGGGGACTATGTGGATGGCAGGGGACATCCAGGAGAAATTTGGGATTTTTCTAAGATCGTTTGGTATTTACGACATATTTAGTGTTTAAATGGTGTTTAAAAATAGATAAATAAATTTTAAATATAATAATTAATTCTGGAAATATTTTTATTAAATTCCCCACTGTTAAAAAGTGATTTGTGCAAAATTTCAAGATCCGAGAGTAAACGGATAATTATTTGTGCTAATTATCAAACTTTTAAAGTTAAAACGCGTAAAACGGTGAAGTTCGCTTAAGCGAGCTGACTGGTGTATAAAAACCCTAAAAATGAACTATTTTCATATAAATGAGTTAAACAAGTAAAATAAATCATCCGAAAATAATTCGGATAATTTGAGTAATTTTAACCTATTTTAACAGTTTCTGGTACGCCAAAGACGGAAACGGGTCCCGCGGCCAATCGGGACGTCTAAACCGAGCTATAATTTCACATCTTTAATTAAATTATCAGTCAACCACTATTTTCGGGTCGTGTGTGACCGAACTCATTTTTGAAACATAAAAACGGATAACCGTGCTAGGCACGCAAAACGAGAAAAACGACTAATAGTAGTTGTGACCATGGAACTCTAAACGACATCACAATCTGAGTCCGGAGAAGTGTTTCTGGGTTAACCTTGCCCCCAGAACGGGTACAGTGCTGGGTTAACAGTGTCCCCAGATGTACCGGTTAACTTGGTTAAAGTTATATTAATAATGAGTGTATAGTAACGATCATAGGGATCATATTACAGATTGGACGTGTTAACTGATAATGATTGTTGTTACCTACTTGCATGTGCTAAGGTGAGTTTCACGAGCCCCTTTTTTATGAATTGTTTTCAAATATTTTCCCGGGCGGAAAGCATGTTACTATTAAAATGTTTAAATACATACTGAACGCATGGATTTGCGTGGATTTACATATATTTGATTGTACGGGAATCGTACGGAATGGGTACAGGACTGGGTTAACAGTGTCCCCAGATGTCTTTGGAAGTGTTTCCGGGTTAACATTGCCCCCGGAGTGAGTACAGTACTGGGTTAACAGTGTCCCCAGGGGTCCCTAGAAGTGTTTCCGGGTTAACATTGTCCCCGGAGTGAGTACAGTACTGGGTTAACAGTGTCCACAGATAATATTATATTATGATATGGATTTATCATGGTTTACTCGAATTTTGAAACTCACCAACTATTCGTAGTTGACCCGTTTTCTCACATGCTTTTCAGGTACAACTAAGATGAAGTGATTGCTTACGTGCTAAGTGCTTGATGTGTGTAAGATTTGCGTGCAGGATGTTAGGATACATTATAACAATTAGAATTGTGTATCGTATTGTATGATGTGTGTATCACCTAGACGGTAATGAAATACAAATAATGTAATTTGAAGTATATTAATATATTCAGTTTTCTTTATAAACAATGTGGTTGATATCAGAAGAGTCTGTCGCACCCCGTTTACGTTTCCGCTGCGGTTGCGGGGTGTTACACTAACTGCTTAAGTAGAACCAGCACAAAGAGACTCATAAAGGGAAGTGTATAGGACACGGAAAGCAACGTGATCAGCTAGTCACAGCTGGCCACTGTTATTACCTGTTAGCCTTGCTATCCTTGTACTAAATAGTTCCTTGAGTGATGATGTTTGTGTTTTCCCTTTTAGAATACTAATGGCTGGAGCAAGAAGGTTTGTTGGTAAGGGAGGTCACACTGGACGTCCTCTTGGAATACGCGTTGTCCGAGAACCTTCTGAAGAACTAGTTACTACCACGAAAAAGGAGAAAAGTGAAACTTTGCAAGGACCAAGCAGCAATGAAGGGTATCATCTGGATCCTGTTGCTCAATTTGCCATTTCTTACGCTGTAGCTGCTGCAGAGAAGAAATTTCGTACTGACAAGTCTGCCGAAAACCATGCAAGGGCCACTGAGAAGGCAGGAGAAGACGGTAAGAAGGGTGATGATGATAAGGGAGGAGCGAAAGGAACCAAAAGATCTGTAGATGTCGTGGAGTATGCGGGGAAAAAGATACCAAAGGTTGCGGGGAGGGAAACATGCAAAGTGTGCGGGAAGATGCACCTAGGAGAATGCAAGGCTGGTCCAAATCAGTGCTACCGATGTGGGAAGAAGGGACACATAACTCGTGATTGCACCGAGGACCAGAAATGTTATAGGTGTGGTAAGTCGGGTCACTTAGCTAGAGATTGTGGGGGAGCAATAACGGTGGAGGAAAAGAAGGAAAAGAAATGGGCTACCTCTGCTAAGCGGTCTGGCGAGATGGTGACAACAACTGATGAGAGGAAGGCCAAGGTTGGGAACAAAGATGCATGTAAGACGTGTGGGCGAGTGCACCGGGGAGAATGCAAGACTGGGACAGACAGGTGCTATCGGTGTGGAAAGAGTGGGCATTATTCTCGAGAATGCCTTGATCGTCCAAAGTGCTTCAAATGTGGAAAAGCTGACCACATGGCTAGGGATTGCAAGGAATCAGGGGCGGGAGGTGTGAAAGGGTAAAGACTTGGGGAAACTGCAGAGAGGAACACTTGATGAAGGAATAATTGCTCATGCAATGGTTTTATTAAGTTACTTTTGCTTAAGGACTTGTTTTGTGTTAAGGTTTAAAACTTATGTTTATCAGTGACGTGTAATATGTTGAGTTTGGTTATGAATGATTATTATGCTATGATGAAAGGTTGTTTTAGACAATAGTGTTAAAAGTACTAATCGAAGCCTTGGAAGGATGAGATGAGTCTTGGTACATCGAGGGTCTCATGGACGAGCTACCTTAAATAGCTAAAACACATGACCACCATTCGATGACTGCAAAGTCAGGAGTAAGAAAGATAACTCAAAAAGCAAAGACGATTCAATAAAGTGTGTAAATATAAGAAGTTTTCCTTTTATAGGGAATAAGTTAGGTTTCGGGGACGAAACCTCATTAAGGAAGGAAGACTTGTAACATCCCGAAATTTACAAAATGATATTAATTATATTACTTAATAATAGAGGGAAAGTTTACTCGGGTTATCGGGAAATAAATAAATAGAGTAGGAGTTGGTATGGGTCGGGCTAGTGTTGGGTAATGGATATGGGTTATGGACTTGGGTTATGAAATAAGGAAGGAGAGTCCATGGGCTTAAGCCCATGATCCCTAAATATAAATACCATTAACCACCATTTAATCCTCATTTCCATACACACACACCCAAAATACACACGACCCGAACCAAGATCCGAAGGCGAAAACCCGAGCTTGTTGGTGCTGGAACGTCGTGACGGACCAAAACAACATCAAGGCTTAACCGGGTTCGTAGTTCGACTCGTTCAAGGTACGTTTATAGTTAGAAATCGTTCGTATAGGTTCAGTTTGATTTGAGAAATGATAGATCTGAGTTTGTATGGTAAAAACGAATCCAACAATGCTAATCTTACTGAAAATGGTTAAGATTTGATGGGTTAATCGATTGATAAAAGAACCCGTAACCTATATGCCTAAATCGCACCCTTTAAACATCGATGTTAGGTCGATTTGATGGTTGGGGTTTGTAGGCGCTGGTCAGACGATCCCGTGGGTACCTAAATCGAGTTATTTGGTTAAGAAACGAAGATGATTAAGGGATTTAAGAACGAACAGTAGCTGCAGACGACAACTTCGCCTGCAAGCTAAGTTCGCCTGATGAACTTCGCCTGCAAGCTAAGTTCGCCTGATGACAACTTCGCCTAAAGCCAAGTTCGCCTGATGACAACTTCGCCTAAAACCAAGTTCGCCTGATGACAACTTCGCCTAAAGCAAGTTCGCCTGATGACAACTTCGCCTAAAGCCAAGTTCGCCTAAGGTTTAACTTCGCCTAAAGCTAAGTTCGCCTAAGGTTTAACTTCGCCTAAAGCTAAGTTCGCCTAAGGTTTAACTTCGCCTAAAGTCAAGTTCGATTAGAGAATAGATTAAAACGATAAGTAAAAGTAAGCTAATACTAGGCCACCAGATTAGATCAGGCGAGTATTGATACGTGTAACTTATACAGTCAGCCGAGCTCACTTAAAGAAGGGATTTACAACTATCAGAGGAAGAAGCAGAGTTCAGGTGAGTTTCTAGCCCCATTCCTTGTTATGTTTTCGGGGCTGTGTGCATACTCGATGTGTTGTTAATACATTTATCCTAAGTGATAAGTGTATGCCATATGTGATATATGTGATGGATATGAATGAATGCTTGTCGGTACGCGAACGATCATCGGATATTGCGCGTACTGTCAGGTTAAAAATAAAGGTACGAATATTATATATAGAAGATGTATGAATATTACAAATGAATACTTGTCGGGGCGTGAACGATCTTCGGATATTGCACGTAACAACAAGGGGTATGGTTGTTAAATGAAGGATGAAAAGAACGCCTAGAATGTTTTTATGATATTATGTAATTATTGTATATGTGAAGTATGTGTATACAGGTACACGAATGGTATGTGAGTTCTACGTTCGACATAGTAAGTTAGGATGGCAAAACCCTCTAGCTTCTGTCGGACATAGACTCGGCTGGTGATGGCGTAGTTAAGGACTGCGAGCCTTATACGTGATGTAGATGATAGATATAAACGTAGATAGAGACGGTAGGCCTTATACGTGTTATAGGAGATAGACGCCAACGTAGATAAGGACGGCGGACCTTATACGTAACGTAGATAAGGACTGCGGACCTTATACGTAATATAGGTAGGCGTCAGCACAGGAAAGGACTGTGGACCTTATACGTGCTTTAGCATGGGGGAGGACTGCGGACCTCGTACGTGCTATGAATTAGGTTGCAACATAGGGAAGGATCGTGGACCTTGTACGTGTTGTGGATGTATGATGGTATAGGGAAGGATCGCGGACCTTGTACGTACCATGAATGGTGAACATAGGTAAGGACGGCGGACCTTTTACGTGTTCACGATCGTGAGTACAGGTATAGACGGCGGACTATGAACGTACTCTCGGTAGACTGAGGTTAGCGATTGTAGATATGTATGTATGTATGGTAGCAAGTATGTATGTAGAACAGAAGGGTAACTAGTGAAGTATGGATATGTATCTTCGGATATGTATGTATGTGTATGTATTGTATGGCGTCCGATTAACTAGAACTCACTCAGCGTAGCTGACTTTTAGTATGCACGCAGGTGAGTAGAATGATACAACTAGCTTGAGCGGGCACATGGTGGGCGAATAGGAGACTGGCATCTGAAGACTCAAGGTGTTTTAATGTAATTGACGTTTAAGTTTAATGTTTCGATTATTTTGAAAGACAAAATGATGTTTTAAGTCAAGACGTGTTTTGTTATGAAATGTTTTATGAAAGTTTTTATATTCCGCGAAAGTTTTAATGAACTCTGATTTGTAAGAACTGTGTTTATGAGTAAATCCGACGCTTAAGTAGGGCTACCAGGTTCGGGGCCTTACATTCGTTTAGGCGTTCAGAAAACAGTTATGGGAAAATAAGCTTGGGTAAATGTATTGGTTAATAAAATGATTAAGTTATAAAGAAAGATCACATACTGGGGTCCCGGATTAGCCACGGGGCCCGTTTCCGCTTATTCAGTTTGATTTGAGAAGAAATGCACACAATCCACCCGGATTGTCCAGGTTTCTCATAGAAAAGTTCAATTTCACTTAAGTAGTCCAAAAATATGATTTTTGATCACTCTTGGTGTTTTGATATTCCCGCAGATTCACTAGTCGCGAACTTGCCGGTTTTTATAAAAACTGAATTTGTTTAATATTCAGATTAGCATAATTAATTAATAGTTAATCATTAAATTATGAAAATTTAACCACTTATCAATTAAAATATGTAGATTTTAATAAAAATATTTCTGGAATTTATTTACTGATTTATTAATTTATAAAAATTCATTTTATCAGCTATATTTCGTCTGAAAATCGTCCGTTTACCCCAAAAAATTTCCAAAAATTCACCAAAAATTCCTGAATACTCAAATCATGTCCCAAAACAACCTGTATCAATTCCAGAATGTAAAAAGCTCGTGAGATATTCTTTTCGGCCCAAATTCGGCTGTAAAAATTCACACGAACGCAAATAAACAAAACACCTTTAAGCTTTTCCAAATGATCCCAAAATTCATATGTGACCAAAATACATCAAATCTAAGTTCCCAGAAAAATTTCATAATTTTTGAAGTATTTTAGCTCTTTTTCCCAAATAAACGTCCCAATTCGGTAATAAATTCGCCAAATATTCTCGGTTGGTCGAAAAACTACCAAATTTAAACAGTGACTCATTGGCATGGTCCCTGA
The DNA here is from genome assembly GCF_021521415.1 of Bidens hawaiensis. Classification (NCBI taxonomy): domain Eukaryota; kingdom Viridiplantae; phylum Streptophyta; class Magnoliopsida; order Asterales; family Asteraceae; genus Bidens; species Bidens hawaiensis. Next base: position 551,631 of record NW_027491611.1, on the reverse strand, counting down.
TGTCCCTGAAAAATTTCAAGGTCAAAAATATGCACATCATAACCTTAACCTAAATAGCCCGTAAGCGAGTGTTTCTGCATTACCTCAGCGGGTTTGGCTCGTTTCCGACCTATTAATCAATTTTTCAGGTTCTTGTGCTTCTAAGCAAGCTAGGTACAAGTCTTATATCACAAACCAAGCAATATTTCATCAACATAACAGCCCTTAAGTTAGGGTTTCGGCTAGTGCACAAAAACGAACTTTTGAACCGTAAAAACGTCGTTTCAACCCTTTAATCCGTGTTTATGGCCAAAAAAATTATCAAAACAGGTTCCTTACCATGTGTATGATCAAAACATGTTTATGGACCATTTTTAGGATTTTTACACGGTTAGAAATGATTTTTAGTAACCAAGACATGTTTTTATGGTATTAAACAAGTTCAAACAGGTAAAAAAGCTACTTATTTAAGCTCTTACCTTAGGGTTTTGGAAGTTTTCTGGCTGAAACAGAAGGGGTGTCCAGAGTTTTCCAAGAAATGATGTTAAAATGGCTTGAACCTAGTTTAAATGTGAAAGAATAAACAAGGGGGGGCTGCTGATTGCGATCGGACCATCATGGGCCTACCTAGGGCCCATTTTGGCCCAAGTTTCTGATTTCTCAAGCCCAAATACGAAAAGCCCGGTCCAAATTTAGTTCGGGTTCGGTTTTTGGCGCGAAAAACTTATCGGGTGCGTTAAAAAACGCGAAAACGAGTGTTTTTCGGCTAGTTTTGTGTAAAATTATAAAAACATACTATATGTTTGTAAAAATCAAAAATATTTTCACGGATCGCTTAAAACATTTCAAATAAGTGTTTGGTAAGTATTTTTCGGCTTAACGGATGATACAATGCTTGGTTTGTAACTATCTTTCGCGTTTAATTCTATGGCGGGTGGTTAAACGAGCATGTTTTCGTTTAACTTGTTTGCTATCAAACTAAGACCATATTTCTAATATTTTAGCTTGTATAGATCGTATATCACTTATAAATGGCCCCCCGAGATATCTGGGTCATAACCCGACCCGTTCGGTTAGTCGTTCGCTTGTTACGCAAAAGGCGTTTATTTGCTTAATCAGTAAATACGTACTGAGGTGTACCTTGTTTTGGCTCAAATGTCACATTCTCCCCCCGTTAGAAAATTTCGTCCCCGAAATTCGATTATTCAAGTTTGTCTTTGTTTGGAAACAGGTGCGGGTATTTCTTTTTGAATTCAGATTTCCGCTCCCACGTGAATTCGGGTCCCCTTTGTGAATTACCGAACTTTTACTAGAGAGATTTTGTTGTGTCTTAATTGTTTTATTTTTCCCTCTAATATTTCCACCGGTTCTTAAACAAAATTCAGTTTTTCGTTTATGTTTAAGTCTTCTAATGGCACGATTTCGGTTTCATTAGTAAGACACTTTTTCAGGTTCGAAACATGAAAGACATTGTGAATAGAACTCAACTCCACAGGAAGTTTCAGTCGATAAGCTACCGGACCTATCTTAGAAATGACTTCATATGGCCCAATGTATCGCGGGGCTAGTTTACCGGTTTTTCCGAATCGAATGACGCCTTTCCACGGGGATACTTTCAGAAAAACTTTGTCGCCTATTTCAAAGGATAACGACTTTCTACGAACATCAGCGTAGCTTTTCTGTCGATCTCGGGCGATTTTCAATTTGCTTGTGATTTTACGGATTTTTTCGGTGGTTTCTTGAATCAAGTCAGATCGTGTAATTTGGGTATCTCCAACCTCAGTCCAACACAAGGGTGATCTACATTTCCGTCCGTAAAGCACTTCATAAGGTGCCGCTTGAATGCTACTGTGATAGCTGTTATTGTATGAGAATTCAACTGGTGGAAGATGTTGATCCCAATTTCCACCAAAGTCTAGTACACAAGCGCGAAGCAGATCTTCTAAGGTTTGAATGGTTCGTTCAGATTGACCGTCAATTTGGGGGTGGTAGGCGGTACTTAGGTCAATTCGGGTTCCCAAAGCTTCTTGTACGGCTTGCCAAAAACGAGAGGTTAAATGGCTATCGCGATCATAAATAATTGAAATGGGTACGCCATGTCGGGATACGATTTCATTGATGTAGATGTGAGCAAATTTTTCGGTTGTATAAGTGGTTCGGATTGGAAGGAAGTGTGCGGATTTGGTTAGTCGGTCAACTATCACCCATATAGCATCGTTTCCTCGGGAAGTTTTTGGGAGATGTGTTACAAAATCCATGGTAATCTGTTCCCATTTCCATTGTGGTATTTCCGGTTGGTGCAACATTCCCGAAGGTTTTTGATATTCAGCCTTAACTCTCGCACACGTTAAACATTTACTGACGTATGTGGCTATATCCTTCTTCATACCGGGCCACCAATAATACTCCTTCAAGTCCTAGTATATCTTATCTGTTCCTGGGTGAATGGAGTATTTGGACTTATGGGCTTCGTCCATAATCAGGTCACGCAGATTACTGAAAGTGGGAATCCAAACTCGGTTTTTGTAGTATAGAATTTCGTCAGTTCTTTCTTCAAAGTTTTGTTCGGTTCCATGCAAGTTTTCATTTTCCAAGTGATCTTCTTTCAAAGCTTCGTTTTGAGCAATACGAATTTGCTTGGTGAGGCTGGTTTGGACGATCATTCCAAGTGCTCGGACCCGTAGTGGTTTGATCCTGTCTTTTCTGCTCAAAGCATCTGCTACTATATTAGCCTTGCCCGGATGGTATCGAATCTCACAGTCGTAATCATTCAACAATTCTACCCATCTCCTCTGCCTCATATTTAGTTCTTTCTGGTCGAAAATATGCTGTAGGCTTTTGTGGTCGGTGTATACTGTACACTAGGTGCCATACAAATAGTGCCTCCAGATCTTGAGTGCAAAAATAACCGCGCCTAGTTCCAAATCATGGGTGGTATAATTCTTCTCGTGCACCTTTAATTGTCGAGAAGCGTATGTTATGACTTTGTTTCTTTGTATAAGTACGCACCCTAAACCTTTCCGCGACGCATCACAATAAACTACCAGATCATCAGTTCCCTCTGGAAGACTCAGTATCGGGGCTTGGCATAGTTTCTGTTTCAGCAATTGAAAAGCCGTTTCTTGTTCTTCTCACCACACGTAAGCGCGATCTTTTTGAGTCAAAAGAGTTAAAGGTTGGGCTATGCTGGAAAAGTTAGCAATAAAAGGCCGATAATACCCAGCTAAACCCAAAAATTGGCGGATCTCTTTCGGTGACTTTGGGGTTTGCCAATTTTTGATGGCTTCAATCTTACTCGGGTCTACATGGATACCGTGTCGATTAACAACGTGACCTAGAAATTGTACTTCTTGTAGCCAAAATTCACATTTTGACAGCTTGACATACAACCTTTCCTGCTTCAACAGCTCCAAGATAGTTCGCAATTGCTGCTCGTGTTCCTCCTTGGTTTTCGAATATATCAAAATGTCATCAATAAACACGATAACGAATTTTTCGAGGTACGGTTTACAAACTCGGTTCATAAGGTCCATGAAAACTGCGGGAGCATTAGTCAGTCCGAACGGCATAACTAAGAATTCGTAGTGGCCATAACGAGTTCGGAACGCCGTTTTAGACACGTCTTCCTCTTGGATTTTAACTTGATGGTAACCGGATCGAAGGTCAATTTTCGAGAAGTAGTTTGCCCCTTGGAGTTGGTCAAACAAGTCATCTATTCGTGGAAGAGGGCATCGGTTCTTGATGGTAACTTTGTTTAATTCCCGGTAATCGATGCATATTCTAAAACTTCCATCTTTCTTCTTTAAGAATAATACCGGTGCTCCCCAAGGAGAATAACTGGGACGAATGAAACCCTTATCTAACAACTCCTGCAACTGATTGGATAATTCTTGCATTTCAGAAGGTGCCAACCGGTAAGGTGCCTTAGCAATAGGGGCTGATCCTGGGATTAAGTCAATACGAAATTCAACCTGTCGGTTCGGTGGTAATCCAGGTAAATCGTCAGGAAAGACATCGGGGTATTCACGTACAACGAGAATTTCTTCTATGTGTTTCTCATCAGGGTTCTTTATAGTCACGTTTGCCAAAAATGCCATACAACCGTGGCGTAAACATTTCAATACTTTGAGATGAGACACGAGAGGTAACATCGAACCAGACTTCTCTCCCTGTACTACAATCACCTCATCATTTGAAAAGGGAATTTTAACTGTCTTGTCGTTACACACAATCTCTGCCTTATTCTTGGTTAACCAGTCCATGCCGACAATAACATCAAAACTTCCTAACTCTACTGGGAGTAGGTCAATAAGGAATGGGTGGTCATTAAGAATAATGGAAAAGTTTTGGATTATTTGGTTGACAGTTATAGAGTTACCGTTAGCGAGCTCTATAGTATAGGAATTTGTTAGTTCACTAACTGGCATGTTACCCAAGGATACAAAACTAGTGGAAACAAAGCTTCTATCGGCACCAGTATCAAATAACACAGAAGCATATTGATTAGAAACAGTAAATGTACATGTTACTACGTTCGGGTCTTGTCGTGCTTCTCCTGACCCAATAACAAACGTGCGTCCCCGAGACGCACCTGAAGTCGATGCTTGGTTTCGGTGATTGCTCCTCGATTCAGCTTGGGGCAGTCCCTTCTAAAATGTTCCGTGCTCCCACATTCAAAACAAGCACGGCGATTCACTACAGTTGAGTTTTGCTGAGCTGGTTGTTGACGAATTGGTTGTGGTCTCGGTAGTTGGGGACGACGGGGTTGGGTTGTCTGGGCTGGTCGGCTCACAATCTCTACACCTGCTCCGCAATTAGGGGCATAATGCCCAGTTCGACCACATTTTTGGCATACCGGTAATCTGCACTCTCCCACATGATGGTAATTACATTCGTCACACTTTGGCAAGGGTCCCTTATACCTGTCTTGCTTCGTATCGGAACCAGTTATAGCATAATTTCTGATTGTCGGACGTGCACGTTTGCTTGATTGTCCTCCTTGTGCTCTCGTCCCATAGTCAGTTCGTTTCATACCTGATGATTCCCCGACCATTCTCAGCACTCCGCTTCTTACCAAGTCGAAAGTTACGATGCCGGCCTGAGTCACGACATTCTCGAACGAAGTGTGACCCACAAAGTTCACCAAACTCCTCACTCCCGGGGCTAAACCCCAAATATAACGTTCAACTCGTTTATTTTCAGGAGTTACTAACCATGGTACTAAGCGGGCCAATTCATTGAAGCGGTTCGTGTATCCCACCTCTCATCTCCAAACTCCAGAGTTCATGTTCTAATCTTTGAATTTCGTTCCTTGGGCAGAAATGTTCTAGCATCAGTGTTTTGAGTTCAGCCCATGTCATGCGATTCACCGTATCTTGACCTTTTATCTGTACCGTAGTGTTCCACCACATTAATGCGTGATCAGTGAAAGTAGAAGCAACATACTTGACAATGTTTTCGGGTGGACAATTGCTAATATTGAGAACAGATTCAGTCTTTTCGATCCATTTGATTAACCCGTTTGGCCCTTCAGTGCCCTTGAAATCAATCGGTTTACAGGCCATGAAGTTTTTGATCGAATATTCCCTTCGAGGGGGATTAGGGTTGTTATTGTCATTGCTTGGGTTCGGTGGGGGATTATTTGCATTGGTAGGGGTATTTGCATTAGGTGAGGGATTGTTATTTGCAACTGTTTCATTGTTGGTTGGGGGAGCATTATTGTTTTGTTGTTGGTTTGTTTGCATATTTGCGTTTACGCCGGCAGTTACTTGTGTTACAATAAGCGGGATTACTGCCTGCATTTGCCGAGCAATCATCTCGGCTATTTCTGCCTCAGTCATAGGGTTTGCTTTCTTTGGGGCCATTCTATAATGATAAAAAAATATAAGCCAATTAGTACTAATTCCAGTCTACGACACTGTGTAATAATAATCACAATAAATGTTGTACAGGTAAACCAAATAACATACTGACATTTCACAAATTGTTCTGTACATTTTTAATAAAAGGTACATAGACTTAGCCTGATAAAGGCCAGTGCTTGCATGTATATATCAAAATCTGTCACTAAGTAACTGTTAGACTTAACCTTATAAGGGTCAGTGCTTGTAATAATGTACAAAGTTGTGCCCCATATTGACATAACATATTACTATATACATACATGGGGTATCAAAAGATCATGTACACATAGTTGTAATATTCCGCATCTATCCATACAGACGATAGGCTAGCCACAAACATAAAACTAACAGCACCGTAATCACCCAGTAACAGTTCCACAGCCGAACTGTCACCCTATCCAAACACCAGTGGTGGTAGGCATCTGACTGCTGCAAGTTCAGTACCGTCTGCTGTAATGTCGATAGGCACTGAGTCACGTCCCTCCTCTCCCGGTTAATGTTAGCTATGGCTATCGAGTGGTCTATCACACGGTCAGTCAGGACAGCCATCCAAGAGTTGTTTCTTGCGTTTGAGAGGTCAGGACGAGGGGTAGGTATACTCAATGAACGAGAAGATGAAGTATCTACCCTAGGGCGTGAAGGTCCTCCCCGGTCATGGGTAGATCTGAATGGAATAGAAGTAGGGTCGATCGGGGTTATCCGAATACGAGCAGTATGCCGGACTCGTGCAGTAGCTGAAGTCGTCGGCGACAGGTGTATAGGTGAAGTGGGTAATCTGGCTACTCTAGCTGGTGAATGATACTGACTGTTAACTTCGCCTTGATCCCTACGTGGTGACCTGGGTGGATAACTATCGCATCTGTAACCGGATAGATCAGGCACATTCCTGGGTAGTTCTCTACAGATAACTTCTTCTTCCACCTCTTCCTCCTCCTCCTCCTCCTCCGGTTCCTCTTCTGGATCCTCCCCTTCTGGATCCTCCTCCTCTGGATCCTCCTCTGATTCTTCTTCGGGATCCTCCTCTACAGATATCACCGGTTCTTCTTCCGGTACGTAGTCGTTATTCCTTGACATGACTCTGCACAAAGGTTAGTTTATTAGAATAATATCTATTGCTATGACTAACTATTGTTGAGGAGATTAATTAATTAAACCAAATTTAATATTAATTATATTAGAATATAATATTAGCTTTATCAAGATTTTAATTATTATTATTATTTAAATCAATATTGAATATAAATGAATATATTATTCATAGTAAAATGTATCATTATCAACAGTATCGTACGTACACGTATTCATACACCTTGTTCCACATAAACACGTATGAGTGTTACATATATATATATATACTTTCCCATTACCTTTTATACACATATGTTGCCACTTTTACCTAAACACACGTTCCGCGATTTCTCCCAGAATTCCCTCGTACAAGCAAGTCTGTTATTATGTTCCGGACCACAATAACTCACTTGCCCTACAAGTTCATCCCGACATCCATCAGTATATAATATTAACTTATTATTTAATTATTTCCCAGAGTTAATCGAGCATACGGTTATATTTTAGGTACCCTAAGGGATAACCTAATCCTTTATAACCAATGGCTCTGATACCAACTTCTGTCACACCCCGACTAGCACAATGCGGAAACGTAAAACGGGAATGTAACAGACACCTCTGATATCAATACATTGTTTATAAAGAAACATTACAAACTAATTTACAATATATTACATTTCTTTGTTCTATCATTGTTTAACAGCCTAAGCGATACAAACAAAACTAGTTCGTTAACTATACATTCTTACTAATAACGCCCTTGCGAACAGATCAGGCAAGTAACAGATCACCCAATCATTCCGATTTAGGTACACCTGAAAAGCAGTTTAAAACGGGTCAACTACTAGAGTTGGTGAGTTTCACGAGTTTCAAGAAAACAGTAATGAGTGTTCACAAGTCAACACTTGTAAGTATGAAATAAGTATGTATGTATGTAAATGATGTATGTGATGTAATTATGCTAAGCTACAGTGAAGCCTGGACTATTCGTGCTGCGTGCCTCCATTTCCCACGCTCAATCAACCACTGTGGCTCCCTTTCCGCCCACAACATGCCCCGGTAGCTATGTCTAACACTACATAGCTGTATGTTTAAATATGGTCATGTGCAAACGGCGCTATGTGACACGGCAACCAGGCCGATTCCGTTTGGGTTTGTCAAACCAATAGTACTATTCACAAGCCACCGGCTCGAAGTTAATCACTGTGATTGTGGGGACTTTCATGTGTTAGCACTTAGATAATTCACATCATCACATGTTTCAGATAAGTATATAGATATAAGCAAACATGCTTTTCACCCCAAAAGTTCGTAAAACAGTTTAAAAGTGGGGTCATGAAACTCACGGTTTTGTAGATATTTCGTACTGTATCAACTCGTGGTTTGTTCAGTCCGCTATCAGTAGTTCCTATAATTAATATTATAATAATATTAATATTTTAATATTATTATAATCTCAATACTAAACTGGGCTGTATAACTAATCTGGGTGTAGCTGGAACGCCCAGAAAGTGGCAATAGGCTTAGGTTGTGATGTTGTTCAATGTCTAATACATAAAACTGAACTTGGCTCAGATTCTCGTTTTCCCAGCTGGGCCAAGTTGTTCGTTTACGCGTTCAGAAAACAGTTATGGGAAAATAAGTTTGGGTAAATGTATTGGTTAATAAAATGATTAAGTTATAAAGAAAGATCACATACTGGGGTCCCGGATTAGCCACGGAGCCCGTTTCCGTTTATTCAGTTTGATTTGAGAAGAAACGCGCACAATCCACCCGGATTGTCCAGGTTTCTCATAGAAAAGTTCATTTTCACTTAAGTAGTCCAAAAATATGATTTTTGATCACTCTTGGTGTTTTGATATTCCCGCAGATTCACTAGTCGCGAACTTGCCGGTTTTTATAAAAACTGAATTTGTTTAATATTTAGATTAGCATAATTAATTAATAGTTAATCATTAAATTATGAAAATTTAACCACTTATCAATTAAAATATGTAGATTTTAATAAAAATATTTCTGGAGTTTATTTAGTGATTTATTAATTTATAAAAATTCATTTTATCAGCTATATTTCATCTGAAAATCGTCTGTTTACCCCAAAAAATTTCCAAAATTTCACCAAAAATTCCTGAATACTCAAATCATGTCCCAAAACAACCTGTATCAATTCCAGAATGTAAAAAGCTCGTGCGATATTCTTTTCGGCCCAAATTCGGCTGTAAAAATTCACACGAACGCAAATAAACAAACCACCTTTACACTTAACCAAATGATCCCAAAATTCATATGTGACCAAACTACATTAAATCTGAGTTCCCAGAAAAATTTCATAATTTTTGAAGTATTTTAGTTATTTTTCCCAAATAAACGTCCCAATTCGGTAATAAATTCGCCAAATATTCTCGAATGGTCGAAAAATTAACAAATTTAAACAGGGACTCATTGGCATGGTCCCTGATTTCCTTGAAAAATTTCAACTCCTAAAAATATGCACATCACAACCTTAACCTAAATAGCCCGTAAGCGAGTGTTTCTGCATTACCTCAGCGGGTTTGGCTCGTTTCCGACCTTTTAATCAAGTTTTCAGGTTCTTGTGCTTCTAAGCAAGCTAGGTACAAGTCCTATATCACAAACCAAGAAATATTTCATCAACATAACAGCCCTTAAGTTAGGGTTTCGGCTAGTGCACAAAAACGAACTTTTGAACCGTAAAAACGTCGTTTCAACCCTTTAATCCGTGTTTATGGCCAAAAAAATTATCAAAACAGGTTCCTTACCATGTGTATGATCAAAACATGTTTATGGACTATTTTTAGGATTTTTACACGGTTAGGAATGATTTTTAGTAACCAAGACATGTTTTTATGGTATTAAACAAGTTCAAACAGGTAAAAAAGCTACTTATTTAAGCTCTTACCTTAGGGTTTTGGAAGTTTTCTGGCTGAAACAGAAGGGGTGTCCAGAGTTTTCCAAGAAATGATGTTAAAATGGCTTGAACCTAGTTTAAATGTGAAAGAATAAACAAGGGGGGGGGCTGCTGATTGCGATCGGACCATCATGGGCCCACCTTGGGCCCATTTTGGCCCAAGCATCTGATTTCTCAAGCCCAAATACGAAAAGCCCGGTCCAAATTTATTTCGGGTTCGGTTTTTGGCGCGAAAAACTTATCGGGTGCGTTAAACAACGCGAAAACGAGTGTTTTTCGGCTAGTTTTGTGTAAAATTATAAAAACATACTATATGTTTGTAAAAATCAAAAATATTTTCACGGATCGCTTAAAACATTTCAAATAAGTGTTTGGTAAGTCTTTTTCGGCTTAACGGATGATACAATGCTTGGTTTGTAACTATCTTTCGCGTTTAATTCTATGGCGGGTGGTTAAACGAGCATGTTTTCGTTTAACTTGTTTGCTATCAAACTAAGACCATATTTCTAATATTTTAGCTTGTATAGATCGTATATCACTTATAAATGGCCCCCCGAGATATCTGGGTCATAACCCGACCCGTTCGGTTAGTCGTTCGCTTGTTACGCAAAAGGCGTTTATTTGCTTAATCAGTAAATACGTACTGAGGTGTACCTTGTTTTGGCTCAAATGTCACATGCTGTGTGTACAATTGAATTAAAATAATTAATTAGATATTGCCACATTTTATTTATGATAGTATCTTCGAGCTGTGAGCAATCGGATCACGCCCCGACATTTCCGCTTTAGGTTGGGGTGTGACATGTCATTGGGGCATCCACGAATTACGAGAAATCTTCCTATTTCCACAAAATCGTTAGAAATAATACGAAATAAGTAAATTGAATTATTCATTATTTATCATGGAAATTTAAGTAAATAACGAATATTAAATTAATAGTGATAATGAAAATGAGATGTGAAATAATATGATAAAAAAAGAGAACGCAGGGTTTAGAATTGCATGAACCACCATGGCTATTCCAACAACCTAGCGAAGTCGTTATAAAAAATTCATAATTCTCAAGATGTATCCAAAAATCGAAGTAGGGAGTTGAAATATTTACGAATTACCGTGTAATTTCAACTAAGTAACGAAATTTAAATGAAAATAGATCCTTGCCAATTCAATTCAGTGGGATCTTTCATTCACATTTTTTTCCACCAAGAACATTTTATAAAGATTTTTGACTCCCGAATTTGGAGTATCCTACTTTCACACAATTCAGGGTTCAACAAGCAATCGAAATTTCACAATCAAGGGTGTAATACTCTTTGGAGTAGTGGTCATTATATATCGTATTAACAATCGAAATACGGTCGAAAGAAAAAATCTCTATTTGATAGGGCTTCTTCCTATACCTATGAATTCCATTGGACCCAGAAATGATACATTGGAAGAATCCGTTGGGTCTTCCAATATCAATAGGTTGATTGTTTCGCTCCTGTATCTTCCAAAAGGAAAAAAGATCTATGATAATTCTTTCCTGAATCCGAAAGAGAGTATTGTACCCGTGAACCAACCCCCTACGGCGAAATAGGCACAAGGAAAAAGCAATAGGCCGGACCGGCCTACCAAAACGAAACGGTCCCTAAGTAACCATCCATCCATAATATCAAACAAATCCTTTTCGTCTTTGGTCAATTTACCAAGGGCTATAGTCATCGTAATCCTCCTATTCAACTACTTCGACCATTTCCGAACACCTCATAGCACAGACAACCGCATGTTTTCAACAACAATCGTGAAAATGTCAATAAATGAAATGGGCGATTGAGTTATACATGGATTTTCATGGAAATTCAACCAAGAAGGAAAAAGTCAATTTAATAATAAAAATTAAATTAATTAATGGAAGATTTAATTTAATAGTGAAAATTAAATTTAAATGTTATAAAACTCAATTTAATAATAAAATTACAATAATTGAATTTTAATAATAAACACTTATAAGATAGAAGGTAAGTTGTGAAAAATGAGAAGTAACAAGAGATTAATGAAAACAAGAAGTACTAAAATGTTAATTGTTAAAGTTGAGGGTAAAGATCGAAACATGTTTGATAGTTTGAGAATATGATAAAATGAAATAATTGAGAGAAGATAATTTAAGTAACATAACAAAATGATAATTGTACTAGCAAACTATGATAAGTGTGTCTAGAGGATTGTGTCGAATTGTGGGAATGAAAATACTTGGATTAATGGAATATTGGTTTTAAATAATCCCAACTATGTCCTATTAGTAAATAACAGTCTCAACTTCAAGCTTGCCTGGTGGCAGATTCAACTAAAGAGGTAATTGTTTTTAACAGACCGCGACTAACGGATGTTAACTCCGTTAGTCTGATGATGTGGCCATCCCAGCTGCCAAAAAAACTCTTATGTGGCACGATTACGTGGCGCTGAACCCTTTAATAAGATTTTTATGTATTATTCAAACAAAAAACTTCATCTCCATCCCCATCTCTTTTAAATCCCACCATCCATCTCTCACCATCACCAGCCTGCAACTACCACTGCCACCAACTAGTAACCATCGCCACCTTCTTCATCATCATCCAAATCTCATATTATTCAAACAAACCCTCAAACATTATATACTCCAGCCTCATATCTCAATCCCCCATAACCAATTTTAACAACGCCATGCCGGAGACGACCTTTCTCCGGCGAGACGACCTTTCTTCGGCGACTGCGAACAAGATCTCTCCATCTTATCCTTCACCCCCTCCACATACAGTCCACATATCCACCAACAGTAGATATTTCCCCTCGCCACCGCGATGTATGTCGTCGTTTAATCTTCTGTCAATCAATCCATAACACTCGCATTTCTCCTCACTGCCACGATGTATATCGTCGTCCACTTTATCATTCACCGTTATCTCCGCCACGACATAATCAAGCCAGATCCCCAATTTTCCAGCTATATAAACCTGTTGGTACATGTATGTCAGTAGTTCATAGTCTAGCATTTGTAATCGAGTCTGTAATGTAATTATGTTTTGTTTATGTTTGTTTTGTAATGCGCGAAGTTGTCAACAAGTTCGCTATGGCGAACTTGTTGAATCAGCGAAGTTATTGACAACTTCGCCTGTGGCGAAGTTGTCGTGTTTAAATACTGTTCAGCAGAACAGATTACGGGTTGTTCGTTTAGGGTTTTCGTTTCAGTTTTCAGTAACCAAGTTACGTGTCATAGTCTGTAACGGTGATCTCGGGTCACGTGTTTGTTATCAATATAACGTGGTTGGTTTATTGCTTGTGTGTTCGATCTCTACATACTCTACACTCGTATCTACCTACGCAGGGATTCCGCACCTGCGTTGTTAGAGACATCCCGTGTACGATCCGTCCAGGAACCTACAATTGGTATCAGAGCCAATCGGCTCGATTGTGAGGTTCGGGATTTCACGCGGGTGTAGAAAACGTCTCGTTTGACCTATTCGCGGGACGTGTTTTTGTTGGGATTGAGTTTTGCTAGTGCTTGACAGTCATTTTCAAGCCTTTGCATTGATCGGGAGCTGCTGGATTGACGAAAACAGATCTGAACAAACTTCCCTGTTCATCGGGCGAAGTTACCGTTCATCGGGCGAAGTTACCATTCTTCAGGCGAAGTTGCCGTCGCTGGGATTAGGGTTTTTGGCGAAGATATAAGGATTAGCGAAGTTAACTACAACTTCGCTCACTTCATAAGTTCGCCTTAGCGAAGTTATCCGCAACTTCGCTTCAAACCCAAGTTCGCTCAACTCATAAGTTCGCCAGAGCTAAGCGAAGTTATTCTTAACTTCGCCCAAATCAAGCGAATTTAAGATCTCAGCGAAGTTCTCTTTCAGCGAAGTTAACCTTCAAGCGAAGTTATTCTTAACTTCGCCAACTGAGCTGTTTTAATATTTTTTTTGTTTTTTCCAGGTTTTTCAGGTTTTTGCAAGGATGTCGTCGATCAACATCTCTGATTTGGTCAAGATGGAAGTAGAAGCGGGGTCTGCCACTAAGGCCCCGAGGCTTATGAAAGGAACTGACTTCGTGGCATGGAAGGATAGATTCATCCAATACATCAAATACCAGGATGCCAAAATGTGGGTGTGCATCCAGGATGGATATATCCCTCCTACTATGCAATACGAAGGCCGTGACGTAGTTAAGAAGTACAGCAAAATGGAGGACGAAGAAAAGAAAATGTACGAGGCCGAAAGCAAGGCACATGCTGCGATAACAATGGCACTTCCTCAAGAAGTTCTCCATACGTTCCGAAAATACACTTCTGCAAGAGAGCTTTGGGATGCTCTTGAAAATAGATTCGAGGGGAATGTGGGTATCCGTGCATCGAAGGTAAAACTTTTGAAGACCCAGTTCTCCGTCTTCAAATTTTTGAAGAACGAATCGCTGGATGATATTATCACCAGATACTATCATCTAATGACAGAACTTAGCAATTATTCGATTGCTTACCGAGAAGAAGAGATCGTTGAAAAACTTCTCGATGCTCTTCCACCGAAGTGGGAAATGTACACCGTTCTTATGAGGGAAGACAGAGACTTTCCTAATTATGATCTTGAAACGGCAGTGAACAAGCTCAGAACTTATGAGCTTAATATGGTTCGAAAAGAAACACCTACAGATCAGATACAAGACCCTGGTATGTATGGTGCAAAGGTCAACTCAGGCTCAAGTTCAAGGCCTGAATCTGCTGCTTATTACTCTAAAGGGGAGTCAGGCTCTGACTCGTCTCATGAAGGAAAAGTTTCTGTAAACACGAATGGTGATGTATGTTTCGTTGCTGGAGGATCTAGTACTTCAAAGCCTCAGGCATCCACAAGTAGTTTTTCTGCAAATGCATCTAGCAATAGTTATTCCAAGATGCCTATGAGTGTAAAATCTGCTGAAGAGCAGTTTGCAGTCTATGCATCATTTATTGCTTCCTATGAAAACTACATCCAGGGGAAGATTGTGGACCCTGCTGTTCTGGATGAGGATTATGACCAGATCGATGCTGATGATCTGGAGGAGATGGATTTGCAATGGCAAATGGCCATGATAGTGAGGAGAGTCAAGCGTTTCATGAATAAGACGGGGAGAAAGTTTGTTGGTGGTCGGCCCGGGTTCGACAAGTCCAAAGTAAGGTGCTATAATTGTCAACAGTACGGGCACTTTGCCAAGGAATGCAGAAATGAGAGGGTTGAACGAGGACAAGGTCGACCTACACAACACTCAGGAGTTAACAGAGAGATAAATGCCATGTTGACCAGAGAGGCAGGAGAGTACAACTGGAATCAACGCTCAAGTGGTTCTGGTGAGCAAGCAAACATGGCTGAGTCTGAAGCTGAAGAATGTGAGAAGGTTGAAGAAATTGAGAAAGCAAATGAAGAAGAAACCGCTTTCATGGCAAATGACAAAGATAATCGCTCCGAGGTAAGTCCTAAAACTATTTGTACTAGTTGTGAGAATTTGTCTGAGCAACTTAAAACAATAACTGATCAGTATGTCCATTTAGATGCTGACTTCAAAACTATTAAAGAAGATCACCATTTTACGAAAGCAAGAGAAACGAGTTATAAAATTAAAATAAAAGCATGTGAAAAAGACGTTCAAAGCTTAAAAATTAAACTTGCTGAGAAAATTGAAATAATTGATCTTAGTTATGAAGTTTTGGAGGAAAAAACTAAAGTGATTGCTGATCGGGATAAACAGATTGCTGACCACCAGGTAAAGGTGGTGGAACTGAACCGCAAACTTGAGCAGTTCAGGAATTCCTCGGCCATCCTTGATCACCTCGTGAGTGATCCAGGTACCTCTGCAAAGAGGGGAGGAATCGGATATAATGAAGTTCCACCACCCTTTAACCACAACTATACTTATAATCCAAGTGTTCAGAAATCTGTTGATTTCGAGGTTTCTCAGACAACTCCTAACAAGATTACAAGTGTTGAATCAAGTGTTAACTGTGGCGAAACAAGTTCGCCTGTTTCTAGTGTGAATATTTCTGTTTCAAGTCCAGTCTCATCAGATTCGGATAAGTTGTCCGAATCTGGTCAGACAAAAGAGAAGGTAGGTTTACCCACCGATGGAGATAAAAATGAAGTTTCTAAAAAGAGTTCTCCACTCAATCCGTACGTCCCACCTTATGTGAGACGAACGGCTGGTAACGCTGCCTCTACATCCAAACCAACATTTGACAAGAAAATGGAGAGTCGATGTTGTTTTAGATGTAACAAGTTAGGACATCTAGTTGCAGATTGCCCTTTGAAACCGAGATTTAGAGATGTAAAGACAAATAAAAATGAGAATAAGCGTCATTTTGTTCCTGCTAAAAATGAAAACTTTAAAAAATGCCAAAATATAACGAATTCAAGTTTTCATAAAGACCAACCTCATTTTTACAACCAAACCTCAAGATATAACACTTTCAATTCTCAAAGGTTTGGAAGGCATTACACCCAATCTGCAAGGAGATACCCTAACAGGACTTACAGAAATTATCGAGTCTCTAACTTGAGAAAGCCAGGGTACGGGACGTATCGATCCAAGACCAATTGGTCTTGGGTCCCAAGATTCTAACTCTTTGTTTTATTGTGCAGGAACAGTTGAACAGGGCTGCAAACAATCTTTGGATTGTAGATAGCGGCTGTTCCAGGCACATGACAGGCAACAAACACTTGTTGCAAGACTTAAAACCTGTTCAGGGAGCTAGAGTTAGTTTTGCTGGTGAAAGCGGAGGAAGGATTACCGGTAGAGGAACTGTGTCGAATGGGAGAATGACACTTGAAAATGTAAACTTTGTGGAGGAATTAAAGCACAATCTGCTGAGTGTGTCGCAGATCTGTGATAAAGAATACACTGTCCATTTCACTAAGAATGAAGCGATTGTATTGAAGCCTGGTTTTCATATACCAGAAGAATGGATAGTAATGAAAGCTCCACGTGAAACGAATACATACGTGATGGATATGAGGTCTACTGAAATGGCCACCGGAGAATCCTGTTTAATGACAAAGGCAAGCGAATCAGAATCAGAATTATGGCACGGGAGAATGGGACATATTCATCTTCGTAAGATGAACTTCATTGTCAAAAATGGGCTTGTGATGGGCGTTCCCTTAAAGAGTTTTAACTTTGAAGATAAATGCATAGCGTGCAAGAAGGGAAAACAACACAAGAAAAGCCATCTCACCAAGACGATCAACTCAATTGCTGGTACTCTAGAACTACTTCATATGGATCTCTTTGGTCCGGTGAATGTACAAAGTCTAGGTGGTACTTCTTACTGCTTGGTGATAACTGATGACTACTCACGATACTCGTGGGTATATTTTCTGAAAACGAAAGACGAGACGACTCAGATGGTGAAGAATCTAATTACAAAAGTCGAGAACGTCATGAGTAAATCAGTTAAATTCATCAGAAGCGACAATGGGACAGAGTTCAAGAACTTTGAGATGGAAATCTTTTGTCTTCAGAAGGGTATTGAGCATCAATACAGCGCTCCGTATACTCCACAACAGAACGGAGTAGCTGAAAGGAAGAACCGAACGTTGATTGAAGGAGCCAGAACTATGCTGGCAGACTCAAAGCTTCCTGTGATGTTCTGGGCTGAAGCAGTTGCTACAGCCTGCTATGTTCTGAATCGGGTGTTAACCGTTAAGAGACTTGGAAAAACTTGTTACGAGCTTATGCACGGAAGGAAGCCCAACTTGTGCGGTCTTGAACCTTTTGGGTCTCCTTGTTCGATTTTGAAGACTAACTCGAAATTTGGTGAAGTAGCCGATGAGGGAATCCTAGTCGGTTATGTTGTTGGGACTCCCAACAGACGGGTCTTCAATACGACAACTTGCAAGGTGGAGGTGGTTTGTAACACCGACATTACTAGTTACCAACCGCCAAAACCAAGCAATGGACCTGCTGAGCTGTTTGACTATGTTAAACTTTTTAAGTCGTTTAACGTACCTACTTTGGAAATTTCTGAAGAAGACGAAAGAGCAGTGACGAAGATGATTTTTGATGAGGAAGAGGAGGTAGTGCAACATCAGATGACAGAAAAATCTCAGCCTTCCACATCAAATCCTATCGATACCCCTGCGGCCTCAACTGAAGATGAGTTTATTAATCCTTTTCACTCTCAGCCAGAAACAACCATAGATGAGATCTCTTCGAACTTGGAAGACAATTTACATGTCGGTGCTGTTCCGACCACGAGAATTCACAAAGATCACCCATTGGAGAACGTTATAGGTGATGTGTCCTCGAGTGTACAAACCAGAAGTAGCTTGAATGAGCACACCTGTGTTTATACAAGCATAAAAGAAACGGGTATAATGAATGAATGTTTGTACTCCTACTTTATAAGCCAAATTGAACCAAAGAATTATCAAATGGCTTTAAAGGACAGCTCGTGGGTCGAAGCCATGCAAGAAGAATTGGCTCAGTTCGAGAAAATGGAAGTTTGGACCTTGGTTGAAAAACCAAGAAATGTGCATGCTATAGGCACGAAATGGGTGTTCAAGTGTAAGAGGGATGAAAAGGGGATTATCGTAAGAAATAAGGCGAGGCTGGTTGTTAAAGGTTTTAATCAACAAGAGGGTATTGACTACAATGAGGTTTTCGCTCCTGTTGCCCGGTTAGAAGCGATTCGATTGTTTTTGGCGTTTGCTGCATCTAAAAAGATGAAGGTGTTTCAGTTGGATGTGAAGAGCGCGTTTCTTAACGGGAAAGTTGATGAGGTTGTGTTTGTTGAGCAACCTCCGGGTTTTCCTGACCCAGACTTTCCGGATCACGTATACAGGTTGAGCAAGGCGTTATATGGGTTACATCAGGCACCTCGTGCCTGGTATTCAACGTTATCGGACTACTTGCTGGAAAATGGTTTTGAAAGGGGATTGATTGACAGTACGCTGTTTGTGAAGAGAGAAGGATGTGACTTCTTACTGGTTCAAGTCTACGTGGATGATATCATTTTTGCTGCATCAAGAGTATCCATGTGTCAGGATTTTGAGGCTGTCATGAAGAAACGATTCGAGATGAGTGCTATGGGTGAACTAACCTTCTTTCTAGGATTGCAGGTTGATCAGAAGAAGGATGGGATGTTCATTCATCAAACAAAGTATGTTCATGATGTGCTGAAGAGATTCAAGATGGAGGACAGTTCTCCATATGACACCCCAATCTGCGTCAATCACAAATTGGGCGCTGAATCAGATGGTGACGCAGATGTGGACCCTACTCTGTATCGGGCGATAATAGGTTCATTAATGTATTTAACTGCTTCTAGGCCCGATATAATGTTTTCTGTTTGTCTTTGTGCTCGTTTTCAGGCAAACCCAAAGGAATCTCACATGAAGGGTGTGAAGAGGATTTTGCGGTATCTTAAGGGCAAGCCGAAACTAGGGTTGTGGTACCCAAAGGGAGGAGACGTTGAACTGGTGGCGTATACAGATTCTGATTATGGTGGCTGTAATCAGAGTCGGAAGTCAACAACAGGAGGCTGTCAGTTTCTTGGAGGAAGATTAGTTTCCTGGCAGTGCAAGAAACAGACATCAGTTGCAATTTCAACATGCGAAGCTGAATACATGGCAGCATCCAGCTGCTGCTCTCAGGTTTTGTGGATTCAGCAACAATTGCGCGACTATGGTCTGAATTTCTTACTTACTCCTATTTTAATTGATAACACTGCCGCCATCTCAGTAATTAACAATCCCGTGAAGCACAGTAAAACTAAGCATATTGACATTCGTCATCACTTCATACGGGATTGTGCTGAGAAGAAACTAATAAAGATCGAAAAAGTTGATACACTTGAAAATTTTGCTGACTTGTTTACAAAAGCGTTTGATAAATCCAGATTTCAAAACCTAATTGAGCTAAACGGGATGATCAATCCCGAGTAACCATGTCTTTGGTTTAATAAAAAAAAAAAAAAAAAAAAAAAAAAAAAAAAAAAACATGGGTCATTTTTGCTTAAAATTAGTCGGTTACCTCAGTTTGATGGACATATCCTAGGATATGTTTTGGTCCTCGTTTCAACTTAGAGAATGAGGATAGCCATTAACCGGAAGACTGAAAGTGACCGGTGCAGCTATGACGTGTGTTCTTTCAGTTGCTGAAAATTAGTCGGTCATACTTAGTAAGAAGGACACATACTTGTATGTGGTCGGTCCAGTTGATCCATTGGATCTTCAGGATAGCCGTTTACCTGACGACTTTGACGTGATTGGGGCGATTGAATTTAAAGTTTTTTTTTTAAGGGAAATGAAATTAATTTTCAAGTCTGTTACTTCGTATGAAGTTATATGCTGTGTTTAACAGAAAATTGATCCAACCTTGGAAAATGATATATATACTGATCGTGTGTGCTTAACTAGTGAAGTTATTAGGCTTAAAAGGCTTTAGAACAGTCATTGTATGTCGTGGTAATTTTTATGGTGCGTAAAAGTGTATGTGATACTAACTTAAACTACTCGAATTTACGTGGAAACTCCTTAAGAGTTTTGAATGTCTTCACACATATCTTTCCGTATGATAAGCAGAAAAGCGACTACCCAGTCATACACGAGCCCGTGAGTGATCTGATTCCCGTGAAGAAAGCATTTTAAGACACTACAGTGATCCAGATTCGGGACTTGCAGTAGTTTAATACTCCGAAGTCAATAAGAATGATTACTTTTAAAAAAAAAAAAAAAAAAAAAAAAAAAAAAAAAAAATGTGTGTATATATCTTTAGTACTTATGAGACATAGTAACAATCAAGACTTCTCATGTCTGGAGTAAGAAAAGAACGGGAAGCAGTCAACGAGTATATACAAGTTAATCAGACACTATGGGTCGAAGTCAATTCGGGGTGACTTGGGTATAGCCAAATACGCTTTGAGAATAGATAGAAGACATCATTATCTCTGAGATGTTGCCAACTTAAACTTTTGAGCTTAACTGAACCTTAATCCGTATCACAGAAACGATGAAAACCATTTACGTTATTTACATGCTTACAATCTGTGTCTCTATGTCATAATACAGCCAAACACGGATCTAAGTGACAGTCACATCGTTAGTATGATTCCTGTTAGGATCTTTTCTAAAACGTAGTGGTCCCTGACTAGACTGAAATTTGATCCCTTATTTCGTTAAAACTTTTCTAAGATTTTTTTTTTTGTTTTTTTGTAGTTATATCATTTCATTGTTGGTTACTAGATCTTGATCATATTTGTTTAACTCTTTTTGGTAATTTCTAAGGTTAAATTCAGGATTATTCAAACTTAAAGGGCTGATTTTGAAAATTACGGGCGAAGTTGTTGAATTCGGCGAAGTTGTGCTTAACTTCGCCTTGGCGAAGTTAAGCGTAACTTCGCCTGAACCAACTCTGCCCTATATAAGGGATTGTAAACAGTTACTGTATCACTTTTTTCGAATTACCGGCGAACTTGTTCTCAAAACCAATACATCCGGATCTTGTTATTCACTTTCGATTTCGATCTTGTGTTCCTTGTTTCTACTATACTAGTGGTATGTGTAGTCAATAACATCCTATCTTTCTCGTTATAGTTTTACCCGGTTCGAGACCTCGGGTCGTCGAACCTTAGAAACCAAGTTTTCCGACCTCACGTTACGTGTTCATGGACGACCTTTTCGTCCTAACACCATTGAAATATGTTGGACTTCATTGTTAGATCGTTAAATCGGTCCGAAACATCGGATAAACCTTGTTTGAATCTGAACAGTCGCCGTTTCAGATTCAGGCGAAGTTAAGGTTTACGCGAAGTTATTCTCAACTTCGCCAGTGGCTTAAGTTCGCCTTCAGCGAAGTTATCCACAACTTCGCTTGAAGCTTAATTTCGCCTATGGCAAAGTTATCCATAACTTCGCCTTGAACACAACTTCGCCTATTTCAAATTTTTTTATAAGTTTATAGACGAACTTACAGATGAAGCGAAGTTGTTCCCAACTTCGCCTCAACTTTAAATTCGCCTGTACATCACAACTTCGCATATGGTACACAGCGAACTTGTGAGATGATTATATGGTCTCTAACTTGATTTGTTTTGTGCAGATATGGCTGCTGTTGGAGGTACTGGAGGTGATGATGGTGATGAGCAACGACAATTCTTCCCAGCCCATAACCAATACATCACTTTGGATCCAGACGCACGAGGCGTTGAAGACTATAGGGAGATTATCACATTTCTCCAACGATCACGAGTTTTTCACGCGATCACTAATACACTACCCATATCTCTGCCCAACATTCAAGATTTCTGGCAGACGGTGTATTATGATTGCAGACCTGAGCCTCCAGTGATGCGAGCAACTGTCAATGGTCAAGACATACAGTTTTCCTCGGAAGACATACGGTTGGCTCTGCAGTTCGGTGATGAAACGAGAGACGACCCAACGGAATTCGTAGCTCCTTTCCGTGACGGAGCTTACTTAAGGATGGGTTATTCGGGTCCGCTGGGGGACTCGCAGAGGAGGAAAGGCTTTCTGCTGGATCAATGGCGCTTTTTGATGCATGTGTTGATAGTATGCATGTCCGGCAGAAAGGCAGGAACAGATGGGATGGGTGCGACGATGCAATCGGCTATGATTGCGCTGACTTACAACCGCAGATATTCGTTTAGTCAGCTAATCTTTTACGAGATTGATCGTCAGAGACGGGCGACGGCGCGCGAGCGTTTTATTATGTATCCTCGGTTCCTACAAATGATTATTAATCATGTCGCTCCGTCTGTACCGCAAAGACGCCCTATCAGATACGTTGAGTGCGTAACAAAACGTATCTTTGCTCAGTGCAGAACGTCGAGCACTCGAAGCAACCCTGAGCGGCGTCCCAGGCATACTCCTCTTTTCGGGTATCTCATTAACCCGGAGTATATTCCTGCAGGAGGGGACGAGTTCAGGGATCCGCAACCACATCAGGCGGCAGCACCTCATGCTGTATCAGCTGCGCCTGTTGTATCTTCTGCTGCTGTGCCAGCTACTATATCTCAGGCTGTGTCCAATGCTGAAAACGTTGATCTAGATGCTGCTTTTAGTGGACATGGTTTGTTTGATATGGATGTCTCGGGACCTCAGTTTATGGATGTTACCAGAGCAGCTACTTCGGTAGCTGACTCTGATCTAGACGAGACGTTTGCTGAGGCAAGAAGACTTATGGTGTCTCGTGAACGGACTACGGGAAAGAGGCCGAGAACTGTGGGGGAGGATGAGGATGAAGTGGATGAAGAGGAGGCAGTACAGATTGTGCTAAGACGCTCAAGAAGAGAACAGAGAGGGATAGGTTCGGGAGCTGGAGAATCTTCAAGACTAGTACGTTTTGCTCCACCTGCCTTATCTGGTATGTCTCTTATTCCTAGTACTGCACAGGTTTCAGCGATCGAGACGTCGGCACCAACAATTGTGTCCCTACCACCTCAACCGCTTAATCCACCGGTGGTAGTTGCACGGTTTGTGGAGTCGACAATCACCTCTACTGCAGGGTTACCAAGTGTACCACCTGCGGTCACTTCTGCTGATGTTCCACCAACTCCATTGCCTACTTCAGATACCGAGAGGATTCTTTCGCTAGAGCGGATTGTTGCTGAACAGTCAAATACTATTGACCGCCTAGTGGAATCCAATCGACTACAAGCTGCCCTCCTGGTTGAACATGGACGAATAATAGATGCCTTCAAGGATTACTTGGCATCTCAGGGGGAGAAGACGTGTAGGGGCGATGAGTTGAGAACGAAAAGACGGGAAGATCATGACGATGATCCCAATGCACCTTCAGGTGCAGGTGATGAGCTGCCAAGAACCTCTCAGGCTCTTGGAGCCTCCACAACTGAGGGGGAGTCTACAAATGCAGATGGTGATGATGTTGTAGTTGTGGATGACGACGCTGATGTTGAAGACGTTATTGATGCGTTGAAGGAGTTGGATGAGGAGGAGGACGATGAGTTGATGGATGATGATGACGTGTTGCCTATGGATGAGATTGAGAGGATTGGAGAACAGATTAATGTGGAAGATGTATTAGAAGAAGGTGAGATTGTAGATGAGTCAGTGGAACATGAGATTCCAGCTGTTGAGAGATCAGAATTGGGGGATGAGAGTGTGATAGAAGATACAGTATGGGAGGAGCAGCCGAACTGGAAAGAAGGCTGTGCTCAGTGGTTTGTTAAAACCAAGAAGCCTGCAGTGCCAACGATGTTCAGAAAGACTTATAATATAAAGGGCTATGCAGAGTCAAAGAAAGGAATCATATGCTGGTTGTACGACAAAGAGCTGAAACTATTTGTGATCAAACGGTACGACGGCATTCAGTACTTTAAGAGATTGTTGAGATCTCTGAATTCCTTACCAGAATGTGAGGTGAGAGATTTAGCGAGATTGGGGCTGATCAATAGAAGTAATGATGATATGGCAAGAATCATTGGGAAGATCGTCTGGAAAGAAGCCATTAAAGACAAAAAGTTTGAACTCCTAAAGCCTCAAAAAGGAAAGTTGATAGAAGACAAAGATCGTGGAATGAGGGCTGACGGCAAACCTTGGATGGTAATGAAGTATAAACCAGTCCGTCATTTGAAAGAAGTACCGATGAAAGTTATGCCCAAGAACGTCCTAAAAGATTTAAAATGGTGGTACGTGGATTGTGAGACAGCTGAGGCGGTAATGGAAGATGAGGATGAACAAGAAGTACTTCGGGTGTACGACCCGATGCATCTTGTTAATCTATCGAAGGATGATTTGAAAGTGCTCAACGAGAAGAAGATCTTCTACATTCCTGCTTGGAAGGATCAAGCTAGGAAATATCAAAGGGTAGTGTCGGTATGTGTGAGAGAAGGGGCGCACGCGTAGAGGTAAAGATTACAAGACTCAAGATTTGAAGATCAAGATATGAAGCTACTGCCAAGGGGGAGTCTGTTGGTACATGTATGTCAGTAGTTCATAGTCTAGCATTTGTAATCGAGTCTGTAATGTAATTATGTTTTGTTTATGTTTGTTTTGTAATGCGCGAAGTTGTCAACAAGTTCGCTATGGCGAACTTGTTGAATCAGCGAAGTTATTGACAACTTCGCCTGTGGCGAAGTTGTCGTGTTTAAATACTGTTCAGCAGAACAGATTACGGGTTGTTCGTTTAGGGTTTTCGTTTCAGTTTTCAGTAACCAAGTTACGTGTCATAGTCTGTAACGGTGATCTCGGGTCACGTGTTTGTTATCAATATAACGTGGTTGGTTTATTGCTTGTGTGTTCGATCTCTACATACTCTACACTCGTATCTACCTACGCAGGGATTCCGCACCTGCGTTGTTAGAGACATCCCGTGTACGATCCGTCCAGGAACCTACAAAACCCTAACCCCTGAAAAAGAAATAGATGATGAAGGTGAATAGGACTAGAGTTTAATGAAGGTGATGGTAGGTGTTAGTATGGTAGTGCTGCTGGTAACGGCAGGTGGTGGTGGAGGACCGGTGATAGTGGAGTAGAGAGAGAGAGAGAGAGAGAGAGAGAGAGAGAAAGTGTTTAGATGTTTTGTAATGCGCGAAGTTGTCAACAAGTTCGCTATGGCGAACTTGTTGAATCAGCGAAGTTATTGACAACTTCGCCTGTGGCGAAGTTGTCGTGTTTAAATACTGTTCAGCAGAACAGATTACGGGTTGTTCGTTTAGGGTTTTCGTTTCAGTTTTCAGTAACCAAGTTACGTGTCATAGTCTGTAACGGTGATCTCGGGTCACGTGTTTGTTATCAATATAACGTGGTTGGTTTATTGCTTGTGTGTTCGATCTCTACATACTCTACACTCGTATCTACCTACGCAGGGATTCCGCACCTGCGTTGTTAGAGACATCCCGTGTACGATCCGTCCAGGAACCTACAAAACCCTAACCCCTGAAAAAGAAATAGATGATGAAGGTGAATAGGACTAGAGTTTAATGAAGGTGATGGTAGGTGTTAGTATGGTAGTGCTGCTGGTAACGGCAGGTGGTGGTGGAGGACCGGTGATAGTGGAGTAGAGAGAGAGAGAGAGAGAGAGAGAGAGAGAGAAAGTGTTTAGATGTTAGAGAGTGGTGTTGGTGGTGATTGTGTAATTAATATGCCACATGAGCTTGATCTTGCCACTTATCTACCATATAAGCACGTTTCTGACACGTATGCATGCCACATCATCATCAAACTGTCGGAGTTAGAAATCCGTTAGTCGTGGTCCATTAAAAACAAATACCTCTTTAGTTGGACCCACCACCAGACAAGCTTGAAGTTGGGACTGTTATTTACCAATAGGGCATAGTTGGGATTATTTAAAACCAATATTCCTTGATTAATTGAAGTAAAATAAATAAATCACATCATAAAATTTTGATTAAGAAAAATCAATTTAAACAAATGAATAAATAAATATCCTTTGATGGCTTGGGCTTTCCATGGACTTTCCACAGTAGCTTGAGAACCCAAATTAAATAATGAAGCATAACCAATGAGTTGGCCTCCCATGAGCTTTCCATGGTAATTTGAATGACCCAACTAAATAACGCAACATAAATTTTGTGAATTGGACCTCCCATGAGTGTTCCATGGCAATTTAAATGGCCCAATTAAATAACGAATTATAAAGCAATTGAGTTGGTCGGCCCATGAGCGTTACATGACATTTTAACTGACCCAACTAAATAACGAATTATCAAATCAATCGAGTTAGTCGGGCCATGAGCGTTACATGGCATTTTAACTGACCCAACTAAATATCGAATTAACAGATCCAAATATGAGTAGTTGGAGTATCTCGTAAACCACCACGGGTGATACATTCCAACCAAAAAATCAAATTGAAAACGGGTTGAGAAATGGATAGTTGGAGTGCCCATGGATTTACAAGGATTTTTCACCCAACTAAACATTTAAAACAATAATAATAATAATAATAATAATAATAATAATAAAATATTGGAAAAATTTCCCAAGTTTTGCCACGAATCACCGTGAATTCGGCTTTTATAAATGGAATGTAACTGTCACATTGGTTACTTTGACCACATAAAGTTCCGTCGTATGACATTTGTTCCGCTTTGGCCTATAGGATCTAATACTGTGGTCAGGTTATCCTCCAGGTAAGGAATAGCGTCTTACCTTGGGTTCTTGGAATTGTTTTGCCAAGGCACGACTCACTGTTCTCTCCCCCTTACGGTTACTACAAGAACATGCCATACTCCCATGCTTTAAGGTGCGGGAGTGAAAACAAACAAGAGAATTCTTAAGAAATTTCCCAAAATAAAGGCAATCTACTAAATCCATCAAATAAAGGAATTAAAAATATTTTGAGAGTGAGATATAGTCTTGGCATTTGTGTGTGCACAATATTCAAACAATAAAATAAATAAACAATTTTAAGTGAGCAGTAAACACATAATAATAAGCACATAAGGCAATCAAGTAGGCACGTATAGGATCCTAAGCATATTTCTAGGACTTTTCTAACCACCTATCTTATAACCTTCGGCTCTGATACCAATCTGACTCTGTCACAACCCAACCTAAGGCGAAAATATCGGGGTGCGAACTGATGGTTCACAGCCCACAAGATACTATTATCATACAATATAAAATATGACAATATATATTTATTTATTTATTTTAAATTTCAATTAAGTACACAAAGTTTAACAAATTACCAAAACAAAATAAAATATAACAATTCTTTATTTTATTGTCTAAGGTCTTTCTATGTGTTCTTCACCTTAGCTTCAAATCAGTCGGTAATCCAGCGTATGCGTAGAAAATAAACACAGATTTGTCAACAACACATGTTGAGTGAGTTGATCACCAGTTTTGACACTAATAATAATATATAATAAATAAATAATAAATGATAATTGCGCAAACAAAATATGTGAGTAATAATCAATCAAACCGTGAGCAAATAAGGTGTCAGTTGACCGTTGCCTAGCGAATCGGGCATTGGCTAGCGACCGTTTCCTAGCGACCATTGCCTATGAGATTTTTAACGTTTAAGCGAGCTGGTACAAACCAGAATCGGAACAGCGAGTCAGAACTTAGGTTCAGGTAAGTAGCCTTAAAATCTCGAAACAAAAATAAAATTCTTCTGGACCGAAAGTCGGTTCGGACCAGAAGTGTAAGAAATCTATTGGTCAAAGTTATTGACCAATATACCCTTAAACGGGTCAGAAAGCAATTGACCACCAAAACTACTTCAATCACTGAAATTAATTGAGGGATTTTGTTAAGTGGATGAAAATACACAAAAACACAGAAGATAACTTACCCAAACGATGAATGAAACAAGAGATAATCAAGGTCAAAGTGGTCTTGAGTATCAAAGGCAAACCGTAGATGAAAGAAGTTGAATAATCTTTATGAAATTGATAATGAAGAAGGTAAATTTCGAGTATACGGTACGGTGGCTGATGTTTAAGTAGTTTTTAGGGCTTAGAGGTATGT
The DNA here is from genome assembly GCF_021521415.1 of Bidens hawaiensis. Taxonomy (NCBI): domain Eukaryota; kingdom Viridiplantae; phylum Streptophyta; class Magnoliopsida; order Asterales; family Asteraceae; genus Bidens; species Bidens hawaiensis. Next base: position 523,299 of record NW_027491611.1, on the reverse strand, counting down.
TTTGATTAAGTATGATAGTTATAACTTGTTTATGAAGTAATCCACTCGATTAGGAAACGAAATAAGCTATTAATGAGAAAATCTGGTACAATAACTAACAAAATTTTGTTTGGACAACAAAAAAACGAAATTGGACCAGCTATAACATTTCTTGGAGATTAATTTTCGTTAATTTAATTGAAAATATGAAAGAATTGGCAAAATTAGTTCTTGTAGTTCCCGAAAATGCATTTTTAGCCATTTTAAGAGTCTCTAAGGTATATTTGGCATGATTGAAAGTTATGAAATTATAAAATAAGTTAAACCATGAGTCCTTCGCAATACACGACGTAGCCTCCAAGGTAAATTGATGAGTGTCCCACCACGTGGAAGACGTGGCAAGCCACGTGTCCTCTGAATATTATGACTCATCGCACTACGCGATGGCCTTCCAGAAAAGCCATCACGATACGCGATGGATTGTGAACTATGCCTATAAAAGGGGGGTGAACGGCATCTCCCACTTCACAAACCAAAACACATTCATTCTAAGCATGACCTGCTATTCCCAAACGAACGATCGATCTGGATGAACTATACAGTCACTGGAAGAATTACCTCGCGCCTGTATATTAGTTCTTAGAGGAAATTTGGACCAGCACTTTCCACTGGTCTAATCCTTGTATACTAATAGTTATCTTAATATCATACGAGCGGCACTATAACCGGTATGATACGAGCAAGAATATAAATTGCTACTTTATTAGACTGAAAGTTGACAATATTCAAAATGAAAAATCCGAATTTATATCCAGAAACCACAGATAAAGCTCATAAAATTCAAAAACAAACTGAAAGCCGCCTGAGACTGATAAAAGAACAATACTGATATACGTAGTAACTTATTGATCTTTGAAAGGTGTTATTCGAGTTGAGGAAACTGATAAGTTAACATCAACATACACGGAACTGTAGTGCCTCGAAAATTAATCTTGCATCATATTGAATAAACTATCTTTAGAATCGAGTTCACACACGATTTTAGTCCTACTAACAATTTCCTATGTTCCGAAAAAAACAAGTGCCTTGTTGACGAGGCAGAAATAATATCACTTGAATAGTTACTCATAACTAAACTTTGTAAAGAACCCGTATAAGTAATAGACAGGAAAAGCAAACAGTTACAACTCAACAAAATTTTATTGGTCAAAGTTTGGTAAAATACACAACAGGGAACTAAATATATTTGAAAACGAAAACAAATACTCCTGTTTGTCCCTAAGAATCGTGTAATTGTCATATTAAATTTCAGGGACGGAATTTCTTAACTGGGGGAGAATGTGACATTCGTGCCAAAACCGAGTACACCTTGGTATTCACAAATCGAATAAACGATTAGCCACTTATTGCGTAATGAACGGAAACATGCTCGTTTAACTACCCACTATGAACTTAAACGTGAAATATAGTTACAAAATAAGCATTGCGTTATTCGTTAAGTCGAAAAAAACCTACAAAACATTTATTTGGAATGTTTAAGCGATCCGTGAAAATATTTTTGATTTTTGCAAACAAATAGTATGTTTTTATAAATTTAGACAAAATGACCGAAAATACTCGTTTTCGCGCTGTTTGTCGTACCCAATATATTTTTCGCGCCAAAAATCGAACTCGAAATAAACTTGGACTCGGGATTTAACATTCGGGCACACAAAACAAAATTAGTGGGCCAAAATTGGGCCCAACACTCTCCGAGCCACAAAGTTTGACAACACCCTTATATATATATAATTTTTTTAACAACTTAACTCACAAGACTGTACCAAAAAATCTGGATCTATGCATCTATTAGCTTGCTTCTTCATATGCCTCAATAAAAACCTTAGGTAAACTTGATTTTTTTTTATCAATTTTATGCATGTTTAATCAAGTTTAAATACATATAAACATTGTTTGATTAACAAAAATCACTTCTAACCATGCAAAAACCCTAAAAATTGTCCAAAAACATATTTTGGTCATACACATGGTTAGGAACCTGGTTTGATAAGTTGTTTTGGCCATAAACACGGATTAGAGGGTTTAAATCACGTTTTTACGGTTCAAAAGTTCGGTTTAAAACCCTAACCGAAACCCTAAATTTCAAGGATGATTTGTTGATGGTACATGCTCGGTTTCTGATATAGGATCTGCATCTACCTTACTTAGAAACACAAGAACCAGGAAACTTGAATAAGAGAGCGACAGCGAATGAAAACTGCAAAGGTAATGCCGAATTACTCGTTTAGGGGTTGTTTAAGTTTAGATTGTGATATGCATATTTTTAGGTTGTAAAATTTTTCAGGGACATCACGGATCATATGAATGAGTCCCTGTCCAAATTCTCTAATTGTTCGACCATCCGAGAATATTTGGCGAATTTGTTACCGATTAAGGAAGTTTATTTGGGAAAAATATTTAAAATACTTGAAAAATTATGAAATTCTGTGGGAAACTCAGATTTGGTATAATATGATCACATAAGAAATTTGGGGTTATTTTGAAAACTCTATTTATGTTTTGTGGATTCGCATTTATTCGAGTTTTTATAGTCATTTTTGACTTGAAAAGGTAATTTGGAAAATGTGTTAGTTCTTGGAATTTTTCATGCTATTTTGGGAAGTATTTGGATCACTTTAGAATTCTTTCAGAAAAATCATTTGGTATAAACGGACGATTTTCGGGCTAAATGTAGCATATAAAATGAATTTTTATAAATTATAAATCAGTAAATAATTCCAGTAATTATAAAAATCTACATATTTTAATTGATAAATGTCTAAATTTTCATAATTTAATGATAAATGGATAATTAATTTTGCTAAATTGAAGATTAAACAAATTTAATTCTGATAAAAACCGACAAGTTCGTGATTAACGAACCTATTGGAATATCAGAACATCAAGAGTGATCAAAAATCATATTTTGGGTTAATTAAGTGAAACCGAACTTTTTGTGATAAATCCGGACAATTTGGATGGATTGTGTGCCTTTTTCTCCAAAACAGACCGAATAAACGGAAATAAGTTCCGTAGCGAATCTAGACCCCTAATTTGTGATCTTTCCTTATAACTCAATCATGTTATCAACCAACACGTTTACTAATGTGCTGAAACGCGGTCTATAAAAAACTTAACCTAACCTAGACACTCTAGTTTTAAATTTATAAATCTAGACTCTCCTAATGCTAGACCACTAGACAAGCAAGTCTACCTATCGACTGTTGTAAAGCCTAATGAAGTCCGGATGTCGAACCCACATGACACTAGCGACACCTAAACTAGACTTTGACTAATAAATAGATTTAATTGATTTTTGTTTTTTTTAATATTAACTATAAAGTAAATAATACTTAAACTAAAACTGACACGAAAACTATATACGAACAAATCGGACAAGAACTTATATAGGGGAAACAACTACCTAGGCAAGGAATTCTACTAGTAAACTTGTAAACTCTGATAATTCAATTTAAGATTGATACCCGGATTCTAAAAATATGAAACTTAATGAATAACTAAAGTATGCTAGATCACCTCTCGGTCTCACCAACAATACTTAAGAACCCTAAATATCATGTAAAGCTCAATGTTTTAATGGTTCGGATCACCTTCCGGTCTCACTTTACCTAACTATGCTAAGGTACCTAAAGATTAAATCACCTCCCGGTCTCTCTAATCATAATATACCCTAAGGTGCAAAGGGGCATTCTTATTAAATTTGGTTATAATTCTGATATGTAAGAATCTAAAGAAGTCTAGGGCAACTCACTCCCGTGCAATCACTACCCAAACCCGCAAAAGACAAAACAGTCGACACTTAATTACATCCAGGTTTCTCAAGTGGCAGAATATAAGGTATCTCTAAACTCTTAATTACCGTTAATATGGAATATGTTAACAATAAACCAGAAACTAGTTGTAAACACACAGTAAACAACCTAATACGCATCCATACATGAAAGACGTTCACGAAGACGCATTTGGAACAATAAGTTGATTATAAATTAATACCAAATACGCATGTGCATCACAACCAAATATAATAAAAACTTTTACCAAAGCAAAAACCAATCCATAAACAACCCAAAACCGAAATAAAACAAGTCTAAAAAGTATTCATTCAAATTCAGGAGTATAACAGACTAGTCTCTCATAATGATGAACGAAACATAAATAATATATATATATATATATATATACATATCAATTCATCGTAAAAGAAATAAAATTAATTGAGCTACTAGCCTGCGAACTTAAATTAATTCAGCTGCCTACCTTCTTGTTTATTAATTCTTTTTTCCTTTCTTTGACTTTTTTCGTGAGCATTTTTTTAAGAGGTGCTAGGCTGCTAGTTTTATTATTATTTTATGTTCTTCGAACTTCCGTAGTTCGGGGTCTCCAATAGGAGGCGTCTCCCCTCTTCTTCCAACCTCCTCCTCTTCTCTCCATACATGGTATATTTCATGATTATTAAAATCTAGCCCACTATCATTAAAGTATATGAAGCCCGACTCGTCTTATTAATTCTGCATAAAAATTCATGGTAAAAAAAATCACATATAAGTCTACGTAGATAATATGTAGATAAAAGAATCTATATTTATATTATTTTCTTTTATGTTGATCTTCTTTTCTATTTAAAATTCTAGCATGAGATTGTGAACATCATTCATTCCTTTTATAAATAAAAGTTTTCTTTAATTCAATCCAACATTAATAATCGTGAGCACTAGAACCAGTTTTTTTTTCTTTTCGAATCCACAACTTATAATATGATATCATTATTCATATTTTGAATTATATCCAACATTAGAAATTATTTCTTAAACCGGTTTGGCTCATTCTCTCGATAAACCCTTGGCGTTCAAATACAAACTAATTGAGAGTAATATTTAATAAAAGCTGGCTCAAATAGTATTAAAAATGTAGGAAATATTTATATAATTTACGAATAATTTAGAGCACATCAAATATCCCCACATTTAAACCTTTTTCGTCCCTGAAAAAATAATTTGCAATGGAATCAGAATTTAAGATCGATCTTTAAAACATATAGGTTATCTTTTAAGCACAAATAAACACAAAAACCGCGATTGCCGATATTGTTGTCCAGTTAAACCCAGCCACTAGCTTATCAAGCCTCCAATCATATTTAACAATTAAATTCAAGTTATATCAATAAATGTCAGGACCGTGAATCGGGTGAAACCTTAAAAGGTTGACAAGAACACACCGACTCGATTACCCAAAGGCCTGTTGAATATCCCGATGGAATCAGGATATAACAATCTTGCTCGAGCAAGCTCACTATGCTCGGTATGCTCGATGTATGTCCTCGAGCATACTTTACTTAGAATATCTTCAGTGAAGATATTCCCTTCCAGCATACTTCATCCTTCTTGACTTGTCCAAGCTTTGCTCGAACTAGTCCATCGAGCAAGCTCATTCTTCTTGATGTCTTCAGTTATGCTTATTCAGCAATCTTTAGCATACTCGGATGTAAATCTTGCTCGGGAACTTAACTGTGCTCGAAGTCCTTGCTTTGATCACGTGATATCTTCTTATTGCATCCATGCTTGTCCCCGTGTGCTCGATCATCCTGTGCTCGTAACACTTGGTTAAAACTTGTATGATCAAGTTGTTTGCTAGATTGGCAATCCAAGCTCGATAGAAGAATACTCTTGCTCGTTGAAGTGTAGCTTGCTCGAAGCCTTAACACTTAGAAGAATTAACCATTTAAGGCTCTGAAGACCTTGCTCGAAGTAGTAAAACCATGCTCAATCGTCTAGGCTTGCTCGAAGTCCATACTTAGGCGTTTTCTGAGGAGGTTGAGAAGATTCCAATCTTCCTTATCATAAATCCGACCCAACAATCTCCCCCTAGATTGGAACAAGCTCAGATGCACCAAAACATACCTGCATAGAGTTACACATGCATCAGACATAGAATATATATCATTTAAGAACATGTCATTTCATTACATAATTAGGAATTCTGCCTCTTGGGCATTACAAATTAAAGTTTTTACAAATTAAACAAAAATACAAAGATAAACAGAAATGAAATCCATCATCCATTAGCTTCATTCTGTTATCTTCTTCCTCTGCTCCTTGTATCAGATCTTTCCTTTAGTCTCTTGACATAGGCAGCTCTTTGTTTGATCATATCCAGTTCCACAGCGTCTGAGGAGTCAACTTTGCATCAATTAAGTCTTGAGGATGCATGAATTTGAGATCCTCATCATGTCTTATCACCGCAATTGGTATCCCTGTAAGGCCCCGTTACCGGTAGCCCTACTTTCGTGTTGGATTTACTCATAAACACAGTTCTAAATATCAGAGTTTATTAAAACATTTACGCGGAATATAAAACTTTCTTAAAACATTACATAATTCATAACTTGTCTCAAAACATCCTTTGTCTTTCAACATTAAAGCATTAAAATTAAAACATCATAAGTCTTCAGATGCCAGACTCTTGTTCAATGCCACGTGTCTCTTCAAGCAAGCCACCTCATCCTACTCACCTGCGTGCATACAAAAAGTCAGCTACGCTGAGTGAGTTCTAGTTAAGCATACACTATACAATACACATAAACTTATATTCTTTCATTCATACTTTCATTCTTTCTTTTGTATTAACTTACCTTCATATCTTACATTATAAAGAGCATTACGCCCTACATTCCTCGAGTATTATTAGGGCTCGGTACCCTCATTCCTCGAGTATTATTAGGGCTCGGTACCCTCCTTCCTCGAGTATTATTAGGGCTCGGTACCCTCTTTCCACGAGTATTATTAGGGCTCGGTTTCCCTCTTTCCACGAGTATTATTAGGGCTCAGTTTCCCTCTTTCCTCGAATATTAGTAGGGTTCGGTTCCCTAGTTCTCGAATATTAGTAGGGTTCGATTCCCTATTCGTTACCATACAACCATACATCATACCTCGAGTATTATTAGGGCTCGGTACCCTTTTCGTAACCATACAACCATGCAACCGTCATTTCCTTCTTTTATTAACTTTATAACGTTCATACACATAAGCATACATATCATACTTACCTTACACATAGCGTTACAACCTGACAGTACGTGCAATATCCGAAGATCGTTCACGTACCATCAAGCAATCATTCATACATATCATATCATTCACATAAGGCATACACTTACCTCTTAGGATAAGCGTATTAACAAACATATCAAGTATGCACACAGCCCCGAAAACATAACACATAAATGGGGCTAGAAACTCACCTGAACACGGTTACGTTCACCGTTAATCGTAATCCCTTTCTTCAGTTGTGCACGGCTGACTGTATAACAAGTACACGTATCAAACAACTATCACTACTCATATCATCTTTCCAGTCTTAACTACTACCCACAACGAACGGGGGTCCGGGGGCAGCGCCCTTGGCAGCGGGGTCTAGGGGCGGCAGCCCCTAGCAGGGTCCAAGGGGCAGAGCCCCTGGCTGGGGTCAGCTTGGAAAAATTTTATTTCCATTAACTGTCTTAACACATTTTTCATTAGATTTTTAATTTATTTTCTAATCGAACTTGACTTTAGGCGAAGTTAAACCTTAGGCGAACTTAGCTTTAGACGAAGTTGTCATCAGGCGAACTTAGCTTTATGCGAAGTTGTCATCAAGCGAACTTAGCTTTAGGCGAAGTTGTCATCAGGCGAACTTGGCCTCAGACGAAGTTATCGCTTTGAAGGCGAAGTTATCGCTTTGAAGGCGAAGTTGCCCAGTTGCAGGCGAAGTTGCCCAGATCAGCCACGGCTTTGATTTCTGTCCAGCATTTTGGGCGATTTTAACACCCTTGTTCTGGCTCGACATCACCCACTACGTTTCCCAACCATTTTCGGTCGTATCTACACTATAAAACTTGGATCTTTAAACTTCAAAGATCAAGAATCATACCTTTTTGAGCTTGATGGGATCTCGTTTACTTGTTTAATCACAACCAACGCTCTCTCTCTCTCTCCCGGATCTGTCCGTTCCTCTCCTCGGCCGGCCAGCGGTGTTTGGTGTGTGGTGTGTGTCTTGGAGTGTTAGAAAATAGATGGAATGAATGATGGTTTGGGGTTTTAGGGGATATTTATATCCCTTAAATCCCATGGACCTAAGGCCCATTCTCATTTAACCCATCTCAATTAATCCAAGTCCATGATCCGCTCCTTACTCGATATTAAATAATTTATAACGCGAAATCACTAAACATAACTTTCTTTATTTAACATTATAAATTTTAGGATGTTACAATCCCGGACTCATTTCTCAGTAAAATAGAATCGTTGTGCTGATTATACGTTATATATGTGATTCTTCCGAATTGTTGCACCTCTGAGTTTGGTTCCTGCATAACTTCTCTCATGGCCAAGCACTCTTTCAAGGTCTTCCTTTTATGGTGTGAGCTGCTTGCTTGTGTTTTTTTGTTTCTTCAAGTCAAAGCGGGAGAGCTCAGATGTGTGTACTTCGTTTATCCTCCTGTTCCTCTTTTCCCTCTCTGTTTGACTTCTGATCTCTCTCTTCTTTTGCCGCAAGAATAGGAATCCCCTTTCTGCTTGTTCCTTTATGAATTTCGAGAGATCATTTCTTTGTTGACCAGATGCCTGACTTCTGATTTAATTGTCATACAGAGTCAATTCAGCCATCCTGGTCAATTGTTCTTCAGTGAAAGTTCTCAAATCATCCCTAAAGATGATGAGATGTTCTTCCTTATCTTCAGTAATGACTCTCAAGGTCTTTGATCGTCTATCGAAGAAGAGATGTGTGGGCAAATTTACATTACGTGGCGGTTCAGGCCTCACAACCTCTGACCTTGGAGTCCGGCTTGTGCTTCCTTGCTGAGTTTTCTTTTGTGCATCAAGCCCTTCTTCTTCATACCATCTCTTGATAGTCTCATAAGTTTGTGAAATCAATCTTCCCATACCAACTCCTTTCCTGTGCAATGCACTCATCATTTCTGCTCTCACTAGATCATCCATCTTCCTTCTTTCTTCCTGCAACTTTCTTTCAGTCTCTATATACATTCTTTGCTCCCTTTTGTATATCTATAGTTGTTGAGCATGGGGCATTCTATTGAATTCCTCTTTAGTCATACCCTTGTCCATTACTAGATCTTTTAAAGTTTGGACTCTCTGAGGGTCTTCAAACCATTCTTTTGCTTCTTGATTTTTCTTTTCAGCTTCATCTCTTTCCTTTTGTAACCTCATCTTTAGCTCCTGTTCTCTCTCAAATTTTTTTGTACTTGCCTGATCTTTGTGAGAGTCCTTTATCTATTGAATTCTTCTTTTCAATTATTCAGGAGAAAGATTTATCAAATAGTTATAACTGTAGCCGTACAGTTGAAGAAATTTGATATCTTTATGTTTAGCCTTTATCATTTCATAATCTGCTTCATCAGTTGCTTTTAGTACCTTTTCACCCTCTACCTTCTTTGCTACCTTCTTCACATATTATGAGATATCATCTACAAGAGTCCTTTTATAGAGTCTGTCAATCTTATCAAATGATTGCAGGTTAAGGAATGCAGGCTTGTGACCAGCCTTCATCAACAGTTCTCTTTTGGTCTTTCTTATTCTCCACCCCTCAGCTTCCTTTGCTATTTCTTCTTCTAATAGTCCTTGAAGATATATTGGATCATATCCCAAGCTGATCAGATAGTCTTTATCTTTATTTTCCTTTTCATTTTCCTTCAACCCTTCCTCATCTTCATTTAAATCCTCTAAATCAATCACATCTTCAAGATTATGAAGAGTCTCAATCATTGGTTCTTCAACATTTGCAGTTTGAGCTCTCATTCTTTCTTCTAACTTTTCTAATCTTAATTTGTACACCATTTTCTTTACTGATTTCTGTCTTTTAGGTTTTGGTTTCTCAACTTCAAATGTAGCTTTTCTTTTCAAAGATGATTGAGTTGGAGTGGATGTGTCAGGTTGCTCTACTTCAGTTTCTTGTTCTTCAATTATGATTTCCTCATCCACTGACTCAGATTTTTCAGTAACAGGTTCATCTATATGAGTCTCTTCAGATTCTTCAGTAACTTCTTGAATAATGGGTTCATTTGGTTCAACATGCTCTTCAATTCTTGGTTCTCCTTCTTTACTCAAATTAATGAAGTCTTGTTGAGCCTTTCTTGCTGCTATCACTATCTCTGGATGATGTCTCTCTGGGTTATTCAGAATGAGTGTAAGATCCTTCATTATAACCAATTTAACCATAGTACTTGCTGAGACTTCAAGGGTTTCATCTTCTTCATGGATAACTGGTCCCAAGCCAAGTTCTTGTTCCTTTTCAGAATTGTCAGGTTCAATCTCAGATTGTTCTGGTTCATTATTTGTTGGCTCTTCAGGCTCAGTGATAACTGGCTCTTCAGCCTGTGTAGGCTCTTGTTCAACTTTATTCAGGTTTGTTTTAAGAGCTTCAATTGTAGCTTTAAAGACATCATCTGCCTCTTTCATCATCCTTTCATCCGCCTCTTCCTTTTTTTTCATGTTTATAAGTGCTTCAAGTACTTCCTGAGGGATTTCCTCCTCCTCTTCATTCTCCAAAGCCTCCAACTCTTCATTCATTAATTTTATTGTAGTTTTCACAGACTCAGCTTCTGCAACATCTGGATCAATTATATTTTCTTTGTACAAGACATCATCAAATTGAACTGTATGTTGGGCAGGGGGTGTAGATCATCATTGGTAAGTGCAACCTCCTTTCCCTTTGCCTTTCTCTTTAGAATTTCTTCTTCGGTTTCTTCTTCATCTTTATCCTCCCCCTCATCCTCCGATTCTCCATCATCATATGCTTGATTTAACATGTTTAGGGCATTTGATGGTTCAACCTCCACCACTTCCTCTTCAGAACTTTCATATAATTCACCAATTACTATTAAACTTTCTACACCTTCAGTATTCTCCCTCTGTTTTGGTGCATCTGAGGTCTTCTCAACTTCAGAATGCCCCTCTAGGGTTCGAATCTTCAGTAGAGCTTCATTCAGTGCAGCTTCCAATGCCAAGTTCCTTGTAGTCAGAATAGCATTCCTTTATTTCAATATTATGTTTTCAAATTCTAGTCGTGCATTCTCACATAAAATATCATATAGGTTAGGACTTGATGGTGGGGTTTCTTGATTTGGCTTTGGGGCAGGTTCAGAGAATGGTCCAAATTCTGACGATTCAGAGGAAAGGATCTTGTATGGCTCAGAAGATGGGGTAGGTTGAGTTGGTTGGGTTGTTTTAGTAGCAGGTTGAGCTTGGAAATGTGAGGCTTGTAGTGGAGATGTAGGTGGTGTAAGAACAGGAATGTTAACTGTTGGTTCAGTATCAGATAGGGTAGGTTCAGTTGGGGTTGATGAAGAAAGGATATCATCATTAGCATCACTTAGCTCAAGTGAATCTATGTCATCTTTGTAAAGTTCAGGTGGTGGAGAGTCAGGTGGAGTTATCTTCTCAATTGTTGCAGTAACATTTGATACAACACCCGTTACAAAAGTATCATCATCCATCTGCTCTGTAGCCTGTGAGATTGGATTCATAACTGGTACATTCATCTCCTCATTGACTTCTACTTCTGCATTATCTGCCTCATAGGCAACTTGATCAATCAAAGGCACAATTTCCTCAACTACCTCCTGTACATCAACAGTATGATCAATAACCATGTCATTCCCTCCTCCCGGGCCATCTCCTCCATCATCATTTTGATTATCATCATCTTCACCATCACTATCTTCAACATCACTATTCCCTGGAGTCCTTGCTACATTAATAGCTTCTAGTGTTGGTACGAGCAACCATGGGATTAAATCCCACTCATCATTATCAACAAATTTGCTTTTGGCATCTTTCAATCCTTTGCAAATGTTTGGATTCGGCAATCCCAATACTTCACCAGTTCGTTGAAGATCAGGCAAAACCCTGTCTATCAAAATCTGTAGAAACCTTGGATACATGAGGAATATTTGTCCTTCTGCCTTCTCTGCATTGGAAACCAACCCTTGAAAGATAAGTCTTGAAACATTAAAGGGTTACCTGTAGAGTATTGCCACGTGAGAGTCCCAAGCTCTCTGCTTACTAAAGTCCAAGTCCCTCTCCTAGGAAATAAGGACTGGATCACATGGTGAATTGAGAACCTGTAGATCAACGAAAAACTTTCCTTTCGAAACTGCCCCTCCTTTACTCCTCCTTGGTAGCCCATCGTTTCTTGAAAAACTCTCAGTAGCCTTGGGACAAAGTAAGACGGCTAAGCCCCAAAATTGTCATTTAGGTCTAGTGCAGCTCTGATTGAGGCTTCTGTTATCTCCATGTTGTGATTTAGAATAGACGCCTCAATTCTCTCTCCGTTGACATATGTTGCAGAACCCCAAAAATCCAAAATATGATTCCTGTAGATTGTGGGATTTTCAGCCAATGCCACCCGCATATTAGAGTTGCTTAAGAAATTTATCATCGGCTCCAACTCGCGGTTTTCATCATCTATCTCCAACTTAGCGCACATATTATGCCGTTTTTCGAATTTAAATGCCATCAGTTCTGCAAAAACAGAAGAATGTCAGTACACAAAGTTGCAAAACCAATATATGAGGATAGATAGATGATTAATGTCTTCAATAACCTGTTCCGTAGTAATATGCGTACCCGCAAGAACAAGTAAACAGTTAGTCAATAGTTCAATTAGAAACCCTAATTTCGAAATCGTTGTGATGATTATCGAATAACGATGTCTTACCATAGTCGAAACAGAGCTAATGGCTGTAATCGAAGTAAAATTAAGCAAGTATTAGAGCAGCGAGCAAGAAGGAGATAGCACGAGCAAGAGGGTTTTTGCGATTAGGTTCAAAAGAGGAAGAGATATGTGAAAAAGTTTCTAAGTCCCCCTTTTATACCTAATGTTTGGGTGGTACAGTACCTTGGTTTGTCGTCTAGTGCACGACAGTTGTCATTTAATTCAAATTTCATGTACCTCCCTTGCTCGAGCATACAGCCAAGGAAACAGCTGGCTCCCTCCTTACAAGAGTACATAGTACCAACTTTACTCAACGTACTTGGAATATTCTCCTTGATCACAAGTGTACTTGAGACAGATTGCTCGACTAGACTTGTGCTTAATCCCTTAGCCAAAATTCTAATGAACATCATAGTACCTGCTCGAGCAGTAAGTCATACTCTCGACTATACTTAACAAAATTTAGTCAATACAAAGTTTTGAGATACATCTGTCATCTAATCTTACTCAACTATACATCATGCTCGAACTATTTAGAATATATCCTGAGAATGGCCTATGCTCGAGATGTGTTCTTAGGTGCCAGAATCTTTGCTCGACTAACTTAAGTGCAAAAACTCAATGTGCTCGAAATACCATTATGCTCGAAAGCCTTAGCATATTAAATCATTCTTATGCCTGTACTTGACCGCACAACCTAAGTGTCTAGATCCATTTCCTTAAGCTAGAACTTTCATGCCTACACACCTAGCACACTTCCATGCACGAATCCCTTAGGCAAACAGGAAAGCAATCATGCTCGAAACACTTAACAGAATATGCATGTCAGTTTGAGAATCACAACCGTTAAGCCACTAATCCAAAACTTGATTAAGCATATCCTGTGCTCAAAATTTCAATTTTTCACAAAGAATAATCATTGCAAAATAGTAAATTAAATTTGAGCAATTTGTTTAAGGTGACATAAGAGATCAAAATCCAGTTCAAAATGAAATTCCTTTTAGATTATTTGGAAAGATCTCAATCATGGGATCAGACTATTTAAAACAACAGTCACACCACTTCATGGTCAGTGTTATTATGACTCAAGTCAGGTTGACAGCAGGTATACTTAGCATAATGGTCACTGCTTTCTATGATACATTTAGGATTCAATTAGAGCATCAGATAGGAATGGTTATCACTATAGCTTCAGATTGCCTCTAATCTCTTCTCAAATCGTATTTAGCTTTCTCCAAATCACCCCGAATTGACTCCGACCCCCTGATGCCCTGGTCAAAATTGATTTTTGTATAATAGAGCAGTTATTTATTTATATTTTTTCTCTTTGATAACAGACTGTAAGGTTGAACGTTGGACTTACATGTCATCCGGACTTACATGCCTTACATTCAGGGTGTTTAGGACTTACTTATATGCCACACCCCTGTAGTTCCCTTAGTGCCCCTTAAGTCATTAAATCAGATAACTTATATATATATATATATATGTATATATATATTATACTTTTGATCTTTTTAATACTTTTCAATCTCTTTCTTTCTCTTTTCTTTTGAGAGATTTTCCATATATCAATAATTTATTTCTGCTCAAATATTTAATAGATATTTTTATAGACCAGAAACACCAACGGGCTCGTGTATGATTGGATAATGACCTTTCTGCCTATCATTCAGAGAGATATGCTAGAGAAGATACCTTATTTTCCAATGTTTCACCACATCATACTTAGCAAATTTAATTGTATATCACATATTGCAACTACAGATTATGGAAAGCTACCATACTTTTGCCAATGACTGTACTCAAAGCCTTTTGAACTTATAATCCATGGGTTAGTTATCTTAAACGTTTTCTATCATTTCCAATTTGAAGTTGGATTCAATTTCCCAGAAAACAATTTCTTGCTTCCTTGAAGCTGGGAACTTGGATGATATTATCATATCTCTTATTCAATATCATCGAAAACAGTGTTGCTTAGTCAAAAACTTTTACCAATTTTAAAAACCATTTCCTTTCGAGAGTTCAATTGAAGAACAGTGATTTTTTAAAGATGGTGTTGTCATTTAAGCATTTGTAACAAGCACACACTTTCACAGGATCAAAACACAAACATTCAGATAGCATAGAACCAACAAATCATTACTTAAGTCTGTCGAGCATGCTCGAAAGTCTATCGAGCAACTTTAAAAGTATATCATTTCAATGATTGTGCTCTAAAAACTTTAACTTTGTGCTCGAGCAGTAATTTGCAAAGAATAAGCAAGTTATCCTGAACACATGTACATGCTCGACCACTGGGAACAACATTCATGCTCGAGTTACTTGAGAAAAAGCCCAAGTATGGAGTGTTTGTGCTCGGAGAGCATTAAACACCCATCTATCACAGAAGCATGCTCGAAACACTTACAAAAGTTTTCAAGACAGCATTCTATGCTTGAGCAGCTGAGCAATGACATCTATGCTCGAATAACTTGGAATAGTCTTTCAAGGGTCTATGCCTATGCTCGAGGAGCATCAGGAACACTGTCAAGCAAAAATTCATGCTCGAAGTACTTAGAATCACAAATATAGATCATGCAAGCACAAATCAAAGTACTAAAAGCTGTAACTAGCACAGCTAACAGAAATTCCAAACAAGAGAAGTCACAAACATGATTCATGCAATTCAAGTAAGCATTCAAGCATAGCAATTCCTAATTAGGTGTAAGTAAGCAATTAAGTAAGCAATTCCGAGCTCCTAATTAGGTGTAAGTAATCATAAACTTAATTAGGTGTAACAAATTCAAGAACTGTGATAACCGAGCCCCGGTGCGGAAGCGTGAATAGTCGGTATTAACGAAGGAGCTCGGATCTGAGCTAGGATCAAATCAAAAACTTATATTCACTCTTGAAAGATCTATGAACGGGTGTGGAGAGTTCGATTCGATTAACAATCAATTATAGGATGAACAATTGTAATCGAAACATAAATAGATAGATGTAGTAGTATGAATTTATTAACCAAAAAATTGTCACAAAGAAAACTCATACATACATACATACATACATACATACATACATACATAATCATAAACGCTCGCCACCCGGGGAGAGCTCTTCCCCAGGTGGAAACTCTCAATACACACACACACACACTGAAACACATGACCTAATCGTCTATTTATAGTGGTCTTGTGCCTTGGTCTTCACTCCATCCGCCTCTTGGATAAGACCAATAATATAAATATATTTTTCACCTATAATAGTAATAATTCGATGCGTCGGTCTAAAATATACGTCCCAACAATAAACCTATGAGTATCACACCTAAAAAGTTACAGATCCACTTACCCCCATCTCAAGCATAACCAAGACAAATTTAAGAGGGTTGAAGCAGACTGGTTCAACTTACCACCGTAAGCTTAAAACCCTTTAATGGTAAGAAGAATTTGCACTTAGGTGGAATTTAGATGGATGAAAGGTCAAATGAGTTCGTACGAGCAATACCTAAACCTAAAAGTTAGCGAATTTCGGCCTAGCAATATCATAACTTTGAAACGCTTTAGACATAAAAAAGAAACAAAACCTGGTTCAGTATTTCCAAACATTAAAATGCAGTAAATAAAACCAATAATAAACCATAAAGAATAAGTCTTAACTAACACGTTAGCTAGATCAGGTCTTCGCTACCACTTTCAATGAGTTGTCCAGTCGATCCATTTCCTCCATTACTTGCAGAAGCAACTACAACGTTCTCAAAATCTGGAAACTTTGAACTCATGAGCGTTGACATTTTTTCATACAGCTCATTCCTTTGTCTAAGTTTCTCCTGGTTCTGTTTCAGTTCCTCCTTGAGTGCAACAACCTGATTTTGAAGATTTTCGGTCTCACTTGAAGGGGGTTGAGACGAATCCGGTATAAATCATTTCTCTTATAATTGTTAATCAACAAGTAACGAACAAAAATCTTACACAAATCGCCAATTTAAAAGAACATTAAAAAGTAAAAGTAAAATAAAATAAAAAACTTACTGTGTATTATCCACCACAGTTCCTAGAACATTATCTCCAGCATTGAGTACATCTACAAAATATGAATAAAATAAAAACAAAAACATGCGAGATACTGACCATATCTATACAGTTAACTATTGACATGCCATAAATCATGAAGGCAATATATGGAAGAAGTAGAACCTTACTACATAAACAAGTTTTGAGAAGAATTAACCATATCTGTGGCCTGCTTCCGATAATTCATTGGAACCACCACTCCATGCCCTGTCATCGTTTCGTCGGTGTTTGGTCATCATCATCGGTTATCTCCGGATAAACAAATTCATGTGTTAGTAGTCACTAAACCATACACAATTGAAACATTAATTGCAGTTGGTAAACTTGATAGGACAAAAAAGAATGGAATCACTAACCTCTTATACTGCTTGTTTTCGTCGATTAATAAAAAACCTAAACAACATCAGAAACTCCCTGTTTTTTGCTAATACTCTGAGAACAACTCTTTTTATATCATCAGAAACCAAATATTCTACCAAAAAAAAAAAGAAAAAAAAAACAAAAGAGAGAGAGAGGACACCTGAAAATTGAGATCTGAACCTCAGCTGCCGACATCACAATTGACGAATGTAGAAGATTGAAATCGAAAACCGAATTAGAAGTGTTTATTAATTGGGATTAGGAGGATTTGGTTTGTATACAGAGAGGAATTTTGGATTTGAATGTCTTGGCACCGAGGAGATGATTTTGTTTGTTTTGGAAGTGTATTATGGCCCTTAGATGGTTGCAATTAGGAGCTATGATAACCGTTAGATGGCAATCCATGTGATTAATCTGAAAGTGTTTTCATTGGTTGATATGGATATTGTAGGAATGAGTATAGGGGTGCAATATGTTCTTGTACCTTGTGCTATTATTACGGTAAAACTCTTAAAATTCAACATCTTTACTTTTTCTCTCTTATATATAATTCATATACATATAAAAATAATAATAATAACAAACAATAATGTTTATTTATGTTTTATACATTGCTTTTTAAATATATGTGATTTATGTTTGATCAATAGGGACATCAATAAGGTTGGTTGGTTGGCTCATGGGGTAATTATTTAAGCTTCTATTTCTGAAATGACCCATGTTCGAATCAAGACATACACATTTCATTTAGATTTAATAAATAAATGGGTTTTACTGGTTCACCCTCCGTGTCAACCGGGCCGACCGGTCCGGGCCAACTGCCACCCGCAAAACCCGACCGGGTTTTTAGAAACGTCCCAAATACACTGACTCTGCCCGGTATAGGGACTGAATCCCGGTCGGTCCGGTCTAGGTTTCAAAACACTGCTTTCTACAACTTGTTTGTCTGCTTAAATACAGCGTATGAGTTATAATAAATAAGGTGTCGACCTCTCGGCCACTTTTGTTGAGTCAAAATGATAATAGCTCATAGACATGCATAATGGCGAGATCACATCAGATCTTAACATGTTAGATT
Organism: Bidens hawaiensis; assembly: GCF_021521415.1. Lineage (NCBI taxonomy): Eukaryota > Viridiplantae > Streptophyta > Magnoliopsida > Asterales > Asteraceae > Bidens > Bidens hawaiensis. Next base: position 505,062 of record NW_027491611.1, on the reverse strand, counting down.
GGTTAACTATGACTATGACTTATCGTGAATGACTCATAGATAGGCATAATGGCCGTATAAGATCACGTTCGATCTTAAAATGTTAAAAGTTTGATTAATTATGCACCTCTCTGCCAATTATGTTGATTATCCTATTTGACTTTTGTTGACCAACATAGATCATTGTTATAAGTTATAAAGTGCCATGATTATTTGTATTAGGTATATATATTGGGCCTTATACAACATAGTAGCTCTCGTTGGTGGTAATCGACCACAATTGACTATCAATGTCTTAATCAACCATCATGAACTCTAAATGATAATCCATAACTCTAATTAGTCATCATCGACCCTGTTAAACAATACTTGGCCCTAGTTAATCATTAGTAACCCGATTATTTATTCATGAGCAAATAATCATAATTGACCATGGTTTAACATCATTATCTCTAATTGACTATCAAAAACCCTTCTAGTTGGGCATCAAGTATTTTACTTGGCCTTATTGACGAGTTTATATCCAAAATGGTTTTGGACAAAAGTTATGTACCAAAATGGGTTGTTAAAAAATATTTACTAAAATAGTTTGTTTTTTTTTGTTGTAAATTCACAATTTATTTGGTAGATAATTAGCTTTAATAAATCTAGTAATTTCTTTATTTATGTTACCATATCAAATTTTAGATTGTTTTCATTATACAAATCATCCAGGTGTGACATAAATAAAAGACGTCAAATGTTAGCTTTAATTAATATCAATAAGTAATAAATGACCAAGAGAAATAAATTAGAGTTTTTTTTTAACAAAATGGGTGGAGAGGAAAAAATATTTACCAAAATAGTTCATTATCTTTTAAGGTTTAAGTAAAAAACTCCTAACACCTCGTTTGAGAGAAACCAAACAGATTTTTTTCTTCAATAATCGATTATCCTTCGTCGTTCTTCAATAATCGGTTCTTCGATCGTGGCTCCAATTCTCTGGACTTCAATCACAAATCTCAAGTTCAGAACATAGAGAAATTGGTTATGAAAAAAAAAAAAAACAGGTTCAGAACACTCGAATTGGCAACATCTAAATTTATATGCGAAGGACACCATATTTATTTTACAACTGAAATTGGTTATGAAAAAAAAATATATATAATTAGTTTATTAGAAAACAACTTAAAAAATCGTAATGGATTATTTTTGAAGAAATAGGATGATAGACAAAAATATAAATGTCATTATTTTTTAATTTATTTTTATTATCTTTTTCAAAGAGAAAATTTTTAATAGAATTGATTTTTACCCAATAAGATTATAATGGAAAAAGACAAATATACACAAAATCACTTATTTTGTTAAATAAGTTTCAAATACCCTATTTTGGTAAATACTTTTCCCTGCACCCAATTTTGATAGAAACAAAACTCAAATAAATTATGGATAGAAATCATGACTTGTATAGAACTAAATCATTAGTGATAAATTTTAAAAAATTATTCGTATGGCAACTGATCTTCAGTCTCTAATATTATATGTTCAAATCATATTAGAGATAGAATATCAGTTGCCATACGAATAATTTTCATTATCAGTTTGGGATTGGAATTCAGTCTCTAATAAGTTTCCTGCATAAACCTAATATTGTCCAATTAATTAGTAACTGATAAATCAGTCTCAAATACTATGCATTTAAGACTAATATAGTAGTCCCTAAAAGTTTAGACGCAAAATGATTGAAGTGACGATGATGTTTGGAAAATGAAGATCAATCCCTAATATTCGACGGTTATTAGAGACTATATATTAGTCCCAAATTACTTCATCAAAAATTATATTTAGAGATTGAAAATCAGTCCTGGAAAAGGTACATTTCTTGATTTCTGAGACTAATTCTTAGCCCCTAATATTTTTCTTTAGATTGTAGAATCTGCTCCCAACAAATACAGACTAAGAATCATTCCTTGATCCTTCCATACACAAAATACGTTAAATACTGAATGTCAATTCCTAATTCGATATGTGTTGGAAATATTAAAAACTGATTTTCAGTCTCTAATGTGTTCCTTTCACGTTAGAGGCTGACGATTAGTCACCAAATTTTTGTGCCATTTTCCAGTATCTATTTATGACTAAAATTTAGTCTCAAATAATGTGAGCGACTAATTATCAGTCCCTAACATCAGTCGCAAAAAAACCAGTCCCCAATAGTAAAAGTAACTGATAAATCAGTCCCAGATACTAAGCATTCAAGACTGATATATCAGTCCCTAAAATTTTAGTTTCTAATGGTGACTTTTTTTGTAGTGAGCATTGTTTCACCCTAGCTGCAACCTAGTATATGACAGTCCCAGGCCTCCACCCTTAGTATTTCCTAAAAAATATTTTATTAACTAAGAACCTCAAACCCCAATAGTGTATCGTCAGAGTCACCATCCCCTTGGTAACACGTAAGCTCTTGGCCCCGTCTAGTATGTGCCTTTTGGCCTCTTTTTCTAATTTTTGGATGCTCATTCGCATCTTTTGCGGCATTTTTTTTAAACTTTTGCCATACAGTATATTTTTTTCTTTTTCGCTTTGTTTTTTTTTTCTTTTTTTTTTTGTGCACTTAGGCATCTTTTACCCTAAAATATGTAACTATTTTCAAAGCTCGTATAAAAAAGGGACATGGCGGGACGCCAGCACTCGTTATTTACTTATAAACAGAGTGGTGTGTTAATTTTAAGTGCATTTAATTCTCACCACCTCAAGGTAGTCAGATTACGGTAATACTTCCTGTGCCTTATCGAATTTTCAGCTTCACTATCCCTCCTCAAGATGAGAACCAACAAAGTTTATGATCTATTAGGTATATTAATAATATTCAAGGGAAACTTTCCAAAGCTAGTTGGGCCTAGCTTTGAAAGTTTCCCTTGAATATTACAGAAGAGTCTTCAGCCAGACTCACTCCTGAAATCTCAATCATGAGGCTTTTCTTTTATCTAACCCCAATCTAACCCGTATAGTTCCACCCGACCAACATTTTTAAGCAAATAACACAGTGAAACTAACAAGTAATTTAAAACAATCAAATAGATCGGACCACCAATACTTAAACTTACCCGTACCAAACCTAATACATGGCATATAATGAGTAAAATGGTTATTCTTGCATTTTAATGTTGTCCTATAATTCTTAACGAACCATTTTTGAACCCTCAAAACGTGCTGATCCAAGCATTTTTGCGCCCTGTTATGTGGCTTTTCCGATTTCAGTGGCGATATACTATCTAGTTCCTCCACAGACCCGTTAACCTTCATATGATGTGGTGATTCAACTACTACCGTATTCTGATCCTCTTCATTTGCCACTTACTCTTCCTTTTCGTTTGGTGCACGCTTGATCTACATTGTTGGCTTCCCTATGATTACTGTTTCTAAGTATATGACGTGAGGTCGAAGACTCACTCAAAAATAAACCAAATACAACTAATTAGATAGCAGTAAGTGGGTACGAACACAGAGAGTTTGTGGAGTATGAGTTAATCAAGTAGCTTAGCAATTAAACTAATATAAAAGTAAATGACAAAAAGTAATCTTCAAGTTGATTTTGATTTAATTTTATGAACTACAACAAACTAGCAAATAAGTTGTAAACAATTGATTAAGCAAGTATACCTCTTGGAGTTCGGGTTATTACGCAACACTCTTGTTAAAGTTTATTGGATAAACCATAATATCTCGGTTTTGTAAAAATGCAATTATTTGTGATTTAAGAACCAAGTACTCGGATTCCTAGAACGCGAGGTTGTTACTTGGTAATCAATCAATATGTTTAACCCTAATTTGTTCCACTAAATCTCAATTGTCAACGACACCAAGAACGTATAGATTGACATTAGGTTTAAACGATATGGACAAGTTACAAACGATCACATAAACATCATGATTATACTAACATAAAAAATTAGACAATCAATCCAAGTTCAAGAACAATTAACAAATAATGTCTTGTAAATAACCTTACATCCAAGAGAAATCCAAAAGAACTAGCCACTCATGGTTTTGTTGATCACCATCGCCTCAATTGTCGTCATCATACGAATCAAACACTCAAAAGTAATGATTACCACCCAACAATAATGTCTTTGTTCTCCCCAAATCGTTTCCAAGTAAACCCAATTGAAAGATAGCTGAAAAGACAAGAGAAAACGGCTTCATATATCATCCAACTTGGGCAGTTACGGGCCGAACCGTGGTCCACGGTCTAGACCGTGGGCCACGATCCTAATACTCTCCATGGTACGTTATGTTCTACCATTTTTGTTCCCATTGGACCGTGGTCCGTGGTGTGCACCGTGGGCCACGATGAAGCTGGTTTCCTTTCCTTATTTTCTTCGTATCTCTCTCATTCCGGCTTCGTTTTCTTCGCTGTTTTTGCCCATGCTCTTGTAATTACATCCTTTAGCTCCTCATACCTGCAATCACACGAGTAACCGTAGTCAACTAATTCCACGAAATTAACTTAATTACGCAAGTATATTCAGGTCCTTTAATTCGATTAAATGTTTCCCTACGAGTCACTTGTCACATTCCCACACTTAACCGTTGCTTGCTCCCAAACAACACTTCAAACTAATTGCTTTTAAACGATTAGCACCACACATACCACAAGCCTGGCTCTGTCAAGGTCCCAAATCATTATTAGAGGTTTGCATTAGTATCACTTAATATTATATTTAAAATATAGAATTCTAGTCAACCTTTACACGCTTTCGGTTTTTACGCACACATAACACACCATCACTCATTAAGCCTCTTTTCGGTGATCGTTCCATATATTCCAATAATACTCATTCTCCTCGCTTACGCTTGTACCACCATAAAATCTCCACCTATATATGCTTTAACACAAATGCCAATTAAGAGGTCTTAAAACGGGTTATAATGGGGCTAGGTGTAAAGGTATGGAATGAGAATATTTAAAGTGGCTCAAGTGATCCGATCCGGCTTGTTACATCAAAACTAAATAACCAATAAAACAACGACTAAATGCACTACTAACTTGTATCACAAACTCGATACACACTACCTTGGACATTGTATCCCAATCTTTTTTCTTCTTGGTTTTTTTATATATATTTTTTTCATCATTTTTTTTCACAAACTTGCACACAAGCATGAAATCCACTACTCTCTATTGATTAATATCAAAACAAATACAATTACAAAGAAAAACCTACTAAGCCCGATCGTCTCACAACATACATCGGGGTTGATTAAATAAAAAGAGTAAGTCCAAATAAGTTTTCTAAGGGAACCAACCCCCCGCCCCTCTCATTGCCGACGCTTATATGTGTAATGTATGAGCCCAACCCCCAAAACCCACACTCACGCTTATCCCGACGAGGCTTTAACCTAATTGCCTCTATCAATTTTGCAATTATGACAAGCTAAGGTCTCGAAATGCATTAATAGCACAAATTCTAACAGAGAATAACCATTCCATCACTGCTCTTCATTTTCCCAATACTCAAGTGAATATGGACATGTTATGTGGGGTATTATACCGAAAGCATGCTAACCTTGACTAAAATACTACTCGACCTCATTTTTAACACAACTAAGCAAACTTGATTTTAAAGGAATTATGACCATGAAATGGGACCACAACTTCACCTCGCCATCTTACCACTTTCCGGTTTTTCTTTCAAATTTCTTTTTATTTATTTTTATTTTTTTATTATTTTTTTTAATTTTTACCGAAAAATTTCCCCATCCCCACACTTAGGATACATTGTCCCCAATGTATGGTTTTGAGAAAAAATAAAAAACAAAAACGCCACCTCTTTTCATGACCCATAAAACTAATTCAAGTGTTTCATCCTCCTGCCATCCACCCAAATACTCAAAACACAACATAAAATCGACAATTATACAAATAATATACAAAAGAACATGCACCTGATATGATGAAGTCCCCATCAATAGTAGGGCAGTTGTGGCAGCCAGAAGATGGATGTCTTGAAGTCCGAAAACCCGCCAAAGTTAAATGCTCCACTTCCTCCGCTACTACCTTCTCCAAATGATGGTGGTGGTGGCGCCATTGACTGCATAGGATCTACCCACATCGAATGATGAAAGGGTGGTTCGGCATAACGCACTGTACCGTCATAAGGGAGTGAAGATGTGTAATCCACACTTGGTGGATCTGGAACAACTGGTTCACCGGTGTGCCATTGGTCATGCTTCCTTCTATTCCAGTCATCCAAATACCGCATGTTCATGTCATGCTCCTGCCCGTAAGCTTGAACACGATTCTACATCTCTACACGGTCATGTCTCTCTTTCTCCGCGCAATCATGGTATGCCCCCATAAAAGTTTGATGGTCAAATAGAGCCCGAGACTCCTCCGACCAATTACCATAAGTGGAAGGCCTATGCTTTTCCACCACCTCATTAATTGACCCCATGTGGGCCCAATTACTGGCGTACGATGCATACCCAGATGAATAATCCCAACCCCCTTGTTGGGAACTACTACCACCACCACTAGTCTCCATTTCTTCTGTGTCACTCGCTTCCTCAATCTCTTCTTCCAACTCCTCACCTGTCTCTGGAATAACATCCTCTCTCAATACTTTCCATCTCACCTTCTCATTCTTTAAATAGTGGTACCTCTTATCCAACTTATGTTCCTTAAATGTTTTCTTCATCTCAACTGCATTTTCTTGAATGGCCCCATGCAGCTTCAATATCGCCGTGATCAATCGGCAGTGGGGTATTAGCTTCCTTTTGTTGCTTTCTCGACTTGTCCATATGTTTAGCATAGCTAAATAACGGAAGGAGATTAACGGTTTCTCACACATCAACGTGTAAAAACACAGGGATTATCATTATTCCTTACTATTGAAATATCACTCCGTCGGGGCACCATGTTAGATAAACAGATTGTCATCAGCAACCAAGCTTCAATTTTCAACTCTCTCCTTCTTATATGTGAACCCGTACCCCTACCTTCTTTTAAAACAGCCGATAACATAGTAAACCACTGTGGATGTTTGTTGGGACTTTCAATAAAATCCTTGACCGACGAATAGACATATGAGTTAGACGGCTGGCTATCGAATAGGGCAATTTGATTAAGCGTTTCAAAGGACATCACTAGGGCTGCCACTTTTACCCGAAACCCAACCCAAAAAAACACGCACCCGAACCCGAGAAAAAACTAACCTGAACCCGAACCGAAGTAATTTGGGTTGGTTCTCGGTTTTGATTTATAAGTTTTGGGTCAACCCAAAAAAACCCGAATAAACTTTTCGTTTTGAAATCAAATATATTTTTAGGTATAATAAGCTAAGTCTTAGCCACTAAAATTATCATAATCTGGCTTAAATCGATTGTTATCATTCTAACTATTATGGATCAATTGTTTATTATTAATTTATGTGTTCCACTTATTAATTTATGGATCGATTGAATATGATTACGACTCGAGTTAGTTTTACTCTTCTTTTGAATTGTTTTATCAAGTTATGATGGCTTGTATTTGATTATTTGTGTTGTAAGCCAAGAAGAATTTGCTGTTTTAATTTTAGCATTGAGTTTTTAATTTTTTTTTGTGCTTTTTTTTCTTTTGTTTGTTTGTTTTCTAGGATACTCAAAACCCGATCAACCCAACCCGAAAAACCCGTGAGAGATTTGGGTTGGGTTTCGGGTCAAGATTTAAAACCCGAAGAACCCGACCCGAAAAACCCAAAACCCGAAAAACAAACCCGAAGAACACCCCTAGACATCACTACTTGAATTCCTCCCACTCTACCAATCAACTTCATATCTGAACCTTTTTTAAATGGTGGGTACCTCAAAGTAGATACCTATTCTTCGATCTCCCTATCATACAACGTAGTACTCTCTTCATCATAGCACTGAAGGGCAGCTTCCCACCCTAGTGCTTCAAATCTTTTAAACACACCGAATGCTTTAAAACCCGATTCTTTCACTTCCTTCTCACACATAAACGCTTCACTCCTCTCTCTCAAACTGCTCAACTTATCTCTAAACAACTCCGGTTGCCATTCCACAGCATAACTAGACAATACCACACCTCTCGAGTCGGGTTTCGGAATGTGTACCCTCACTTGTTCTTGTTCCTCTTGCATACGTTGTCTTTTTGCTTGAGCAGCCCGGCCACTAGCAGATGTAGCCTTTCCCTTTCCTTCATCTGAGTTTCTTCCCATCTGCACACATAAACCACCAAAAACAACCAAGTCAATTCAATATGTTCCTCCCCACACTTGCTTGCTACCATGGTTGTGGATAATCAACTCGTTATTCAATTCACCAATATCTCAAAACTCCAATATACGCTTAATTTTTCAACTTTTCAATGTAAAATCATAAATTTCAAGCATTTATCTATTATCCACAACTATAATGTATAACCATTACAACCAAACAAGCAAGTGGGAATGCTCAAATAAATACTACCTTATCAATTATTGCAATATATACAAAGAATTGACAAAGAGCATATCTCGGTGGATGTTTAAGATGATAGCTAGTACTTTTTCACAAACAAGCAAGAAACCCCCAAGTTCTTTGAATTTTTCGGTACCCAAACCCTTACAATCGGATTAAAACTTAGGAATGAAAGGAAATAGGGATTGTTTTGTTAATCCTCACAGAAATTTACTCAAAATAAGGTTAACAATCTTAGATTTTAGTGCTTAATTGGAAGAGATGTGATGAAATTAGGCTTTGAGAGAAAGTTTATGAAGATGGAGAAGATGTTAGGTGAACTTTGTGGCTGAGATGTGTTGTAAAAAAAAATAAAACCCTTTTCTTACCTCTATACACGTCGAACTGCAGCAGTGGGAGCCGCACTGTGAGACACGGTGTGAACCGTGGTCCACGGTCAACTGAAATACATGAGCCGGACCGTGGGCCACGGTGTGAACCGTGGTCCACTGTTGAGTTGAACCAAACTGGACAGAACTGACCGTATCGTGGAAGATCCCTGCACCGCGGTCCATGGTGTACCTATTTTTTTTCTTTTTGTTTTTTTAACCCAAAACTTAAACAAAAGTATTCACAAAAGAAAACTAAAAACTAAAAATTACCCTACCCCCCATGAAAAAGCCGAGTTGTCCTTAACGCGGTAAAGAAATTCCTAAGAATTTCCCCACACCTCGAATCGGACACACTCCCAACGAGAAAGGTAATTTTTTTTACAAACAAATTTGAACAAACACTATACTACACTATAGTACAAACCTGGACCTTTACGCGGTGGCACCATCTGGTGAGCTTAAATAGAAACTCACCTTGTCATCGTCAAGCATATTCAAATCTTTTCCTTCCAAGTATGGTTTAAAGCGATGCCCATTCATAATTTGTTTAACTTGACTTTGCATGTCTTCAATCTCCACATCAACAAACCTCCCTACTCTTGTGATGATATACGGGCCCATCCATTTGCTTTTAAGCTTTCCGGAAAATAATTTGAGTCTTGAATTGTTAAGCCACACTTTTTTCCTGACCTCAAATGTTCGTTTCCGTATCTTAGCGTCATGTACCCTCTTTAATTTCTCTTTATAATTCAAAGCACATTCATACGCCTCATCCCGGATTTCCTCCAATTCGTTTAACTTCAATTTCCTCAACTCACCGGCTTCATTGTAATCCATATTAACATTCTTGATTGCCCATAACGCCCGGTGAGCCAACTCCATTGGAAAATGACAACCCTTCCCATACACTAATCAATAAGGAGTAGTACCAATCGGTGTCTTGTAAGCCGTGCGATAAGCCCACAATGCATCATCCAACTTTATCGACCAATCTTTTCTATTAACCCGAACCGTCTTCATTAAAATTTCTTTAATTTTTCGATTAGAAACTTCAATAATTTGGTAACGCTTCAATAATTTGCCAAATGCAAAGTTCTTGAAATGCGATCCACCATCACTTATAATAACTCTTAGAATCCCAAATCTTGAGAAGATGTTGGATTGAATAAACTTACACACCATGGAATAATCATTAGTTCTTGTTGCAACCGCTTCGACCCACTTTGACACATAATCAACCGCAACAAGAATGTATAAGTACCCATATGAGTTTGGAAATGGGCCCATGAAATCTATGCCCCACACATCAAAAATATCAATAACCAAAATGGGTTGTAAAGGCATTTCATTTCTTTTTGATATACCTTCCATTCTTTAACAATTTAAGCAATGTCGAGCATATTCATTGGCATCTTTAAAAATTGTTGGCCAATAAAGCCCACACATAAGTACCTTATACCCCGTTTTAGAGCCATTAAAATGGCCCCCGCATGCTGACGATGGGCGTGTTTAAAAATCTCTTCCACTTCACTCTCAGGTACACATCTTCTAAGAACTTGATCCGCTCCAACCTTGAAAAGATCCGGTTCATCCCAAATGTATTGCTTGACTTGGGCCATGAATTGTTGCCTCCTTTTCTTGGACCAATATTCCGGAATCGCACCCGTGGACAAATAATTGACATAGTGAGCATACCATGGTGCGGTTGAGACAACAAGCAACTGTTCATCCGGAAATTTCTCGTGTATCTCTATCTGATCGTCAAGACCTTCAAGTGCAATTCGAGACAAGTGATCCGCTACTACATTCTCACATCCCTTCTTGTCACAGATTTCAAGATCAAACTCTTGCAACAATAACACCCATCAAATCAAACGCGGTTTTGCATATTTTTTTTCCATCAAATATCGAACCGCACTATGATCCGAGTACCCCACAACTTTACTTCCCAAAATATATGAACAAAACTTATCTACGGCATACACCACCGCAAGCAACTCCTTTTCAGTAGTGGCGTAGTTAAATTGTGCCTCAGGTAAAGTTTTGCTCGCATAATAAATTACCACCGGCTTTTTGTCCACTCTTTGACCCAAAACCGCTCCAACCGTGCTATCACTAGCATCACACATAATTTCAAATGGCTTTGACCAATCCGGCGATTGTAGAATTGGTGCTTGCACTAACTTCTCCTTCAAACTGTCAAACGCTTGCAAACATTCGTCAGTAAACTCAAAGGGGACATCCTTTAGTAAAAGATTGCATAAAGGTTTTAAAATTGCACTAAAACCTTTAATAAATCTCCTATAGAATCCGGCATGTCCCAAAAACGATCTAACCCCTTTGACATTTTTCGGGGGTGGCGAAGATAAAATTACTCTAATCTTTGCTTGATCAACTTCCATCCCCCCCTACTTGAAACCACATGACCTAACACAATACCTTCTTGTACCATGAAATGACTTTTCTCCCAACTTAACACCAAGTTTGTCTCAACACATCGTTTTAAAACTTTTTCTAAATCATTGAGACAAGACTCGTAAATTGAACCAAAAATGGAAAAGTCATCCATAAAAACTTTAAGTGAATCCCCAACATTATACAATCCAAATGGCATCCATCTAAAAGCAAAGGTGCCATATGGACAAGTGAAAGTGGTTTTATGTTGGTCATCGGGATGGATTGCAATTTGATTATACCCGAATACCCATCAAAAAAATAATATTTTTGGTCGAAAGTTTTCAATTATTTGATCATGAATGGTAATGGAAAATGGTCTTTTGAGGTGGCAGTATTTAATTTCCTATAATCGATGCTCACTCGCCACCCGGTTACCGGTTGGGTGGCGATTTGTTCACCGTTATCGTCTTTTATTATCTGGATGCCGGCTTTCTTGGGTGTGTCGGGCTCACCCATGTACTGTTTGAAATGGGGTAAATGATCCTTGCATCCAACCATTTGATCACCTCTTTTTTCACCACTTCTCGCAATTTCGGGTTCAATCTCCTCTGAGTCTCCCTTGTTGGTTTAGCCTCCTCATCTATAATTATTTTATGCATAACAATAGAAGGACTAATACCTTTTAAATCTGCAAGCGTCCATCCAATGGCCGCTTTATGTGCTTCCAACACCTTCACTAACGCCCGCTCTTGAGCTTCCTCCAAATTTAAAGCAATGATAGCCGGGAGGGTTTCATTCTCCCCTAAGAAAACGTACTTTAAGTGGCTTGGAAGCTCCTTCAATTCCACCTTTGGTGGACACTCCAAAGATGGTTTTGTATTCGAATTGATTTCCTTTGGCAAACTTTCCCATTAATGTGTCCATGGTGGTCTTCCCTCTTGTAAAGCTAAAGCATCTTGTTTTTGTTACTCCATCCGCAAAGCACACACGTGTACCTGTTCAGAATCATCACAAATACAAGCTTCCACACAATCCTCATCATATTCATGAGGATTCCAATGATCCACCACATCTGCCAAAAAACATTCTTCACCACTCAAAGAATTAGCAATGTTAGTAAAAACATTTAACCGCATTTTTCGATTACCAAACACCATGTCGACAGTACCAAATCTACAATCAATGATTGCATGAGCAGTGTTCAAAAATGGTCGACCCAAGATAACATTTTGTTGTTGACTTGAGTCACCTGATGAATAATCCAAAACCAAAAAATCCACAGGATATAAAAATCCTCTACCTTCACAATTACATCCCGTACGATTCCACGGGGAAGTTTATGAGACAAATCGGCCAATACAACCGTGGTCTCCACACGTTTCAAGGGACCAAAGTCGTATTGGTCATATAAACCCCTCGGGAGAATGCTCACTTCGGCCCCATGATCCAATAACACCCTAGACATTTGAAAATCACCCACTTGAATGTTAATTAAGGGTGTTCCCAGATTTTGAAGCTTAAGATGGAGATCTCCTTTTATGTCACACCCCAACCTAAGGCGGAAATGCCGGGGCGTGATCCGATTGCTCACAGCTCGAAGATACTATCATAAATAAAATGTGACAATATCTAATTAATTATTTTAATTCAAATGTACACACAATAATCAAATACAACAAAACAATTCAACTAAATAAATACAATCAATTAAATTTAAGTTTATCTTCAACATAACCTATGGTCTTGACTACATATCCATACTTCAATCTAAGCAACCTGCATATGCGTAGAAAATGGAGTTTGTCAACAACACATGTTGAGTGAGATGATCACCAATTTTGAAACATTAAATAATAGCATATATATATATATAGTTGATAAATGATAAATGTGCAAACCAACCATGTGATAATAATCAATCGAATCATAACAAACATGCATATAACCAAATCGTGTGTGCCAATGAAATCGTTGCGAAGCGAATCGGGCATTGATTACAAAGACTAAGGTTGTCATTTTACCTTTGCCAAGCGAATCGGGCTCCGGTTACTAAGACGGTCGTATGATCATACTAATGAGAACCCTATACAAGGGGATATGTTGGACCTCTCCAAAACGTTATCAAGTAAACAATTAAACATGTAGGAAATAGCAAATAGCATTCAACGGATATTCACACAATGATTATGTTTGTGATTTTGTGTATATATATATAATAGAAAGTATGAGTAAGTACGCATATGTCCCCAAAACATTTGAAAATAGTAAAAAGGGGAATGATCAAACTCACCTTAGACGGAAGGCAAGTGATTAATATATTCGACAAACGAACTAATCATTTAAGCGAGTTGTCCAATACACGTCCAACGAGATTAATGATCAGAATCTGAAACTTTGTGATATGAAACTATAAATAAAAACGAACTTAATGCCACTGGAATCAATCGAAACGGATGAGTAGAACTCTAGTTATGTTGATTTTAATGTTTAAACGAGTCGGTACTGACCAGAATCCAAACAGCAAGTCGGAAGTCAGGTTTTGGGAAGTAGCCTTAAAATTACGTTACGAGAATAAAAGTCTTCTGGACCAAACATTGAATCTGACCAGAAGTATCAGAAAATGCAAAGTCAAACTTGTTGACTGTTTTACCCTTTAGCGGGTTTTGAAGCAATTGACCGGTCAACACCCTTCAATCACCGAAATTGATTGAAGGCTATTGACTTGAGAATATGTATGAATAATTTTACAGTTTACAACTTACCCGGAAAGTGAAAGGATTGACGAGAAACGGAAGTCAAGGATCCTAAAGCAAGCTAAGTTAACGAACAACTCTTGAATCTTTAACGAAGATGCAAAAACCGAAGGGATGGAGGTTGAACAGAGGTAGGTGATGGCTGTGGGATGTTCTTTAGAGTTATATTAAAGTTTACAGCAGATGAATGGGGCTTGTTTATAAAAGAATAGCAAAAACGAACTAAATATGGGCTTTTGGCCCGTTTAGGCAAGTAAATCATACTTTTTTGAATAAATCACTGAATATAATCAAAACATTTGATCTTGGACAATGGAAAATGAATTAGGAGTTGTATTTTAGTTATATTATGATTACTTGGACCTTAATTCAGTCAAACATGCCTAAAATAAACGATTTTATACCTTAAAAGAACTAGAAAACGAACTAAAGCATAAATGATCTGTGCAGAGACTTGGTGGCGCTGCGCAGTGGCCCTAAGCCACACCGTCGCGCGGCGCTCCAGGTATGATGAGGGAAGTTTTAATTTTGGCAATTTAGGTCCTTGTAGTTTGCTTATTTGTCATTTCTTGAATCTTTTATAGAATAATTAAAGAATAAACAATATAATAAACATGAAGGGTCTTAAATGAACATAAGGAAACTTTATAACTCATAAAAATTTGATTTTCAAAAATAACAAAGATCCAAAAGTGTTTCGGGTCAGGTTAATTGTAAACAAATACGGGTTTGAAAAATCGGAGATGTTACATTTTAAAACCGCACTTACTTGCTCGGTTAAATCCACCGTTTAGGCACTTTCTGTTGCCTCTTTTGAGTGCATAACTCTTTCAAAAGCTTTGCATATGCGGGTACTTATTTTATTGCTTCAAGTAAAGGTAGATTCACTTTTACCTGTTTAAACACTTCCCACATTTACTCCTTTTGAGGACCCCGTTTTAAAATTACATTTTTCTTGCCCGGGTCAAGCAAAGCCGAAGGAAATGGAACTACATTTGATTCCACTTCCATGTTTTTATCATTTAAATTTGGGGCTTGACCCGAAGCTTGTAACGGTTTCTCAAAAGTGACATGTTTAGTGGGTTTGTTGGTTTCAATTTCATCATCATCACTTTCCTTACCCGTAATATCCTCAACTTCCCCATCAACCAAACCCGGTGACAAATTAGCTTTATACTCTACCACTTCTCAACACACTAACATGATTAATGGGAACATTACTAGACGAGTTATGAGAAGGATTTACCTTGGTGACACTTGGCAGTTGGCCTTTGTTTTTCTTCAATTCTGCCACTTCAGTTGCAAGTTGACCCATTTGTGTGGTCAATGATTGGATGGCTTTGTCACGAACTTCATCCTTTTGCATTTGGGCTTCATCAAGTTGATTCCTTTTCTGCATGTCTTATTGCATCAACTTCGACATGTCCATTACTTCATTCCCACTTGATGAACTTTGACCCGAAGACCCGCTTTGACCACCACCCGTTCCTTGAAATTATCCTTGACTTCCTTGATTGTTCCCACTTTGAGCACTCCCTTGATTAAAATATTGTTGATGAGGAACAAAATGGGTTTGAGAAGTCCCTTGAAAATTAGGATTGAGTTGAGTTGATTGATTGCCATAGCGAAAATTTGGATGATTTCTCAACCCAGGGTGGTAAGTGTTTGAGTTCATGTTATAATTTCGATTACTACCTCCTTGACCTTGAATTGCATTTACCTCTTCAACTTGCCCTTCCACACCTGTACACGTATCACTAGCATGTCCCAACCCATTACAACTCGTGCACACATCATACACTTGATTAGAAACTTGAGGTGCTTCATTGTTAATGGCATGCACTTGTGGTCTTGTAATAGCCGGCCTTGCTCTTCTTGCGGTTTGAGCCTTTCTCTTTGAAGTGACCGACATTTGCTCCAAGAATGCCCAATCATCTTGTTCATAATTGGTACCAAATGTACCATTTGTGATTGACATTAAATCTCGCTCATCTTCCACATTCAACCCCTTATGAAATGCATTTAACAACTCCCAAAGAGCTATACCATTGTGAGGACAATTCTTGATCATCATATTAAACCGCTCAAATGCTTCATGAAACATATCACCCGATTGTTGTTGGAAGCTTCTCAAACTTCGTCTTGCATCATTAGTCTTTTGGTTCGTGTAAATCTCTTCCAAAAATCTTTGTTGTATCTCAGCCTAAGTATAAATTGATGGAGAAGGCAATGTGTAAAACCATCTCTTTGCCTTATCTTCTAACGAAAATTGGAACAAGACCAATTTCACCTCATCCGGTGAAAAACCTTGACCCCCAATCGTGTTGCAAATCGAATCATATGCCTCCAAATGAAAATAAGGTTCTTCCGTTGCTAGATCCTTATACTTCGGTAAACTTTGGAGCGCGTTGGTTCTAACCTCAAACGTTCTTCCATTTTGTTTTTTGAGGAATAACCACCGGAGATGGGTTATTGGTGATGACCGGTCGAAAATGAGCTTCAATTACCCTAACCATCTCTCTTGCATGCCTTCTTGGTACCCCCAATGGCACTCTCGGTTGGCCTATTTGCCGGTACACGGGCCTTTGTTATGCTTATTGTTGAAATTGTGGTTGGAGATTTGGTTGTTGCGGTTGTTGATATTGAGGTTGTTGTGGAACTTGTTGCAATGGTTGTGGTTGTTGTATTTGATTGACATGTGGTCCACCCTGTTGTTGCATTTGTTGTTGCGGGTGTTGTTCGGGTACATACCCAAATTTCCCTTGAATCCTTAATTGATTCCCATCGACTCCACTTGAATATCCCTCTTCATACTCTTCATAACCTTCATTGTTATCGCCATAACATGGCGCACCAAACAAATGTGGGCCCGATCTCGGACCCGGTGAAATATGGGTTATGGGTGGGTCTTGAGGTAATGTATATGGTTGTTGATTGGAAAGTAGATGTCGAGAGTGGAAAGGTGATAGTTGTTGTGAATTTGATGATTTTCCTTGAATAGTCATGAAGTTGGTCAAGGGTGGAAGACTAGATGGTGATTGAAAGCTAAACACGGTCGAGGTGGGTTCACTTGTGGAACTTGTAGTGGTAATTGGTTCAGTGAATGGTGGGTTTTCTGAATTGATGGGTGGCGGTATTGGCGGTAAAGATTGATCCGAAGCCATGATTGTGGTGTCAGTTGTTCGACTTTATGTGCTTGGTGACCCAATAATCTTATTCTCCCTTTGAAGAATCCGATTCTGACGAAAAATTCGCTCGATTTCAGGATCAAAAGCTAACGGTGATGAAGACCGAGAGCGTCGTGTATGCATATACCTGTAAGTACATGCACACTAGCACAACCCGCGTAAAACTGACAATAACAATTAAACACAAACTACAAAAGTAACACACGTTGCGCACTACTCCCTGACAACGGCGCCAAAATTTGACGTGAGGTCGAAGACTCACTCAAAAATAAACCAAATACAACTAATTAGATAGCAGTAAGTGGTGTCGAACACATAGAGTTTGTGGAGTATGTGTTAATCAAGTAGCTTAGCAATTAAACTAATATAAAAGTAAATGACAAAAAGTAATCTTCAAGTTGATTTGATTTGATTTCATGAACTAAAACAAACTAGCAAATAAGTTGTAAACAATTGATTAAGCAAGTATTCCTCCTGGAGTTCGGGTTATTACGCAACACTCTTGTTAAAGTTCATTGGATAAACCATAATATCTCGGTTTTGTTTAAATGCAATTGTTTATGATTAATCAAAAACTAAGTACTCGGATTCCTAGAATGCGAGGTTGTTACGTGGTAATCAATCAATATGTTTAACCCTAATTTGTTCCACTAAATCTCAATTGTCAACGACACCAAGAACGCATAGATTGACATTAGGTTTAAACGATATGAACAAGTTACAAACTATCACATAAACATCATGATTATACTAACATAAACAATTAGACAATCAATCCAAGTTCAAGAACAATTAACAAATAATGTCTTGTAAATAACCTTACATCCAAAAGAAATCCAAAAGAACTAGCCATTCATGGTTTTGTTGATCATCATCGCCTCAATTGTCTTCATCATACGAATCAAAAACTCAAAAGTAATGATTACAACCCAACAATAATGTCTTTGTTCTCCCCAAATCGTTTCCAAGTAAACCCAATTGAAAGATAGCTGAAAAGACAAGAGAAAACGGTTTCATATATCATCTAACTTGGGCAGTTACGGGCCAGACCGTTGTCCATGGTCCAGACCGTGGGCCACGGTCCTCTCCACGGTCTTAATACTCTCCACGGTACGTTATGTTCTGCCATTTTTGTTCCCGTTGGACTGTGGTCCACGGTGTGCACTGTGGGCCACGGTGGAGCTGGTTTCCTTTCCTTATTTTCTTTGTATCTCTCTCATTCCGGCTCCGTTTTCTTCGCCGTTTTTGTCCATGCTCTTGTAATTCCATCCTTTAGCTCCTAATACCTGCAATCACACGAGTAACCGTAGTCAACTAATTCCACGAAATTAACTTAATTAAGCAAGTATATTTATGTCCTTTAAATCGATTAAATGTTTCCCTACGGGTCACTCGCCAGTATATAAGATTGCCAACAGGGTTAAATTCTCCATCTTCTTCATAAACTTGTAAACCCACCAACTCATCACCAAACTCATCCTCCCAAGATGGTGCATGCTCCTCCTCTGCGTCATCTTCCATCTGCTGAAGTGGCTCCTCAATAGCATTTTCAATTAAGGATGTTGTGTAATCAGGTAGCTCCAGCTCCATCTCTTCTATCACGCCCTCATCCTTATCATTCCGTAAGTCATCAATGGGATACTGATTAGTAGATTTAACTTCTTCCTGAACCGGAGGTGGGACTGACTCGTCCATTATCGTCTCTGGTTCCAAAGTGATATCCTCACATACAACCTCATCCTCTTCATAAACGGCTTGCTGCTCCTTATAAGAAAAACTCTCAATTTGACATCTAACACTCAACTCATCTAACCTAGTGTCTAGTTCTTATAATTTACGGAGTCTTTGTATTTCTATCAACATATCAAGCCTGGCTTCCATTGCCTCAAATTTTTGGAGTCTGTCTATTTCTATCAACTTATCAAGACTGGCTTTGATTGCCTCTAGTTTTCGGACTCTTTCAAGTTCCTCTTCTTCAGCTCTTTCCAACATCTTCTCCTTCCAACGTCTTCTATATAAAATAGTCCTAAATTGACTCGATCTATTAAACATATTAACTAGACTCGATAAAATAAAACAGAAATTAAATTATCCTAAAGACGACTAGACATGCTAAATCTATGACACAGACTCACAAGACACACCACAACTCAACACACAAAAAGACACATAAGACCAATTAATCAATTAAGTTCAATCAAAGCTAGTTACGCTATCGCCTAAGCATCCCCGGCAACGACGCCAAAAACTTGATGTGCTGAAACGTGGTCTATAAAAAACCTAACCTATCCTAGACACTCTAGTTTTAAAGTTATAAAATTAGACTCTCCCAATGCTAGACCACTAGACAAACAAGTGTACCAATCGACTGTAGTAAAGCCTAATGAAGTCCGGATGCCGAACCCACAGGACACTAGAGACACCTAAACTAGATTCTAACTGATAAATAGATTTAATTGATTTTTGTGTTTTTTTTAATATTAACTATAAAATAAATAATACTTAAACTAAAACTGACACGAAAACTATATATCAACAAATCGGACAAGAACTTGTATAGGGGAAACAAATACCTAGGCAAGGAATCCTACTTGTAAACTCATAAACTCTCATAATTAAATTTAAAATTGGTAAGCGAATTCCAAAAATATGAAACTTAAGGAATTACTAAAGTACGCTAGATCACCTCCCGGTCTCACCAACAATACCTAAGAACCCTAAATATCATGTAAAGCTTAACGGTTTAATGGTCCGGATCACCTCCCGGTCTCACCTTACCTAAAGAAGTCTAGGGTAACTCACTCCCGTGCAATCACTACCCAAACCCGCAAAAGACCAAAACAGTCAACACTTAATTACCTCCCGGTCTCTCAAGTGGCAGAATATAAGGTATCTCTAAACTCTCAATTACCGTTCTTACCGAATATGTTAACAATAAACCATAAACTAGTTGTAAACACACGGTAAACAACCTAATACGCATCGATACATGAAAGACGTTCCCAAAGACGCATATGGAACAATAACTTGATTATAAATTAATGCCAAATACGCATGTGAATCACAACCAAATATAATAAAAACTTTTACCAAAGCAAAACTCAATCCATAAACAATCCAAAACCAAAAATATAATAAGTCTAAAAAGTATTCATCCAAACCCAGACAGTATAACAGACTAGCCTCTCATAATGATGAACGAAACATAAATAATATATATATATATATATATATATATATTGATTCATCGTAAAAGAAATAAAATTAATTGAGCTACTAACCTGCGAGCTTAAATTAATTCAGCTGCCTACCTCCTTGCTTATTAATTCTTTTTTCCTTTCTTTGGCTTTTGTCGTGAGCATTTTTTTAAGAGGTGCTAGGCTGCTAGTTTTATTATTATTTTCTGTTCTTCTAACTTCCGCAGTTCGGGGTCTCCAATAGGAGGCGTCTCCCCTCTTCTTCCAACCTCCTCCTCTACTCTCCATACATGGTATATTTCATGCTTATTAAAATCCAGCCCACTATCATTAAAGTATATGAACCCCGACTCGTCTTATTAATTCTGCATAAAAATTCATGGTAAAAAAAATCACATATAAGTCTACGTAGATAATATGTAGATAAAAGAATCTATATTTATATTATTTTCTTTTATGTGGATCTTCTTTTCTATTAAAAATTCTAGCATGAGATTGTGAACATCATTTATTCCTTTTATAAATAAAAGTTTTCTTTAATTCAATCCAACATTAATAATCGTGAGCACTAGAACCGGTTTTTTTTTTCTTTTCGAATCCACAACTTATAATATGATATCATTATTCATATTTAGAATTATGTCCAACATTAAAAATTATTTCTTAAACCGGTTTGGCTCATCGTCTTGATAAACTCTTAGCGTTCAAGTACAAACTAATTGAGAGTAATATTTAATAAAAACTGACTCAAATAGTATTAAAAATGAAGAAAATATTTATATAAATTACGAATAATATAGAGCACATAATTTACCCCAAGTTTACATACTCATACCTGTTTTCTAAACGCGTAAACGATCAACTTGGCCCAGCTGGTGAAACGGGGAAACTGGAGCCAATTTTGATTTTAAATATTAGACATTGAACAACGCCACAATCTAAGCCTATTGACACTTTTTGGGCGTGACAGCTATACCCAGATTAGATATACAACCCAGTTTAGTATAGAGATTATAATAATACTAAAATATTAATATTATTATAATATTGATTATAGGGACTAGTGACAGTGTGCCAAACAAACTATGAGCTGACACCGTACCGATTACCGACAAAACAGTGAGTTTCATGATCCCACTTTTTAAACTATTCTACGAACTTTTAGGGTGAAAAGCATGCTGATATATCTCTATATACTTGGAATCGCTTAATGATGGGAATTATCTAAGTACTAACACACAAAAGTCCCCACGAAGACAGTGATTAACTTCGAGCCGGTGGCTTGTGAATAGTACTATTGGTTTGACATACCCAAACGGAGCCGGCCTGGTTGCCGTGGCACACATAACGCCGTTTTCACATGACCATAATTATACAAACACGCTATGTAGTGTTAGACATAGCTACTCGGGGCATGTTTTGGGCGGAAGGGGGCCACAGTGGTTGATTGTGAGTGGGAAATGGAGGCACGCATCATGAACGAACAGTCAAGGCTTCACTGTAGCTTAGCATAATTACATCATAAACATACAAACAAATGTACTGGCAAAGGTACTTACATACATACACACTTATACAGACTATGACTTGTGATTACGCATACCTGATTTCTTGAAACTTGTGAAACTCATCAACTCTTGTAGTTGACCCGTTTTAAACGTGCTTTTTAGGTGTACAGGATTTGGATTAGAAAGCTAATGTGCTACGTGTTGGACTTGTGATTAATGCTAGGTAAATTGATGCAAGTGTGCTAGTAAGAAGTAAAGCAACTTAAAATGCTGATTTAGATTTGTATCACCTAGTTTGTAAAAGAAGATAGAACGATGTAAAATAATGTAAATTAGTTTGTATTGTTCTTTATAAACAATTTTGCTAATACTAGATGTGTTTGTTACATTCCTGTTTAACGCTTCCGCAATTTGCTAGTCAGGGCGTGACAGAAGTTGGTATCAGAGCCATTGGTTCTAAAGGATTAGGTTATCCCTTAGGATACCAAAAATATAACCGTAGGCTCGATTATATATGTGAAAATAAATAATAATTTAATATTATATACTGATGGATGCTGGGATGAACTCGAAGGGCAAGTGGGTTATTATGGCCCGGAACATAATAATAGACTTGCTTGTACGAGAGAATTCGGGGACAAATTGTGGGACATACTAATAGGTAAAAATGGCAACATATGTGTATAAAAGGTAATGTTAAGTGTGTGTGTATATATATAGGGTGGAGTTATAATAAGAAGTGAAGTGTGTCTAAAAAGTGTAAGAAGTAATCTGGTGCGTTAGATTTGATGATCTGATGGTCTAGATGAAAAATGTGTTTTATAGACGGTGTGTTTTATTTTAATACTTGTTTTATAACACTCTAGGGGCATAATCGTCCAGTGTGTTATATTATATGTGGAAACCTTATCAATCAGTAATTATCATTTTCTTAATTAAAATTTAAAAACACATCACCAAGAACATACACGACATAACAGTGTGGTTTAAATCAAAATAAGCAAAATTAAAAAAAACACCAGATTTGAATCCAAATTTAAAACACAACACCAAGAACACCAAGAACAAAAACACACTTTCATTAACAAAAACACACTAGTTACAAGTAATGAACAAAAACACTTTATACTTTATTTAAAACGAGTTACAAGTAACCAATATTCATGATGAAATTAGACACAATTTATTTAAAATGAACAAAATATATTCTTGATGAACAAAACAAGTTAATAGGGTTTAATAATAAAAAATAACTTGCATATTTTCAAGAATTGGTAACAGTAAAATATAAATTACAAAATTAAAAACCAAATAATAAAATTAAAAAACCAAAGTGATAGTGATACATATATCTTCAGCTTTCTAATTCTGCGTGATGATTTCTTCACAAAATCAAAAATAACACAACCTTCTAATTACTACTCAAACAACAATTCGAAAGCCTGACCATAACCCCCCACCTCCTTCGCTACAACGACTTCCGCCACCGCCATCAGCAACAAAGACGCCGTCGACGCCCCCATCTGCTAATGAAACGAGACAGCTTTGCACGCCAGTTAAATCCCGCATCCGTTTAGCTAGTTTTTTTTTTGCTGGTGTAGGCATCTCTGGTTGGCTGGAGAAGAAATGCAAACTTCGCCGGAACAATTATTAACCATGTTTATAATACCTGCAGGCGGAAAATTACACCAGTCGGCGAATACAATCTCGGCTTCTCCTAATACTCTAATGATATAGCAAAATATCCCGATGGTGATGGATTATTGCGCGAAGGTTATTGATGCTCCGACATCGGCCTTGGACTCAAACTGATGCTCTTCGTCGAACATAATTGAAAGTGATGCTATTTTGAGTTAAGAAAGTGAAGAGGAGTAAAGTTTGGATTGGTGATAAATTGCCATTATCGATGTGTTTGTCGGTGGTTATTGGGATGTGTTGTTGAGAGAGTTTACAGTTAAAAACACGAAGATCCAGTAAATAGCATATTAGTTAATTTTTCCTAAATTAAACTAAAACACTTTGGACAATCTTACCCTTATGTGATATAGTTAATTCAAAGGTCTATATTGCTTCCTACACTAATCATGAAATTTGTTCTTTTTATTCTAACCTTACTCTCTCTCTCTCTCTATCTATCTATCTATCTATATATATATATATATGGAGAGAATCAAGAGAAAACTCATCTTTAGAGATAAAACTTAAAAACTCCTAAAGAATTATTTTTAATTAAAAATAAAAAAATACTTTTAAATTTCTGTTTTTGCCATTATTCTTATATTTTCTTACCCTTTGCTCGAAAAAAATAAAAAAATAAAAAAAACCGCTGTAATGCACATACGTATTACTGTGCGATACCATTGTATTACACATGTGTATTACTATGTATTTTTAAGTTTAATAGTGTTTAATTGCATATATTCAATATTTGTGTATTGTATATGTATATTAGGGTTGTACTATAAGAAAAAAAAATAATAATAAAATAAAAGTCGATATAGTGCATATGTGCCTTAATGTTGTATTACACATACGTACTAATGTGTATTAGATGTGCCTATTAGTCTTATATTGCATATATAAAATATTGTATATCAAATATGTGCAATAGTGTTATTTCTATGCAATACAAACACTTTTGCGTATATGCAATACACACTATTACACATGTACACTACACCAACGAGGTTACCGGCAAAGTTTTTTTTTTTTTTTGGAACCAACAACAACATATAAGAATAATGGAAAAAAAAAGAAACTTCAAAAAACTTTTTTGAAAAAAGTTAAAAATAGTTTTTTGGGGGTTTTTTGAAGTTTTTAAGTTTTCTCTTTAAGAGGAGTTTTCACTGGATCCCACTCCTATATATATATATATATATATATATATATGGGTGGGATCAAGTGGAAGAGGATCAAGAGAAACTTACCTTTAGAGAGAAAACATAAAAATTCCTAAAGAATTATTTTTAATTAAAAATAAAAAAATATTTCAAATTTCTGTTTTTGCCATTATTCTTATATTTTTAACCTTTGCTCGAAAAAATTAAAAAAAAAACAAACAAAAAACTCGCTGTAATGAACATACGTATTACTATGCGATATCGTTGTATTACACATGTGTATTACTATATATTTTTAAGTTTAATAGTGTTTAATTGCATATATTCAATATTTGTTTATTGTATATGTATAATAGTGTTGTATTATATGGAAAAAAAATTATAATAAAATAAAAGTCGATGTAGTGCATATGTGCCTTAATGTTGTATTACACATACGTACTAATGTGTATTCGATGTGCGTATTAGTTTTATATTGCATATATACAATAGTGTATATCAAATATGTTCAATAGTGTTGTTTCTATGCAATCCAAACACTTTTGCATATATGCGATACACACTATTACACATGTACACTACACCCACGAGGTTACCAGCAAGGTTTTTTTTTATCTTTTTTTTTTGAACCAATAACAACATATAAGAAAAATGGAAAAAAAAGAAACTTCAAAAAAAATTAAAAAAAAAAGTTAAAAATAGTTTTATAGGAGTTTTTAAGTTTTATCTTTAAGAGGAGTTTTCACTATAGGGTTAGGATCCAGTGAAAACTCCTCTTAAAGAGAAAACTTAAAAACTCCTAAAAAACTATTTTTAACTTTTTTTTAAAATTTTTTTTTGAAGTTTCTTTTTTTTTCCATTGTTCTTATATGTTGTTATTGATTCCAAAAAGAAAAAAAAAACATTGTCGGTAACCTCATTGGTGTAATGCATATATGTAATAGTGTGCATTGCATATGTGCAAAAGTGCTTGTATTGCATATAATAAAACTATTACAATATTTGATACACACTATTGTATATATGCAATATAAGACTAATACACACATCGAATACACATTAGTACGTATGTGTAATACAACATTAAGGCACATATGCACTACATCGACTTTTATTTTATTATTATTATTTTTTCTTATAATACAACCCTAATATACATACACAATACACAAATATTGAATATATGCAATTAAACACTATTAAACTTAAAAATACATAGTAATACACATGTGTAATAGAACGGTATCGCACAGTAATACGTATGTGAATTACATCGGTTTTTTTTTAATTTTTTAATTTTTTTTTATTTTTTTCAAGAAAAGGATAAGAAAATATAAGAATAATGGCAAAAACAGAAAATTTTAAATATTTTTTTTTAATTTTAATTAAAAATAGTTCTTTAGGGGTTTTTAAGTTTTCTCTCTAAATGTGAGTTTTCTCTTGATCCTCTCCATATATATATATATATATATATATATATATATATAGACACACATAGGGGTGGGTTATAGTAAAAAGAGATAGTTTTTTAGGAAGAGTAAGAATAAATTTAGGCCATTGGATCTATGATCTAGTGGTTAAGATTAGTAGTTTTAAAAATATCAAATAGTTTCCTAGGATCTAGGATTTAGCCTACATAGTTTCCTAACTCTAAATTTTATGTCATTCCTACTCTTCTTACAAAACTATGTTTTTTTTTTTATTTTAACCCTTTTATATATATATGCAACATGCATACGTGCTTATCTGAAACAAGGTGTACGAATACGTGTACCGTACGGTAGATAATATTAAACGTTATCGTAACGAATATTATATTCGGTTATAACCAATATTAATTCTTATTTTAAATAAAATTATATTTTATTAAAACTAATATTATATATTATCGTAATTAACATTATACATGGTAATAACAAATTAAATATTTTATTTTTACCTTAATTAATAATATCACTTACTCTAATCAATACTATTGAAAAATGTTATTCAATGACAAATCATCGTACCGAAAGATGTCGTGATCCGGTAGCCTTATGTCAGATGAAGAACCGGTGTTAATTCTGATAACGCTCTATCGAAATCAAACTGAAACTTATTATATGATAGAACCACAGACTGAGCTTAATATTCAAGGCCCAGAAAAGAACTGTAGGAGGTGTGATCTACATACGTCCATCTCAACGGAATATAACACTTCTTAGTTCAGGCCTAATATTTATCTCACATACCCGTTTTCAAGCAGTAAACTGAAATGTTTTCCAGTCGTCTTTCCATTTCCGTCATTCAAAAACAAACACTGTCCCTAAGGGAATAGCTAGTGACGAACTCAAATAATGAACTATTAAATATAATAATTACCTTACGAAATCCTCGATTATATAACAAACCGTAATCACCCGTATATTCCATTACTAGCTATAGTTCAAAAATTTTTCATGTCCTTAGTACAACCAACCCTGCCAAACCCACCTAATCAACAAACTCATCAAATCATATGTGTATGAGTATCTCCAACCACTCCTATATTGTTGCCCCTCTGATTGGTTCATTACAAAAGAGAAGCCTCATGCTCGTGAATCAACGATGCACCTCGACCTGTATGGGACATACTTAAATCACCACTCTTAGTAGACCAAGCATGCTTGCGGGTACTGAATGACCTGATGAAAGAATATTCTATAGCTATATTTATAAGCATCCAAAGGGCAAGGGGAGTATACAAATGCCTCCCGACTATAACATATTGTTTTAACTTGTAACGAACAAATGTATACTTACGGGAGAGGCAGGATAAAACAATTATCCAATGGTGGGATTATACCAGAATGATTGTTGTGCAAGTTGTGAATATTCATGATTATTATACTGTGTGCTCGGATAGACAAGGATAGTATGGCATTGTTGTGTATAGTTTTGATACTCCATGCAAGCATTTGGTAGTATGATATGTTGATATGGAGGACGATTTGGATCTTTTAGTACAAACATGGACCCTTACCGGGTTAAATTACTTGTCACTAGGTGACAAACTTTGATATATACATACAAACCACGGCCTTCTTAGGCTAAATCTATGTACTATCCTTGGTATATGGATACAGGATTCGATGTGTGTAATACATATGTGCTACTTGAAATACTTGATTATTAACTAATGTGATTCCCTGTGCAATGAGTTATATGGGGAATTACTATTAATTGAAGTATAGTTGGTTATCGCTATAGAATGGCCCCGAAGAAAACAAACATATTATTTGAATCAGTTGTGGCCGAGATGATTGTTCGGCAACTGCAGACATTAACTCTGACAATAGCAGCACAATTCGCTACTGGCATTATTACGGTAATGAGTACAAGTCAAATGCCAAACACTAATATGGCCGCGAATACTATTTCGCTGCCCAATACTAATACAGTTACAATTTTTACTCTCCCAATAAATACAAACATTGTCACGAATAATACTCTCCCACTAAGCACTAATGCTACTACCAATAATAATAATTCCCCCCACTAAATGCCTTTGGCAACAAAAATCTCTTACCGAACATGAATACTGGTCGTAACAACCGTGATCCTTCACAACGGCAATACTCGTTTAAACAATTTATGTTGTGCAAATCTGTAAATTTTAGTGGTACTAAAGAAGTAACTGAGTGAGTAAAATGGATCAAAACGATAGAGTCTATTATCAATACTAGGATTTGCTCATCACATGTGTGATAAATAACGATTGTACAAACTCGGGAATAAGGGGCAACCAACCGCATGACATGGGCAAAACTTATAGCCCTTATATCGAAACATTTTCTCCAAGGAATGAAATCAAGAAATTAGAACACAAACCCGAGAAATCAAAAACGAAAGGTGCGGATCAACTGGAAAACACAAACTGTTTTAATGATCTGGTTCGACAGGTGCCATAGTTAGTAGCCTGGAAGTAGGGACTTTATTTAATTCAGTTAACCACTTAACTTTTGAGAATGCCATGACACAAGCTGGTGTGGTAGCTTTGGATTTGATCGTAAATGGTGTGTTGAGAGTACCGGGGAATCATCTAGTACAAAACGAACCAAACATGAAACAAGGGTACAAGAGCTACAACCAATTAAATGTGCACGCCTTACAACTCAAAACGATATGGCGATCAACTTTAGTCCTGAACGAAAAATATACAGTGAACCTTCGTCAAAGTGTGGTTATGTAATTATTATAAGGGAATGTCGAATAAAGGTATGTCATAAAA
The DNA here is from genome assembly GCF_021521415.1 of Bidens hawaiensis. Taxonomy (NCBI): domain Eukaryota; kingdom Viridiplantae; phylum Streptophyta; class Magnoliopsida; order Asterales; family Asteraceae; genus Bidens; species Bidens hawaiensis. The sequence goes on along the minus strand of NW_027491611.1, from coordinate 476,132 downwards.
GCGGGATGATTAGATACTATGCCTATAGCTGTGGAATCATTATGATCACTATAAACCGATCGTTCTAACCTCATCATTCACAGTTATCACAATCGTAACCAATTAGATCACAAACTATGACAAACCCTCATGTTTGCTATGAGTGTGGAAGTACAAAACGCTCCAAAAGGAACTATCCCAAGTTAAACCAAGAATAAACATCGACGTCTAACTCCCATGGAGGCCGCGCTCAGTTATTAGATCAGATAGAACACGACAAGACTTAAATGTGGTGAAAGAATACATTCGTAATTTCTGATTAATATGCTTTAGTTCGTTGATATTGGTACCGATATAAGTCTCATTCCTACTAACTTCTCATCCCTGGGGAATATACCGTTAGTGAACTAATAGATCCCTGCACTATAGAATTCGCTAACAGTAAACCTATAACTGTTAACCAGATATCCGAAACTATACTGTTATCCTAAATGACTAACCATTTTTTATTAATCTACTCCTGGTAGAGTTAGGAAGTTTCGACGTAATTGCCAGTATGGGCGACTTATGTGAGCGCAAGACGCATATCATATGTAATGATTGGATAGTTAAAATTCCCCTATCGGATAATAAAGTGATTACGGTACAGGGAGAAAATTCTGGCATTATATTATCCCTCGTGTCCCATATCAAGGTGTTAAAATGTTTATACTAAGGGTGTATGGCACTTCTGGCAATCGTAAACGTATAGAACCTTGATGAAAAACATATATAAGATATCCCCGTAGTACATGAATACTCCAATGTCTTTCCTGATAAACTACCTGTAATACCACTAATCCGACAAGTTGAATTCCGAATTGACCTAATCCTAGGGGAAAATCCTATTGCCAAGGAACCTTATCGTCTGGCACTCTCCGAAATGTAAGAACTAATTACTCAGCTACAAGAATTATTAGATAAGGATTTTATACGACCTATTTATTCTCCATGGGAAGCATCAATGTTGTTTGTAGAGAAGAAGAATGGAAACTTTAGGATGTGCAATGATTACCGGGAACTAAACATAATTATCATCAAAAACCAACATCCCCCCTCATGAATAGACGATTCGTTCGATCAAGTCCTGGGAGCGAATTACTTCTCAAAAATCAACCTCCGATCCGGTTATCATCAAGTTAGAATCCAAGAGTAAGATGTTTTTAAAACGGCGTTTCGAACTCAATAAGGTCACTATGAATTCTTAGTTATGCCTTTTGGGATGACTAAGGCACCCGTAGTCTTCATGGACCTCACTAACCGAGTTTGTAAATCATACTATTAGTAAATGAAATGTGACAAATGCTGGGAGTTGAACCGATGAGTCACGTTGTCTTTGTATAAGATGCATGCAAATAAAGAATGAGATCAAGACTAACAAATAACAATCACATAACGTATGGGAAAGAACATGATTAACGAATGAGGAGCTAAAGGGCACGAATGAGCAAGCATAGAAGTTAACAAATGGAAGGAAACTAGTTTAACGAATGAAGTGTGATTGGAATGCATAAATGAGTAACGAATATGAGATCAAGAGCATGAACGTGGACTTAACGAATGTGTCATGCAAGGCTAACGAATGAGGACATCATTGTTAACGAATGAGTGCATGTACTATAAATAGCTTCACATATTCATTTTAGCTAGTTAAAAAAATTACAAGAGTTACCCCCACTACATCTCTCTTTGTCTGGCTACTATATACTATATATTATATAAAAATCTAAAACAACTATTTTTATTTAGGCTCATCGTAATACCTTACAAATAATTTAACTATAGGGGAACTACAAGACTGGATCATTAAAGTAAAATTTGTAACGGTTAAGAATCATATTTTTATAAATAGTTCATAGTTTTCACATGTATTTATTTAAAACTAGTTTCGTATTAATTAAACAACTATCTTATATATTTTATTATTTAAGTATTTGATTGTATTTTTGATCACAACTATAGATATTTTACGAGACACCGAATTGTAACATAACTCTGCCGAAATTTCTAATGAATTTTAACGAGTGATTATTTACATCTTATGTACGTGCTCTGTTGTTTTCGTTCACCGATTAGTACCGAAACACACCGAAACTAAGTCCGTGCGTTTTTGGTTTCATATATCATTTCGAGTTCATCTATCCTCATCGGAAAAACAAGTGGTGTCAGAGCTTTTGGTGCTCGATTCTACATCTAATCACTGAAATTCGTGTGAAATCGATGTTTCTAACTTGTTCGATTTTGATTCCGAATTGTTCGTGTTCATCGGTTTGATTTTCGTTTGATTCGGATGATAATCGATTGATATCTTACGTATATAACTGTTTAGGATGAGTATATGAGTGATTTTGAGTCTAAATATGTGATTAATTTCATGTTCGATGATGATTTTGAAGTTTCCGGCGAACTTCAGGCGTCCCAACTGACTTTTCCGGCCGTTTCACGCTTTTCCGGTGAATTATTCTACTTTTTCTGCGAATATAATAGTGTGATTAGGATTTAAATCGATATTCCGGTGATCATAGCCAACTCTGCCGGCAAAATGACAAGTTATTCCAGTTAGATCTAAACAAAAATCTTGTTTCCGGCGAGTTCGTTTTTCCGACAAAGCAACAACTTTTTCCGGCAAGTTTAAACAGAGTTTTCCGGCCATCACCCTCCATAACAGAATTATCCGGCGCTCTAACCAACTTTACCGACTTAGTTTGGTTATGTTCCGTTTTCATTGGTGTTCGGTATTCGCACTTGAATTTAGGTGTTCAAATTATTGTATACGTTTCGAAATTGAGTTACGGTTCGGTGTTCGTGTCATTGTTTATTCCATTTCAGTTTATACGCAAGCTCCTATTGCAAGTTTGGGTCATACACTTGCTTGAGTAAAATTTTTTAAGCCATTCGCTGCTTAAATCATTTCATTCATAGGCCTCAATTTAAAATGAAAATAAAAACACTTCATACGCCCAGATATTAAATTCCGTAGGTGCTGTTTAATTGAATTCTATATGTCAAATAAGACTTGAGAGTAACTGGTGATTCATGGATGATGAATTTATGGCCACACATACTTCTCTGCTGTGATTACGAGTTCTAAAAATTGCATTCAAGTTATCTGTAGTGGTGTAAAAGTAATTTTGGGGAGTTTATTATCAAGTAGTAGTTTGGGCATTTAAAGAAATCAAGTTTAAACGAGTGGAAGTTTGAGTTTAGTTCAGATTTGAGTATAGTCCGCTAGGGGTATTTTTTGGAAGTTTGAAGATTGGTTGTTGACTCAACAAGTCAAACGGACTAAGGGTAGTTTTGGCATATACAAGAAACGAGTTAAACAAAATTCCTCGGGATTAGATTCGGGTCAGTTTTGCATTGCACGCAGGGGCGAATTTGCTCTTTTGTTTGGAGATTGATTGTTTGACTTTATTTGTCAAACGGGCCCAAAACGAAAGAATGTTTTTTCGTTTTTTAGTGAAATTTATTACAAAATTTTTCGCCAACGAAAGTGTGACTCGTTCAAAGGAAATATTTGGAGAAATTTGATTCCCGAGACAACCCATACGCTCGATTATTTGAGTTTAAGCTGCTGATGACAGTTTGGTAAATAAGTGCTGGTGGCAGTTTTGTAATTACTCAGCAGTGGCAGTTCGGGAATTACTGCAAAAATACAAGCTGAAAGTTTTTGCGAGTTTAACGAACGTCATTTAATCAAACTTTTCGACGATTCGGTCAAAGACGTCATTTCAAGTTCGGATCAAGGAAAAATTTTCAATTTTCCTTTCGGTACTTAGCTCGCGTATTCATTAAATTTCAAAGATGAAGTCGATTCATTCTTCAGTTGCTACTAATTCGATCAGTCAAACCAGTTCTTCTATAACAATATCAAAATTCCTGAACTTACAAATATTGCTGATCTCATGGATTGGAAATTCGTTTTGAAGAAATTATCAGTTTGGTTGATAAAGATTTGTTGATACCGATCAAAGAAAGGGAATATTGTCGTCCACGATCGAAAAACCACATGATGTGTACAGTATGTACAAACCAGAGGAATGCTTGTGAGAAAGTTGAGTTTGATCTTGAAAGGAGGGCGTTTGTTACACTTCAAACTGTAATATAATTTTTTGTACTATATAAACCCAGAGAATCCAGAGCATACACAAAATGCCTAACTTTATATGAGATTTGGATGTCTCTTGATTGACGATATGCTTATTATTGCAGTCTTAAACCTGATTTTGATGCATTCAAGCATTTGCATGATGAAAGTCTAATTGTGATGATTGAGAGATTTTTAAAGCTGTTAAAGGAAATGGATGAAAACAAAGTTCATGTATCAAATGCAGAGATTAAAGAGAGATTGATTGACATTCTCCATGTTCAAGATTCAAGAGTTATTCGTAGAAAGTTTGTTTCAACATTATCACCTGAATCTTCTCAGACATTAGCGGTGACTGATGAATTTCCTATGTCATCAGTGGAATCTTTTGAAGTAGACGAAGGGTGGTTAATTTTTTTAAAGAAAGCTCATGATGATGATGGTTGGTCTATACTTGCAGATGAGATATCCAAGACCACCTCATCAATGGATGGTGATAAAGATTCAAGACCACCTACCCAGGTGATTCTTCCTGATAATCTTTATGAATCTTATGATTCCATGCCAACGTCACTTGAGGTATATTCTAAACCATCTGAACCATTTGTTTGTGAAACTTGTGCTAAGAATTTAAATTCATCTATTGTTGATGAACCTCAGAAAATTGATTGCTCTTAGTATGGTGAATACAAGTTTAAACTTGAATCAATTCGTCACCACAATGAGCAATTAGTTTCTGATTTAACATGTATTCGTGATAACTATCTACAAGTGGTTGAAAATAATCAAAAATATAAAGATAAGATTGATTCCTTGTCGATTAGTAATCATGACTTGAAAGCAGAGGTTGGATGTAAATTAATAATCATGGAAAAGCAGTTTCAAAAAATTTTGGAATTGAGAACCAAAATAATTGAGCTTGAAAATAAGGAGCTGGAGTTAAAGAATAAATTGGATAAATTTAGAAATTCATCTTTTCTACTCAGTGAAATTATTGAGGTTAATAGCCATCACCGAAAGGGTGATAAAGCTGGTTTAGGGTTTGTTGAAATCCCTCATCCTTTTCAAAATGATTACACCATACGACTAGACATGGTAGATCTAAAAGAAGTGGACATTAACTATCAACTGACAGTAGATCCTCCTGTGACTGTTGGTAATGTTAAAATAATTAATGAGGAGAAAATTAAACCAGTTGATCAAAGACGACTGTTAAGAAATAAAAAAATTGTTTAACTCCAAAATCTCATATTCAAAGCAATATGGTTTTCTGTTAGAATAATAATGATGTTCTTATTGAAGATGTGGTTGAACTAGTGGTGGTTCATAAAAATGAAACTATACCTGTTGAAAATCATATTATTTGTGAACCACAAAATTATGAAAAATCAAAAATTAGTAAACCAAAATTGGTTGTTATTCAAAGACATGTGAGAAAAAGGTTATTTATGAAAAGATACTAAAATCATTTTCAAAACCTAGTGTTAAGGGTAAAAAATGGAAGGTTTATAAATTAAAAGGTGTTGACAAGATGTTTGCTGATAGCTCTTGTTAAACCTGAGTGTGTTTAAAAAGTTTATAATTGTGACCACTCAGAATTTCTTAATTGTTGGGACTTATATTTTAGACCGACGCATCGAATTATTATTATTATGGGTGAAAAAATAATTAATATTTTTGGTCTCAACCAAGGGTGGATGGCTTGAATACCAAGACATGCTAGACTAGTATAAATAGATGTATTTGATACTTTGTCTAGCATGAGTGTATTTTTGAGAGTTTTCCACTAATCTTCCGGTTCCTGATACATCACGTTATCCAGTCCTTATCTCCTAGGAGAGGGACTTGGACATTATTGAGCAGAGAGCTCAGGACTCTCACAGTGGCAATACTCTATCAACAACCCTTTAAAATTTCAAGACTTATCTTTCAAGGGTTAGTCTCTAATGCGGAGAAGGAAGAAGGTCAAAGATTCCTAATGTACCCAAGGTTTCTACAAATTTTGATAAACAAAGCATTTCCAGATATTCAACGAATGGGACTGATATTGAGATTACAAGATCCCAACATCTGCAAACGCATGAAAGATACTAAGAGCAAATTTGAAGACGATGATGATTGGGATGTACTCCCATGGTTGCTTGTGCCGACTCTAGGAGCTATTGAAGTACCTAGAACCCCTGGGAACAGTGATGATGAAGAGGATGATGATGGAGATGATGATGGTGCAGATGATGATAATAATCAGAATGATGGAGGAGATAATGGTCCAAATGTTGAAAATGCTATGGATGTGGTCATTGTTAAGCATGCTCAAGATGTCATTATACCTCAAATTGAACTTATTGCTCATGAAGAGGATAATGCATAGATAATGGGTGAAGACATTGAGATGCATGATGCTGAACATCATGGGGGAAATGACGAACCAGAGTTGGAGGTACATGAAGAGACATATGAACCAGTTGTGGGTCCAATCAACCAAGCTACAGAGCCAATGGATGATGATGTATTTATAGCAAATGTTGTATCAAATGTTGCTGAAACCATCGACAAGATAACTCCACCAGACTCACCACCACCTGAGGTTTACAATGATGACACAGACTCCATTGACCTCAATGATGTAGATGAAAATGTTTCTTCCTCCCCAGCTACAACTGAACCTGCCTTATCTGATGTTGAACCAATTAATGACACTCATGTCTCTACACCACCAACATCCCCACTACATGATCCACTTCATTCCTCACCACCTCAACCATCCCAACCCATTAAAGACACACACATTCCAACACCACCATCTTCCCCAGTAAAAGATCAACCTGCTACTACCACTACTCCACCAACTCAATCAATTCCATCTTCTGAATCTTATAAGGTACCATCTCCTAAAACAGCTGAATCAGAACCTTTCTCTGAGCCTGCCCTAGAGCCTACCCAACAAACTCCACCATCCAGTCCAGACATCTATGACCTTATAAATGAAAACATGAACCTGGAATTCGAAAACATCTTGTTGAATGAGAAGAATGTTGTTTTGGAGTCAAGGAACAAAGGGTTGGAGGCTGCGTTGAATGAAGCTTTAATGAGAATTCGAACCTTAGAGGGGCAGTCTGAGGTTGAGAAGACCTCAGATGCACCAAAACAGGGGGAGAAAATTGAACGTACCGAAAGCTTAAAGATGATTGGAGAGTTAAATATCAGCTCTGATGAAGAAGTTGTGGATGTTGGACCATCAGATGCTCTGAAAATGATAAATGAAGAATATGAAGATGGAAAGTCTGGTGATGAGGGGGAGAATAAGGGTGAAGATGAACTGAGGAAGAGAGGTTAAGAAGGAAAGAAAAAGGGAAGGGGATTGCACTTACAGATGATGATTTACATCCCCTACCCCAACACAAAGTTCAATCCGATGACATACTTATCAAAGAAAATGTGATTGATCCTGATGTTGCAGAAGTTGAATCAGTGAAGACCGCAATAAGACTCATGAATGAAGACTTGGAGTCTTTAAATCAAGAAGAAGAAGAGGAAATTCCTCAAGAAATCCTAGAAACACTGATGATCATGAAAGAAAAGGATGAGGAGAATGAGAAGTTGACAAAGATAGCACATGAGACAATCAGGGCCACAATGGAAGCTTTAAAAGCAAAAATAAACATTGATGAACAAGAAAATTCACAAACTGAAGAGCCAGTGATAACTGAGCCTGTAGAGCCTATGGTAACTGAACCTGAACATTCTGAAACTGAACCTACCAATTCAGAGACTGAAATTGATAAAGAACAAGAATTTGGTTTGGGACCAGTTAGTCATGAAGAAGATGAAACCATTGAAGTCTCTGTAAGTACAATAGTAAAACTGGTCATAATGAAGGATCTTATAAACATTTTGAATAACCCAGAAAGACATCATCCTGAAATAGTAATAGCGGCAAGAAAGGCACAAAAAGACTTTATTAGTATGAGTAAAGAAAGACAACCAAGAGTTGAAGAGCTTGTTGAAGCAAATGAACCCATTATTCATGAAGTAACAGAAGAAAATGAAGAGACTCATATAGGTGAACCTATTGTTGAAAATGTATTTGATAAAGAACCAGAAATTGAAATGACACCACCTACCTCACATGTCCCATCAGAACAAATCTTAACTGAGCAGTCTGAACCAAAAACTGAAGCAAGAGAATCATTGAAAAGAAAAGAAAGAGATGAGATTCAAACACCTAAGGCTAAAAGGCAAAAATCAGTGAAGGTGATGGTGTACAAAAGAAGATTGGAGAATCTTGAAGAAAGAAAAAGGGCCCAATATGTAACTGAAGAAGAACAAATGATTGGAGCACTTCACAATCTTGAAGAAACAATTGATATCGTAGATGACAGTGAAGGAGAAATAGAGAGAGTTGAAAAAGAGAATGAAGACAAAGCTTACTTGATGAGCCTTGATTATGATCTGAAGTATCTCTAAAGGCTATCAAAGGAGGACATAGCCTCTGAGGCTGATGGGTGGAGAAAGAGGGAAACCAGAAGGGAATTTTTGATAAAGGCTGGTTATAAGCCCGCATTTCTAAATTTACAATCCTTTGACTCCATTGATAAACTATACAAAAAGGCCCTTGTGGATGACATGGCAAATATGGTTGAAAGGTAAACAAAAGAAGAAGGACAAGTGATGACAATGAATATGAATCCATGAAGGAGAAGCATAAAGATATTAAATTTCTACAAATTCATGGTTTTGAATACGAGTCCTTGATCAAACTCACCCTGGAGGAGTTAAAAAAGAAAGTTCAAAAAGTGAAAGACTCTCATCTAAGTTAACTGAAATATGCTAATATTGAAAGAGAGAAAAGACAAAAAGAGCAGAAGGAGGAAGAGAGAACGGAGGATGAAAAGAAGAAAACTGAGGCAAAAGAATGGTTTCAAGATCCTCAAAGGGTACAAACATTGAAGAAAATTGTCATGGAGAAAGGGATGACTGAAGAACAGTTTCAAAATATGCCTCATGAACAATTAATTGAAATATACAATAGAGAGCAGATCCTGTATCTTGAACTCAAAGAAAACTGCAAGAAACCAAACAAAGAGCAGAGGAAGAAGTTAGGGCAGAAATGATGAGTGCTCTTCACAAAAGGGGAGCCAAAATGTCAAGATTGATAGTACAAACAGATAAAATGATCAGACAATGGTATGAGGAGGCCGGGCTACATAAAATAAAGACAACTACTGAAGGAAGCTCGAGCCGAACCCCAAGGTCTGAGATTGTGAGGCTTGAGCAACCAAGAAATATGAATCTGCCTACACATCTCTTCTACGATAAAAGATCAAAGACCTCGAGGGTGGTTATTGAAGACCATGAAGAAACTCTCATCATTTTCAGAGATGATTTGAGAAAATTCTCAGTAGATCAGTTGAAAAGAATGGCTGAACTGGAATTACATGACAATCAAGAGAGAAGCCAATTGGCAGGGCAACAAAGAAATGATCTCTCAAGTTTTATCAAAGAACAATCAGAAAAGGGATTCCCATTCTTGCAACAGAAGAAAAGAGAGATACGTACCCAGGCTGAGAGGGAGAAAAGAAACAAAAGAATTAATGAAGTGCATACCTTAGAACTCTCCCTCTTTGAGAACAAGAAAAGAAAGTCTCAAGCAAGCAGCTCACATGGTAAAAGGAAGACTTTAAAAAAGTGCTTGGCTATGAGAGAGGAGATGCAGGAACCAAATTCAGTGGTGCAACAATATGGGAGAATTACTTACATCTCTTACAATCAGCACAATGATTCAATCTCATTAGGAAATGAGTCAGGAATACCATAGCCGTGATCAGATATGATGAAGATCTCAAATTTATGCATCCTCAAGATCTCAAGAATTAATTGATGCTAAATTTCCATATGACTCTTCTGATGCTGTGGAACTTGACATGATTAAACAAAAAGCAGCCCTTGTCAAAAGAATGAAAGAAAATCTGATACAAGGAGCAGGAGGAGAAGATAGCAGAAAAGGGATAAATGATGATTAATTTTTGTTTCTGTTTATCTTGTAAATTTTGTTTTAAGTTGTAATTTTATCTAAAAAATTTGATATGTAATGCCCAAGTGGCATAATTCCTATTTATGTAATGAAATGATATGTTTTTGAATGATATATCTTTGATGTCTGATACATGTGTAACTCTATGCAGGTATGTTTTGGTGCATTTGAGCTTGTTCCAATCTAAGGGGTGATTGTTGGGTCGGATTTTTTTTGATAAGGAAAATTGGAATCTTCTCAACCTCCTCTGAAAATGGTTAAGTATGGACTTCGAGCAAGCCTAGATGATCGAGCATGGTTTTACTACTTCGAGCAAGGTCTTCAGAACCTTAAGTGGTTTATTCTTCTAAGTGTTAAGGCTTCGAGCAAGCTACACTTCAACGAGCAAGAGTATTCTTCTGTCGAGCATGGATTGCCATTCGAGCAAACAGCTTGATCATACAAGTTTTAACCAAGTGTTACGAGCACATGATGATCGAGCACATGGGGACAAACATGGTTGTAATAAGAAGATGTCACGTGATCAAAGCAAGGACTTCAAGCACAGTTCAGTTCCCCGAGCAAGATTTACATCCGAGCAGGCTAAAGATTGCTGAATAAGAAGACGGAAGACATCAAGAAGAATGAGCTTGCTCGATGGACCAGTTCGAGCAAAGCATGAACTAGTCAAGAGGAATGAAGCTTGATGGAAGAGAACATCTTCACTGAAGATATTATAAGTAAACTATGCTCGTGGTCAATCATCAAGCATACCTAGCATAGTGAGTCTGCTCGAACAAGATTGATATCTTGCTCAAGGACTCAACACTTGTATTATTTTGTATTTCATTATGTAATGATTAGGAACTTCTAGAAGGAATGTCAGGGACTATAAATAGGGTCCTAGGTTTCCATTTAGACAACGACGCACACAATACGAGAAACATTCCAAAAGAATATTTTATCTGTTTCCTCGTACTGCCGCCGTCGCCTTCACGAAACCCTAGACATTCCTTACACTGTTTCATTAAATGATGCATTTATTACAGTGAATCTTTGTCTTTAACTGTTCTTATTGATTACTCTTTATTGTTTCGTGTCACACCCCGCCTTCGGGCCTAGGCGTGTGACTCACAGTTGGTACCACTTTTGTTAATTTATCAAAGTTTGCAGCAGAAAATGTTAATTTAAAATATTTAATTTCATAACCAAGGGATTTAAAAACCTTGATCGTTTTACAAAATTACTTGTTTAAGAAAAAGTTTAATATATATGCTTCATTACAAAATTAGCTGAGCCACAGCTGTAAACTATGCCTAGTGTTCTTCTATCTCCACTGGCATATCCATCACTATTTCTTACTCTTGGTTACCTGAAAACAGTTTCAAAATACGCCAGCTAAATGCTAGTGAATACGCTGACTCAATAAAACATTTTCACAATTCGTAATGACACAACACCAATAGTGTTCAACTACTCAATGGGTCTCAATCCCATCTCATCGGAACTAAACATACGCACAAACCACATAATCGGACTTCACTCGCCCTAGAGACAGTCACTTGTCTTATGGTTAGTATGTCTGTAGTGTGCCCACTACAGTACATATATGTAAGGATCCAGACACATGTGTATTTTAGCCTGAGTGTTTAGTACTACCTTATATCAAAACGTTTTGGAGGATTTGAACCAACCCTCATGCAAATATTTCCATAACTCTGTTACATATGGATAACAGTCCATAGTTTCAAAGAGTAAATATCTTTTCAAAATATACAGTACATAGACGTATTCACGTTATAAAACATTTCACACTATAAAAAGGTTTGGACGTATTCACCTTTTGTTGATTTCAAGATTTCTCACCAACAAATGTCTGATCTTTATATCGGACCTATAGTATGAGAATAACATTCTATAAATAACTGGATCTACAATCTAGCTATAGACCTTAAGTCTATTTGCATAACCTTTACCCTGATATTCTTTTCATTTTGTAAAACGTTTATACGCTACGTTTCTTCATCATGAAGAAACGTATATATCAAGTTTCTTCTTTCATAAGTAATATCTTTATAAAAATAAAGAGCAACATTTCATTAATAATCTTATCTTATGAAAGCTTATATTTCACTTGCTTACTTGATCAAGGTATAGACTATACCCTTGACTAGGGTCTAAGCCATTAAATAATAATAAAATAATAACTTAAGCAGAATCCCTACCTTACGCGGGTATTTTGATTTGCCTAAGCCTTGTACCAGTAGCACTTCTACTTAAACCATCAGAACCTTGTTTCAAACTCGCTTAACCACTCGACGGAGCGTTAGAACTTCAATTCATACACGTTTTACGAGAAATCGGGACCACGGAACTTCACAATGGTCGGGCACGTTCCCCAAGGTTATGTGTGTGAAAGTGAGTGTGAAATTTGAGATGAAAATGCTTCAAACCCGTAGCCCCCTTTTATTGGCAAAGTTTTGGGGACCGTCGCATAGCGCGATGCTGCAATTCACGTTTTGGGGACCGTCGCATAGCGCGATGCTGCAATTCACAAGATCTTGTCACGTGGTTGATCCGGTTACTTAACCGGGTCATCGCGTAGCGCGATACCCCCTTCCTTCTGCACCATTGCGTAGCGCGACGCCCCTTTTTCTAAACTCATGGGAAACTGCATCGCGTAGCGCGATGATCTAATCAGTATACCCGTCGCGTAGCGCGATGGGTCTGGAAATCAGAATTTTTATTTTCAACCCCTGGACTTTGTTAACTTGTCACTTATTGATTTATCTTACACAGTTCAAAAATAATAAAGCGGCCCTTATGCGACGATGCGAGCGTGAGAAGTGCGAAGTGCGCCATCAAAACGCCACATTATGCCCATCGCCCGAGTCCGAGTCCGAGTCCGAGTCAGTGTCCGTTTCCGAGTCCGTGTCCATACGCGTGCGTGTCGGGTGTTTCGCTCCCTCCGCTAGGACTAGTGTGAGTGGTTAACCCCATAAGAACATTACCATGGAAAACTCCTTCCTTATAAAGTGCTTTTATTTCTTTCTCACTTTCCATGTGGGATGGAGTTTCCTTACTTACTCCCTTAACATAATATGCTTCCTTTTCTTTATCATCCTTTTTCCCATTACCTTTCTTATAATTATTTTTAGTCCTTTATCTTTATAAACTTGTAAAAATTTGGACCTAAACTTTGTGGGTGTTACATCCTCCCCACCTTGGAATGAATCTCGTCCTCGAGATTCGCTAGAACAGATGTGGATACTTCTTTCTCATTTCCGATTCTAATTCCCAAGTAAATTCTGGTCCTCTTCGAGAGTCCCATCTTATCTTGACTAATTTTAGCTTTCGCCGTTTAAGTCTCTTTACTTGGAAATCTTCAACTTGTAGAGGTTGTTCTACAAATTTTAGATTCTCATTGATTTCAACATCCTTTAAAGGCATAGCCAAAGTTTCGTTAGCTAGACATTTTCGTAAGTTAGAAACATGAAATACATCATGTATTCCTTTCATATCTTCTGGCAGTCGCAAGCAATAAGCAACAGTACCGATTCGTTCTGACACTTCAAATGGTCCAACAAAACGCGGACTTAGTTTTCCTTTCTTGCCGAATCGTACAACACCTTTCTAGGTGAAACTTTTAATAAAACTTTATCGTCTACATGAAATTCTAACGGTTTACGGCGTACATCAGCATAATTCTTTTGTCGGGCTCTTGCCGTCTTAAGTCGTTCACGGATTTGTAATATCTTATCTATTGTTTCTTGGACTATTTCAGGTCCAGACATTTGATTATCTCCAGTTTCAGATCAACACACCGGAGTTCTACATTTCCGCCCATATAATGCTTCAAAAGGTGCGGCTTGAATACTCGTGTGATAACTATTATTGTACGAGAATTCCATCAAAGGAAGGTAATCATCCCAACTTTCTCCTAAATCAGTCACACAAGCTCGGAGCATATCTTCAAGCGTTTGAATTGTTGTCTCACTCTGCCCATCAGTTTGAGGATGATAAGCAGTGCTAAAATTCAGTTGAATTCCTAACGCTTGTTGTAAACTTTTCCAAAAATGAGAAGTAAATCTACTATCCTGATCAGATATGATAGATAATGGCACACCATGTAATGATACTATGTTGTTCACGTATATTCGTGCCAATCTATCCATCGAGTAAGATGCATTGATAGGTATGAAATGAGCAGACTTAGTTAACCTATCAATAATGACCCAAATAGCGTTATGTTGTCGGGTAGTCTTAGGGAGTTTGTAATAAAATCCATTGTTATCATCTCCCATTTCCATACAGGTCATTCAGGTTGTTGTAGCAACCTTGAAGGTTTCTGATGCTCAGCCTTAACTTGCAAACATGTTAAACATTTGGCTACGAACAGAGCAATATCCTTTTTCATCCCGTTCCACCAGTAGTTAGGTTTAAGGTTTTGATACATTTTATCACTACCGGGATGCATCATATACTTTGATCGATGAGCTTCATTCATAATCCTTTCACGTAAATCCTCAATCTTTGGTACCCAGATTCTAGTTCCAAGTCTGAGTATCTCATCATCTCCTTTAACTAAAGAGTCGATTGTACCATTCCGTTTTTCTTCAGAGATTTGGTTTTCTTCTATTGCTTTCTTTTGAGCCTCCTTGATTTGTGCAATTAAATCTATTTGTAGTTCCAGTCTTAAGGCTCTAACTCTCTTGGATTTTTCATGTTCTTTGCGACTCAATGCATCAGCTACTACATTTGCTTTTCCTTCATGATATATGATTTCACAATCATAATCATTTACGGTTTCCATCCATCTTCTTTGACGCATGTTAAGTTCCTTTTGATCAAAGATGTGTTTTAAACTTTTATGATTTGTGTACACAATAAACTTTACTCCATATAGATAGTGTCTCCATAACTTCAAGGCAAAAATTATGGCACCTAACTCCAAATCATGAGTTGTATAATTCTTTTCATGTACTTTTAATTGTCGAGAAGCATAAGCTATTACTTTGTTTCGTTGCATTAGTACACAACCCATACCTAAATGAGATGCATCACTAAATACAACAAAATCTTCTGTACCTTCAGGCAAGGCCAGTATAGGTGCATTAGTAAGCTTTTGTTTAAGTAAGTCAAATGCTTCTTGTTGTTTGGTTCCCCATTCACACTTAACATTCTTTCGAGTTAAAGAAGTTAAGGGAACAACTATACGGGAGAAATTTTCGATAAATCTTCTATTGTATCCAACCAAACCTAGAAAACTTCGAACTTCGGTTGGCGATTTCGGAATTTCCCATTTAGCTATCGCTTCAATCTTGGTGGGATCTACTTGGATTCCATTTGCATTGATAACATGACCAAGAAATTGTACCTTATGTAACCAAAATTCACACTTAGAAAACTTAGCATACAATTTCTCATTTCGAAGTAGTTCAAGCAAAATCCTGAGATGAACCTTATGATCCTCTTCCGATTTAGAATAAATAAGTATATCGTCGATGAATACGATTACAAATTTATCTAAATAGGGCTTACAAATTTTGTTCATCATGTCCATGAATGCTGCAGGAGCATTTGTAAGTCCAAATGGCATAACCGTGAATTCAAAATGTCCATATCTGGTTCTAAATGCAGTCTTTGGAATATCTTCTTCTTGGACTTTTAATTGATGATAACTTGAACGTAAATCGATTTTTGAAAAACAACTTGCTCCTTGTAGTTGGTCAAACAGATCATCGATTCTCAGAAGTGGGTACTTGTTCTTGATTGTTACTTTATTTAGCTCACGGTAATCAATGCACATTCTCATCGAACCGTCTTACTTTTTCACAAATAAGATCGGAGCTCCCCATGGTGAAGAACTCGGTCTTATAAATCCTTTCTCTAACAGTTCATCTAACTGTTTCTTTAATTCTTTCATTTCCGTTGGAGCTAGTCTATACGGGGACTTAGCTATTGGAGCGGTTCCAGGTACTAAGTCTATTCTAAATTCAACAACACGCTCCGGTGGTATTCCCGGTAATTCTTCTGGGAAAACATCAGGAAATTCTGAGACAATTGATATGTTTTCTAATTTCCTTTCTTTAGGTTGTTTTGTTACATACACCATAAATGCTAAACATCCTTTACGTAGACATTTATTAGCTTTAATCACCGAGATTAAGCTAACATGACCTCCATCTTTGTCTCCGGCTATTTGAATTGTCTTCCCGTTTACACGAATTTCAATTGTTTACTTATCACATAAGATACAGGCTTGATTATCAGATAACCAGTCCATGCCTAAAACAATATCAAAGTCTGCCAATGTCATGGGTAACAGCTGGACAGGTATGACATGTCCTGCTAATAGAATTTTACCTCTATTCAAAACTTCAGATATTCTAACTTGATTACCGTCGGCCGTTTCTACCATGAGGGATTTGTCTAACTTAACTAAGGGTTCGTTTAATAGGCTACAAAATTTCTTATCTATAAAACTTTGGTCTGCACCCGAGTCAAACAAAACTCTAGCATAAACATTATTAACGAGAAACGTACCGGTTATGACTTCCGGCATCTCAGCTGCCTTCTCGGTGTTGAGCACAAAAACGCGTGCATTTCCTTTTCTTCCTTCATTCTTGG
Organism: Bidens hawaiensis; assembly: GCF_021521415.1. NCBI lineage: Eukaryota > Viridiplantae > Streptophyta > Magnoliopsida > Asterales > Asteraceae > Bidens > Bidens hawaiensis. The sequence continues at coordinate 459,384 of NW_027491611.1, read as the reverse complement.
TTCCACTATCACTTGCACCTTCTCCTCCAGTCTTCCTCTTCGGACATTCATTTTGAAAATGTCCCATTTCACCACAACCATAACAAGCAATCTTATTTTTCCAGCAATCAGTTGTTGCATGACTCATTTACTTACAATTGGTACAGGTAAATGACTGATTGAACCTGCACCTTCCAAGATGTCTTCGGTTACATATCTTACATAACGGGATTGGTGATTGAGAATTCTTCTTCTCCCCACGATATGGTTTCTTGTTTTCCCTTTCATTCTTCTTAAACGCAACTTCCTTCTTGAATACATTCTCTTTCTTTTCTTCTTCACGGGTTCTGATTAATCCATTCATCATATATCCAGCCAACTCCATGGCTGAATCAATGGTTTGAGGCAGAGATGATCTGACCATATCTCTAATCTCTTTTGGCAAACCCCAGATATAACGAGTGACCTTGTTATTTTCTGGTGTTACCAAGTGTGGTAATATCCTACAATACTCCAAGAACTTAGTATTGTAGTCTTTAAGATTTTTCCCAACAACTCTATGATTTAAAAACTTGTTTTGAATTTCATATTTTTCGTTCATCAGGCAAAACTTCCTGGTTACAAGATCCTTGAATTCTTCCCAACTCAGCTTGTACATATTTAATCTACCCTTGGCTTGAATAAGGGTATTCCACCATTGTAGATCTTCGACTTTGAATGATTAGGAGGAATACTGAATTGCTTCTTCCTCAGAGCACTTACTACTGACATTAATGGCTTCCATTTTTTCAAGCCATCCCAGTGCAGCAATAACACCACCGTTTCCATCAAAATTCATGGGCTTAAACATCTGGTATGTCTAGTAACTACAACCTTTCTTAGTCTTTTGTTTCTTGGTTTTCTTCTCCTCATAATCGCTATCAGCGTTAGAGCTGACATGTTCTTCTTCTTCTACTTCTCGCTTAGACTTATTAGATTTCTCATTGCTCGATGTTTCTTTCTTTCTCATAGTCTCGAGCATAGCTGGAAAAGCTTCGGCAATTCCTCTTGCAATTAGTTCTTGTATATCTTCTTTTCTCACAAATTGATCATCAGCAGGAGGGGTAACATTTACTTCCTCATTTTCGACAACTTGGTTTTCGACAGTTTTCTTCAGTCTCCCTCTCGTGTTCCTTGAGGGTCCACTATTGACTTCAACGTTCGAATTTCCTCTTTTCGACATTCTATAGAGGAGAAAATAGGAGATAACTATTAGTTACTATTTTTAAGATTTTACCAAAGGCATATATCTTATCCGTACTTTCATGTACTTAAATTGGTTAAAGCCTAAGTAAAATACTTAATTCGCTAAAACCGATGGCTCTAATACCAACCTGTCACACCCCGCCTTCGGGCCTAGGCGTGTGACTCACAGTTGGTACCACTTTTGTCAATTTATCAAAGTTTGTAGCGGAAAATGTTAATATAAAATATTTAATTTCATAACCAAGGGATTTAAACACCCTTGATCGTTTTACAAAATTACTTGATTAAGAACAAGTTTAATATATATGCTTCATTACAAAATTAGCTGAGCCACCAGCTGTAAACTATGCCTAGTGTTCTTCTATCTCCACTGGCATATCCATCACTATTTCTTACTCCTGGTTACCTGAAAACAGTTTCAAAATACGTCCGCTATATGCTGGTGAATACGCAGACTAAATAAAACATTTTCACAATTCGTAATGACACAACACCAATAGTGTTCAACGACTCAGTGGGTCTCAATCCTATCTCATCGGAACTAAACATACGCACAAACCACATAATCGGACTTCACTCGCCCTAGAGACAGTCACTTGTCTCATGGTTAGTATGTCTAGTGTGCCCAATAAAATACATATATGTAAGGATCCAGACACATGTGTATTTTAGCCTGAGTGTTTAGTACTACCTTGTATCAAAACATTTTAAAGGATTTGAACCAACCCTCATGCAAATATTTCCATAGCTCTTTTACATATGGATAACAGTCCATAGTTTCAAAGAGTAAATATATTTTCAAAATATACAGTACATACACGTATTCACGTCATAAAACATTTCACACTATAAAAAGGTTTGGACGTATTCACCTTTTGATGATTTCAAGATTTCTCACCAACAGATGTCTGATCTTTATCTAGGACCTATAGTATGAGAATAACATTCTATAAATAATTAGATCTACAATCTAGCTATAGACCTTAAGTCTATTTGCATAACCCTTACTTTGATATTCTTTTCATTTTGTAAAACATTTATACGCTACGTTTCTTCATCATGAAGAAACGTATATATCAAGTTTCTTCTTTCATAAGTAATATCTTTATAAAAATAAAGAGCAACATTTCATTAATAATCTTATCTTATGAAAGCTTATATTTCACTTGCTTACTTGATCAAGGTATAGACTATACCCTTGACTAGGGTCTAAGCCATTAAATAATAATAAAATAATAACTTAAGAAGATTCCCTACCTTAGGCGGGTATTTTGATTTGCCTAAGCCTTGTACAAGTAGCACTTCTACTTAAACCGTCAGAACCTTGTTTCAAACTCGCTTAACCGCTTGACGGAGCGTTAGAACTTCAATTCATACACGTTTTACGAGAAATCGTTACCATGGAACTTCACAATGGTCGGGCACGTTCCCCAAGGTTATGTGTGTGAAAGTGAGTGTGAAATTTGGGATGAAAATGCCTCAAACCCGTAGCCTCCTTTTATAGGCAAAGTTTTGGGGACAGTCGCGTAGCGCGACCCCTTTTCCTTGGGCCGTCGTGTAGCGCGACGCCGCAATTCACAAGATCTTATCACGTGGTTGATCCTGTTACTTAACCGGGTTATCGCGTAGCGCAATACTTCGTTCCTTCTGGACCATCGCGTAGTGCGATGCCCCTTTTTCTAAACTCATGGGAAACTGCATCGCGTAGCGCGATGATCTAATCAGTATACCCCTCGTGTAGTGCGATGGGTCTAGAAATCAGAATTTTTATTTTCAACCCCTGGACTTTGTTAACTCGTCATTTCTTGGTTTATCTTCCACAGTTCAAAAATACTAAAACGGCCCTTATGCGGCTCGCGGCGATGCGAGCGTGCGAAGTGCCAAGTGCGACATCAAAACGCCACATTATGCCCATCGCCCGAGTCCGAGTCCGTGTCCGTGCGCGTGCGCGTCAGGTGCTTCGCACCATCCGCTAGAACTAGTGTGAGTGGTTAACCCCATAAGAACATTACCATGGAAAACTCCTTCCTTATAAAGTGCTTTTATTTCTTTCCCACTTTCCATGTGAGATGGAGTTTCCTTACTTAGCCCCTTAACATAATATGCTTTCTTTTCTTTATCATCCTTTTTCCCATTACCTTTCTCATAATTATTTTTGGTCCTTTATCTTTATAAACTTGTAAAAATTTGGACCTAAACTTTGTGGGTGTTAAATTTCGTGTCCGAAATTTCACGCCTTCGTTCCCAATCGTTGGATATCCTGATTCTGCCGGGATATTCAATAGGCCTTTGGGTGACAGAGTTGGTGTGTTCTTGTCAGCCTTTTTAAGGTCTCACCCGACTCAAAAACGGTCCTGACAAAGATCAATTGTATAATGTGTATGATAGGCTTAACAGATCGTATAAGTGCTGAAAAGATATCAACCTAAATGCTTGCCAAATCTAGTGGTGTTACATTTTGATGCATAGTTAATATATGTATTAAGTACCAAAAAGTCTTAAAGATTGTTGTGTGTGCATGCGTTCATTTTGCAAAGAAATTCAACTTATTTTTCTTTTTATTTTGCAAAGAAATTCAATTTTTTTTCTTTATTTTTGTTCAAATCTTGGATTATCTATTGGGTGATAGTCATGTCCGACCTGAGAGTTAAGATTTGGATATTCTGCTTTATTTTTTGGTGTTTCGTATAAAGCCTTAGACTTTCTCTGCACGATAATACGTTATTTTCCGAATTGATTGTTAAGGCATCATACAACTTCAACTTATTTTTATCTTTTTATTTTGTTAAAATGGAACCTTATCTACGTGTAGTAATACCGATCTTAAAGGAAACTTTTAACTTTCCGCTTTATTTTCTATTTTTTATTTTTGCATGAGTCACAGCTAATCATTTCAATAAAGGAAAAGTATGTACATGTGAAATTCACTGTATAAAAGATATAATAATTGTGTCTGATAGGTGGGATCCAAAAAAGATTTGTGCTTAATTGAACCTTAATACGTATCGTAAAGTTACTGTAGGATCTGCAGAAAGTTTAAAGTGGACAATTATATCTACAATCATCGTTGGATTATGTGCATAATAATATCAAAATTGAAGTGTAGTTTAGGACGTTACTAGTCAATAAGATCCCATGTCGCGATCTTTCTCACATAAATATATTCTGCTTACGTTTATTGCTTTCATTTCTTTTCGTTGTTTTGAGAAAAATACAAAAAGATTTTAGGTGTGTTTTGATATTAATTTTGAAAAATCAAAAATATTTTGGGTGTGTTTTAAAAACCAAAAAGATTTTCTTTCCAATTTATTTTTTATCTTCCGACAAGTGATACACATTTTCATTGTTTTTGCCGTGTTACAAAAATGTTTTTGTTCTTGTTCATACATATTGTGTTCAAATGCTAAATCAAAAAAAACTTTACGGTTTATCGATGGAATGGATTGATTGACAGCAGTTGTGATAATAGTGATTATTATTCAATCCTTGAATCCTCTCAGGATGGTGAATTTAAGGTATGGCAAAGTTTTCGTGTTAAAGGGGAGTGAAGATGTTGATCGTGTGTACAATATTAATGCTGATAAATATTGGAGACGTACAGCTAATGCAAAGGGGGAGTTTGTTAGTGTATTTTCTTTATTGCATTATATGTAAAAAGACAAACGTGAAGACCAACTGAAAGAGACAAAGACTAAAGTTAAATGAACTCCAACAATTGTCGATGGGGAAATCTGTTAGTACATGAAATGTGACAAATACTGGGAGTTGAACCGACAAGTCGCGTAGTCTTTGTATAAGATGCATGCATATAACGAATGGGAAAGAACATGATTAACAAATGAGGAGCTAAAGGGCATGAATGAGCAGGCATAGAAGTTAACAAATGGAAGGAAACAAGTTTAACGAATGAAGTGTGATTGGAATGCATAAATGAGTAACGAATGTGAGATCAAGAGCATGAATGCGGACTTAACAAATGTGTCATGCAAGGCTAACAAATGAGGACATCATTGTTAATGAAAGAGTGCATGTGAGCACAAGACGCATATCGTTTGTAATAACGGGATAGTTAAAATTCCCCTATCGGATAATAAAGTGATTACGATTCAGGGAGAAAATTCTGGCATTATATTATCCCTCGTGTCCCATCTCAAGGTGTTAAAATGTATATGCTAAGGGTGTATGGCACTTCTGGCAATCGTAACCGTAAAGAATGTGATGAAAAACATATATAAGATATCCCCGTAGTACATGAATATTCCAATGTCTTTCCTGATGAATTACCTGGAATACCAGTAATCCGACAAGTTGAATTCCGAACTGACCTAATCCTTGGGGCAAATCATATTGCCATGGCACCTTATCTTCTGGCATTCTCCGAAATGTAAGAACTAATTACTCAGCTACAAGAATTATTAAATAAGGAATTCATATGACCTAGTTATTCTACGTGGGAAGCATCGGTGTTGTTTGTAGAGAAGAAGAATGGAAACTTTAGGATGTGCAATGATTACCGGGAACTAAACATAATTATCATCAAAAACCAACATCGCCTCCCATGAATAGACGATTCGTTCGATCAACTCCGAGGAGCGAATTACTTCTCGAAAATCAACCTCCGACCTGGCTATCATCAAGTTAAAATCCAAGAGGAAGATGCTTTTAAAACGGTGTTTCAAACTCAATAAGATCACTATGAATTCTTAGTTATGCCTTTTGGGCTGACTAATGCACCCGCAGTCTTCATGGACCTCACTAACCGAGTTTGTAAACCACACTGTTAGTATATGAAATGTGACAAATGCTGGGAGTTGAACCGACGAGTCATGTTGTCTTTGTATAAGATGCATGCAAATAAAGAATGAGATCAAGACTAATAAATAACATGCACTTAACGAATGGGAAAAAACATGATTAACGAACGAGGAGCTAAGGGCACGAATGAGCAAGCATAGAAGTTAACAAATGGAAAGAAACAAGTTTAACGAATGAAGTGTGATTGCAATGCATAAATGAGTAACAAATATGAGATCAAGAGCATGAATGAGTACATCATTGTTAAAGAATGAGTGCATGTACTATAAATAGGTTCACATATTCATTTTAGTTAGTTAAAAGGTTACAAGAGTTAGACACAATAGTAGATATTTTACAAGACACCGAATTGTAACGTAACTCTGCCAAAATTTCTAATGAACTTCAACAAGTGATTATTTATTTTAGTTAGTTAAAAAAGTTAAAAAAAGTCACATATTCACATATTCACATATTCATTTTAGTTAGTTAAAAAATTCACATATTCATTTTAGTTTCGTAGATCATTTCGAGTTCATCGATCCTCATCGGGAAAAACGCACACCTCAATAAATTCGTTATAGTGTTTATCAATGAAATTTTGATATAATTGAAAACCAAGGAGGAACACGAACAACATTTACGAACAATCTTGGAGTTGTTATGGCAGAAGAAATTGTATGCCAAGTTGTCCAGTGTCAATTTTGGCTACAAGAAGTGCAAGTTTTAGGACGCGTTGTTAACCGATGCGAAATACACGTAGACCCAAGCGACATATATTTCATTAAAAGTTGGCAAGCATCAAAGGCACCAAAAGGAATTCGACAAATTTTGAGAGTAGCTGGATACTACCAGTGTTTCATTAAACATTTCCATTCCAGTATAATTCAACCACTAGCCCTCTTAACCTAGAAAGACAAAATCATGATTAGGAAGAATAACAAGAAATGTCCTTCCAGCTACTAACATGAAAATTTTATTCAGCTCCAATATTAAAATTTTCAGAAGGAACTATACTATCCATGACCCAGAATATGGAACGATTGTTTTCGCACTTAAGGCATGGGAATACTACTTATATGCCACAAAATGCACAAATTACATGAATCACAAAAGCCTATGATTTGAAATTGATCTGGCGGAACTAAATATTAGGTAAGGAAGACGAGTAGAGTTTTGGAACAATTGTAATTATGAAAATCGATTCCTTAAGATGGAGGGATAAAGTTAAACCATGGAAAGTACAAGCACTTGAACGATTGTTCAGACGAAACCTTATCGGGCAAATTCATATCGCCCAAACACAAAGCCCTAAGAGAATAACATTCTTGTACGGGAACGAGTAGAACTTTGAAAAGAAAACTGATGAAATTCTATACTTCAAACAAACCGAGTCTGGATTCCAACTTTTTGTAAACTACGTGACTTGATCATGGATGAAGCGCATAAGTCCAAAGATTCTATTCATCCAGGTACTGATAAGATCTATAAAGATTTAAAGGAATATTATTGGTGGCCCGAAGTGCTAGAATTAAGGCAGAGTATCAAAGGCCCTCCGTAATGTTACAACCACCGGAAACGCCCAGTGGAAGTGGGAACAGATTACTATGAGCTTCGTAACCTCCTTTCATAAATCATCCCGAGAACACAGTGTAGTTCAGGTACTTGTTGACTGGCTAAATTAATTTGCACACTTCCTTCCAATCCATAACAACTACACAACTGAAAGGCTCGTCTACCATTATGTCAACGAAATCATATCTCGACATGGTGTGTCTATTTTGATTACTTCAGACTGGGATAGTCATTTCGCCTATTATTTTTGGCAAACTTAGGAAACCGAATTGGTCTAAGCACGACTTGCCATTCCAAACAAATGATCGATCTTGAAGAACTATACAGACACTGGAAGAATTACCACGCGCCTGTATATTAGATCTTAGAGGAAATTAGGACCAGCACTTTCCACTAATCTAATCCTTGTATACTAATAGTTATTCTAATACCATACGAGCGACACCATAACCGGTATGATACGAGCAAGATATAAATCGTTACTTTATCAGACTGAAAGTTGACAATATTCAAAATGCAAAAATCCGAATTTATTTCTAGAAACCACATATAAAGCTCGTAAAATTCAAACACAAACTGAAAGCTGCCTGAGACTGAAAAGAACTATACCGATGTACATAGTAACTTGCTGATCTTTGAAAGGTGTTATTCAAGTTGAGGAAACTGATAAGTTAACATCAATATACACGGAACTGTAAGAAGTTGCCTCGAAAATTAATCCCATAGCATATTGAATAAATTATCTTTAGAATCGAGTTCACACACGATTTTAGTCCTTGTTGACGAGGCAGAAAGAATATCACTTGAACACTTACTCATAACTAAACTTTGTAAAGAAACCGTATAAATAATGGATAGGAAAATCAAACAGTTACGACTCAAAAAAATTTCATTAGTCAAAGTTTGGTAAAATCCACAACGGGGAACTAAATATATTTGAAAACGAAAACAAATACTCATGTTTATCACTAAGAAGCGTGTAATTGTCATATTAAAATTCTGGGGACGAAATTTCTTAACTGGGGGAGAATGTGACATTCTTGACAAAACCGAGTACACCTTGGTATTCACAAATCGAATAAGTATTTAACCACTTATTGCGTAACGAACGAACAAATAACCAAACGGGTCTGGTTATGAGCCGGATAACCTAGGAGGGCATCTATAAATGATATGCATATATTATAAGACAACATTTTGATATTATGGCTATAGTACGATAGGAAACCAGTTAAACGAAAACATGCTTGTTTAACTACCTACTATGAACTTAAACAAGAAAGATTGTTACAAAACAAGCATTGTATCATCCATTAAGCCGAAAAAGACCTACAAAAAATTTAATTGGAATGTTTTAAGCGATTCGTGAAAATATTTTCAATTTTTGCAAACAAATAGTACGTTTTTACAAATTTGCATAAAAATGGCCCAAAAACACTCGTTTTTGTGCTGTTTGTCGTACCTGATATACTTTTCGTGCTAAAAACCGAAACCAAAATAAACTTGAACTCGGGATTTAACGTTCGGGGACACAAAACAAAAGTAGTGGGCCATAATTAGGCCCAACACTCTCCCAAGTGCAAATTTTGATAACACCCTTATATATATAATTTTTTTTAACAAACTTAACTCACAAGATTGTACAAAAAAATCTGGATCTATGCAGCTATTTGCTTGCGTCTTCATATGCCTCAACAAAAACCCTAGGTAAACATGATATTTTGATCAATTTTATGCATGTTTAATCATGTTTAAATACATATAAACATAATTTGATTATCAAAAATCATTTCTAACCATGCAAAAACCCTAAATATTGTCCAAAAATATATTTTGATCATACACATGGTTAGGAACCTGGTTTGATAAGTTTTTTTGGCCATTAACACGGATTAGAAGATTTAAATCACGTTTTTACGGTTCAAAAGTTCGGTTTAAAGCCCTAACCGAAACCCTAAGTTTCAAGGTTGATTTGTTGATGGTACATGCTTGGTTTGTGATATAGGATCTGTATCTACCTTACTTAGAAGCACAAGAACCCAGAAACTTGAATAAGAGAGAGAAAACGAACGAAAACTGTAAAGGTAACGCCGAATTACTCATTTAGGGGCTGTTTAGGGTAAGATTGTGATGCCCATATGAATGAGTCCCTGTTCAAATTTGGTAATTTTTCGACCATCCGAGCATATTTGGTGAATTTGTTACCGATTAAGGACGTTTATTTGGAAAAATATACTTAAAATACTTGAAAAATTAAGAAATTTTGTGGGGAATTCAGATTCGGTATAATATGATCACATATGAAATTTGGGGTTATTTTGAAAACCCTAGCTATGTTTTGTGGATTAGCGTTTATTCGAGTTTTTATAGTCGTTTTTGGCTTGAAAAGGTAATTTGGAAAAAGTGTTAGGTTCTAGGAATTTTTCAGGCTGTTTTGGGAAGAATTTGGATAACTCAAGAATTCTTTTGGATTTTTCGGAAATAGTTTGGTATAAACGGACGATTTTCGGGCTAAATATACCATATAAAATGATTTTTTATAAATTAATAAATCAGTAAATAATTATAGAAATAATTTTATGAAAATCTACATATTTTAATTGATAAGTTTCTATATTTTCATAATTTATTGATAAACAGATAATTAATTGTGCTAAATTGATGATTAAACAAATTTAATTCTGATAAAAACCAATAAGTTCGTGATTAATGAACCTATTGGAATATCAGAACATCAAGAGTGATCAAAAATCATATTCCGGCGACAACAAAATTTTCCAGCGGTCTTTAACAACTTTTTCCAGCAAGCTTTAAACCTGATTCTTTCATTGAGTTTAATTCATTGGTAAAACGAACTGATTAAAAACGTTAAACGTGCTGTTGCTGCTGATTTTATAATTGCGGTGCTGAATTTGCTGCATAATGGGCCAAAACGAACTTATTAAGTGCTGAAACAAAAAAATCACGCGCTGAAACTACTGATTCGGAGCTGAAACGTACTGTTTTTGCGCTGAAAGTTGCTGAAACAGACAAAAACAAGCTGAACTTAGTGATTTTTAGTGCTGAACTGCTGTCAAAACGTGCTGAGTTTACTGTTAAAGTGCTGAAACATGCCAAAAACGCGCCAAAACGTGCTTAAACGCGTTGTTTGTTGTTTAAACACGCTGAAACTTGCTGAAATTGCTGAAAACGAGCTGAAAGTTGCTGTTTTTGCGTTAAAATGTGCTGAAATTGCTGAAAACGTGCTTAAACGAGCTGTTTAACGTGCTGAACTGCTGTTAAACGAGCTGAAACGAGTCCGAAAGTTGCTGAAATTTGCTGTTTTGCTGATAAACGTGCCTAAACGAGCCAAAATGGAATTTTCGAGTTTGTTGAACGTTGAAGCTACATCGAGAAATAACGTTTTGAAGAAAGAATTTGTTGATTTTCAGATGATGACTGGAGAATCGTTTAATCGTTTAATCGAAAGATATTGCAAGCTGGTGAGTGATATGAAGCATATCGGGATTGTGAGATGAGAGTTCAAATACATTGATAGGTTGGCCGATATACTTATTGAAACTCCACCAGAAGATTTGTGTATAATCATTTTGTCAATACAATGAAACCCCAACACATACACACTCTTCCGATTCATTAAGAAGCTAATGATGCATGAGGTAATTAAAGATTCTGAGAAGTTAGTGAAGGTTGAACCTGTGGTTGAAGTTCAAAATGACCAGTCTGAAAAGCTTGATAAACTTGCTGAAAAGATTGTCAGATCTGAAGACCTGTCATAGCCAGAATTTGAGAACACTCCAATGTTCGATAATCACAGTGATTCAGAATTTGATGAAAAATTGGTTTTGGAATCATGGTGTCAGTCTATTTGTGATCCTCTGAAGTTAGAATTGAGGGAAATTAAGGTCGAGAATGCAGCTGAGGAAGCTGTTGTTGGAGCTAAGGGAACTGAACCTATTCTAAAGCAAGTCAGAACAGAAAGTTCAGACATCATGACTGTGAAAGTCAAAAAGGTTAAGTTATTCGAGGTACACTCTGAACCTTCTGCTCATTATCATGTTAAAATCAAATCAGAGTCTAATCATGAGTTGTTAAACATTCATAACGTAAAGTCATGTGAAAAATGTGAGTTACTTCATAAAGAATGTTTAGAAAAAGATGTGGAGAATAAATTGTTCAAAACTCACAATGACTCTTTACTAAATGAGCTTAAAGGTATTAAGGAAGCTTACGCTAAGCTTCAAATAAGTGAAAAGGCACTAGGGGAAAAGACTGATCAAAATGAGAAAACATTTTTGATGTTAAAACAAACTGTTAATGAAAAGGTTGATTTGAAGCTTAACAGTTTCAAAGCAACATCTCTCGTCCTTGACAATATTCTCCCTAAACTGACAGGTAAAGATGAAATATTTAGGGAAGTTGTTTATGGTTATAATGATCATGGTTTGGGGTATAAGCAAGTTCAAACCCCAATTTCCCCTAAGCCAATAAAATTGGAAAACATTGTGCGTGATCGTGTTCCGGTTAGAAAGTTTGTTGACTGGAGGAGATGTTTTTACTTTAACCAAGTAGGGCATGTGTCCTTTGCGTGTCCTAATCGTTATAAGCACGATCATGGTAACCACCAAAAATTGTTTAATAAGGTTGAATTCGTACATCGTACGACATCTGCTAGCGACAAACAAATCCAGTCTCAAAATCGATCCAATAAGGATTTCTTTGTTCAAAAAGTCCAACGTAGACAAACTGAGGAATCTCCTTGTTATAAGAAGAGTCCTAAGTTCGCTTACATTCCAAAATCAGATGTTGTTACATCTAAAATCAACCAAGATGTTCTTAAAACAGAAAAAAAAAGTTTCAAAATTCAAAATCTAAAAATATGAGCTCAAGTGTCACATCAAATTTGAATTTAAACGTTAAACCTAAAGTCGTTGAGGTTGTTGATTTGAAAGAGTGTGATGCAAAAAGGTTTGAAAAGTTGAAATTTTATGTGAAAAGATCCAAATCAAAGTTATATCACTGGATCATCAAGGACTCATATGTAAAATCCAAACAAGATTTTGTTGAAAAGGTGTTTTGTTCTGAAAGTTCGGATAACATTGCCATATCAGTAAAATACAAAACTTTAGAAAATTCAAATGTTAATTATGAGTGTTCAAACAACAAGCGTTCTATGGTAACAAATTTGTCTGAAACTGCTGAAAATGTTGAGAATTATGAAAATGTCATGAGGTCCAAGACCAAGCGGGCTTGGATTTCTCTGTTTTCTTAAACTGTGTGTGCAGGGGCTCCCATAAGTCATAATGTCTATCATTGGAGCTCATTACGGTTTGCTTTTCATGTCCATTTTGGATTGCTTAACTGTTTATTCTTGTTAATGAGGCTGCAATTGTGATTAACTAAAAGTGATCTAAAAATATCTGTAGACCATGTCAAACAGTCAAGTTTATTTTTGATAATGTTTTTGATTTTAGGGGGAGTAAAAATTTTGAGAAAATTCAAAAACATTTAAAAGAGTTAAAAAAAAAAAGGAAATAAAAAATTAGTTTTCGAAGCAAAAAGGGAAGATTATAGTACATTGATCATCTGGTCCCAAATCCAGTATAAAGTAGGCATAAATGGCTATGTACTTAATTGTATTAGTGCATTGGTAGGCCTTTAAAACAAACAAGTAAGGAAAACTAAGTGATATAAATCTAAATACAGCCGAATCTAGTGGATTAACATCTTGAAGCTTAGTTAAAATCTGCTTTAAGAAAATGGAAAGTTTAAAGATTGCTGTGTATGCATGTGTTCATTTTGCAAAGAAATTTAGCTTATTTTTCTTTTTATTTTGCAAAGAAATATAATTTGATTTTTTCTTTATTTTAATTCAAATCTTGGATCTTCTCCTGCGCGATAAGATTATCCGACCTGAAGGTTAAGATTTGTAAGACCCCGAATCCTGGGAATCATACAGTTGGTCATCATATCCAAAAATTCTCAAAAATTTAAAACCAAAGCAATTTGTTTTATTTAAAACAAGTTCGAAGTAATAAATAGCTGAATATTAAATATCAGAATCCCAAAAACATCGGGAAGAGTGCCTAAAACAAAAATTTTAATGTTTAAAGTAATAAATGAAAAGAAACAGTTTGCGTAATTAATCTCCGACCAGATATGCCTTCAACCGTCCGGGTAGTCTCGAGCACGTCCAAGCGGTAGTTCCCTACTTCTCAACCTGGAAATCAATCTAAAATACACACAAAGTCAGCTAGAGTTGAGTGAGTTCAAGTTTTCATAAACAATATTCATAATTTACTTCATGGTTGAACACACGTACACGGGCTTCTCCACCACGAGTCAAGACTCGAGTAATATATTTGACCCGGACGCGGTAAGACATAAGCACGTGACACGATCCTCTCCACCACGAGTCAAACCCGGGTAATATATTTGAATCGGTCACAGCTTACACATCCAAACACGTGATACGGGCCTCTCCACCACGAGTATAACCCGAGTAATATATTTGACCCGATCGCGGTTTAACATACAATGGGCCTCTCCACCACGGGATTTTAAAAGCCGAGTAATATATTTGACCCGCCTTAATGATGATCATGCCAAACGGGCCTCTCCACCACGGGATTCAAAAACCCAAGTAATATATTTGACCCGGACGTAATTCACCATGCACACACACATCAATAAGCCTACTCACTTAATTCTTAGTCACAAGGAACTAAATAATATCAACAATCGTAGGCTATAAGGTAATATATAATAGTCAGTCCAAAATATGAACTACAGTAAATGGGTCTACTCGTATTCAATTAACCCAAAGCCTAATAACATCCTCGAGTCTAGACCATAGACAATGTATGTAACCTTAAGGAATTTATGACCAAAACGAGTCTAAAATATCCTAAGGCGTAGAATAAAATCAATACCGGATTTCATAAGTGCACAAATATTAACAAGACAATACAATGTCCTTCAAATCATTTTAACGAGTAAAATCGGGTAAAATTTGTAGTTGAGTGCGTATGCCAGCCCAAAACATAAAAAGAGTTAAAAAGGGGCATCATGAACTCACCTGATACGAGGCACACAGTCAACAACGAGCTAGAGAATCCCTAAGTATTCCCCCGACTCAAACGCCTGTCGGATTACACGCAAAGATTACTAACGGAACTGAACCGACTCGTTTATCCTACGAGGCGTTCTAGCATGGTTCGATTTACCTAAAGCCTCGGCCTTACCAAGTTCAATTACAACAGCCCCCAGGGCCTTGTATTTACCAAAACCTCCCTTAGCTAATCCCGGTGGCAAATGATTACCAAAATACCCCCTGGAGTTGCTAGTTGAACTAGTATTCGCGTTTATGAGTTGTTTATGCTCTTAATAAACAACTCAGCCCCGTGTGGACCAAATTTAATAAAATCACAGCCAACAAGTCTAGACGACACTACACGAGTTGGATGGGTCGGTAACTCGCAAACACAACGCATTAGCTATCAAATAAACGTGAATTCGCGTTGTACCGACCCGTTTGAGTAACCGACAACCAATTCAGCCCCAATACTTAAAAAAATTATTTTTTCAACAGCCCATATATCAAACCTAGGTTACACAAACTGAATTGGTTGTTAATTCCTTCAAACCTCGCGTTAAACGCAACAATTTAACAATCTTGACAACCGAACACTAGTTTTCAATCTATCACTAGTTGACCAATCAAACGAAAACCATAGCTCACGATATTAAAGTATGTTACAATAGACATACCTAAGAAGATTATGGAGTAAGAACCTCAATAAAAACAGCCCCGAAAGTGTTCAAAAGGACAGCCACCGGTTAAGCCTAAAACGAAAGTCTCAATCAATAACTAGTATAACATGCAGATTTTAGCATGCAAAGATGTATTTTATTACATAGTAAAACCATAGAAATAAATTACAAAATTTTTCTAGAGTTTAATAAATACCATTGGCTTTTAAAAGTATTTTTTTTTATATTTTTCCAATGCACACAAAAATCATAAAAATTCCTCCAACACAGAAAGGTACATGCAGCTATTTCAGTGCGCAGCAAAATTGTTTTATTTGTTTAAAAATCATTACCAAACCAAATTAAGAGATTCCAATTGGGTTGTAATCTTAACTAAAAATATGAACTTTCAGAAGTGGAATCAACCAATTTGGACTTGTCAAAAAAGAGTTATGATGTCAGGAAGACAGACCAAGATCCGTCACCCCGCATCAGGTTTGTCACACAATCTTATAAAATCATAAAAACCATTCAAATTTCGTCCAAAAATTACGTATTATACCTTTCTGGAAACTAGACTCAAAGTAGAACATCATGAAATCAAGGATCAATCAGAAAATCAAACCCTAACATGATTTTGATAACTCTAGGTTTCAATAAAAGGTTTAATGGTGAAAAACACAATCCTTGATGTAATACTAACCTTGAATTAGAGGTTTGGCCCTTAGAAATGGCTGGAAAAAAGAAAATTGATGGTGATATGGTTGCCTCTTGCTGGAACGATCGGAAGAAAGAAAGGGAGAGGGAAAGCTAGGTTATAATATTATAAATGTTACACTTTGGCTCTCCATCTTGTGAAATGTGATAACTTAACTCGAAAGATAATTAAATGGGTTTTTAATAAGTACTAGGAAGCCCCTTGACTTGGAGAAATTCCATCCCGGTAAACATAGCAAACTCATAGATACACATAAGCCAATTAACGAAAATTTCCGGATGTTACAAGATTTGGATATTCTGCATTATTTTCTTGGTGTTTCGTATAAAGCTTTGGACTTTCTCCGCACGATAATATGGTATTATCCAACCTGATTGTTAAAGCCTTATACAACTTCAACTTATTTTATCTTTTTATTTTTGTTAAAATGGAACTTTATCTGCGTGTAGTAATACCGATCTTAAGGGAAAATTTTAACATTCTGAGTTGTTTTGTTTCATTATTTTTGCATGAGTCACAACTAATAGATTTTGAGTAAATAGTGAAAAAGTATACATGTGAAAAACTCACTGTATAAAGATATACAAATTATGTCTAACGGGTGGGGTACACAAAAGATTCGTGCTTAATTGAACAAAATTAATAGTATCACAGAAATTCCTGAATCATTTGTTTGGAAGGTTTAGGTGGACAACAATACCAATGACTGACTTAACACCAGTCATAATAAATGCTGAAAATAAAACTGTGATGGAAGGGTAATTTGATCAATATGATTCCTTGCTCAAACTCACAAAAATATTTAATTGTTTACATGTTTGTAAATAGCTTTGAAGTTCATTTGTTTACTGCCTTTACTACTTTTCATTAAAAACCAAAAATATTTTATTTTTATTCCGTTTTATTTTTCAACTGTTGATGCTAGAATACAAAATTTTACATAATCAATTGGAAACATACTTAAATGGCAGTGTTTTTCAAGATCATTAATTTGGACTTGATAAAAAACTTTTTGTTGATGTTCGTGGTGGTAAATTGTCAAACAGTTGAAAAATCTTTACAAGTATTTGAGTATGCTTACATTGTTAATTAAGATTTTCAACTTACAATTATCATGAGTAACAGGTCCCATCAAGACATAAAGCTTGAGGTGGAGTCTGCTAGATGATCAAGAATTGAGGGGGAGAATTATTGAAGATTTAGTTCTGGAAAGTGTCAAAGACTATACAAACAGAGACGATAATGTTTACACAATTGTTTGAAGCTTGACGTCAAATGTTCTTTGCACTTAAGAAAGGAATTGATAATTTGAAAGAGATGTATTGACAAGACAAGCGATACCCAGAGCTAAAACATTAAAACACTTAATTTTAATGGAAAGACTCGGCAATATCCGAGGGAGAGTTTGTTAGTGCATACGTCTATTGCTTTTGTCTTTGTCAAGTGAAGGTTTGCGGAGCTTTAAAGGAGCTAAAATGTGGAGCATCTAGATGGAGTAAAAATGAAGATATTATTATACGGAGTGATAGAGAAATTGATTACGAGCACGTGGGCGAAAACGGCAGGTAAAACGGAGCTATAACGAAGAAGTTATGCCCAAAACAGTTTTCTGTTTTTCTAGGGCATAACATATGCGCTGAAAACATATCCGCTGGAAACATATGCGCCCGACTTATACGCTGGATGAAAACATATGCGCCAGAAATGCTCTAATCACCCTATAAATAGTAATTTTGACATATGTTTTCATAACTCTTTGCTCCAGAACGTATATGTAGTGATATTTGTCATATCTTGTTGTAAAACTTGATATATATGAGAAATAGAGAGGAGATAATGACAAACCTTGTTGTTTTCGAACACGTTTTGGGATTCCGCACCTTCATGTTGATTATAGATATCGATCTACGTCTTGTTCACGACACGAACACGTTCCTACAATTACTTATACATGATTTCTTGAAACTCATGAAACTCACCAACTCTTGTAGTTGACCCGCTTTAAACGTGTTTTCAGTTGTACCGGATTTGGATTAGAAAGCTAATGTGTTACGTGTTGGACTTGCGGTCAATGCTGGGTAAATTGATGCTAGTGTGCTAGTAAGAAGTAAAGAAGCTTAATGAGCTGGTTTAGATTTGTATCACCTAGTTTGTAAAAGAAGATAGAACGATGTAAAATACTATAAATTAGTTTGTATTGTTCTTTATAAACAGTGTGGTTGATACCAGAGGTGTCTGTTACATTCTCGTTTAACACTTCTGCAATTTACTAGTCAGGGTGTGACAGAAGTTGGTATCAGAGCCATTGGTTATAAAGGATTAAGTTATCCTTTAGGATACCTAAAATATAACCTTAGGCTCAATTATCTATAGGAAAATAAATAACAATTTAATGATATATATTGATGGATGTCGGAAAGAACTCGAAGGGCAAGTGGGTTATTATGGTCCGAAACATAATAACAGACTTGCTTGTACGAGGGAATTCGGAAAGAAATCGTGGGACATATCAATAGGTAAAAATGGTAACATATGTGTATAAAAGGTAATGTTAAGTATATGTATGTATGTATGTATGTATGTATTTAACATGTATACGTGCTTATCTTGAACAAGGTAATATTATGGTCCGGAATATGTCCCAAAACGTTTGAAAATAGTAAAATAAAAGGTGAATGATATCTCACCTTATTGCTTAGACGAGCGTGCGAGAAATAAAAATAGAAACACGATTAAACGAGGGAATCATCCTTTAACATGCTGACTAAGATAAACTGAATAGACCTAAAACTTAGAGATAATAAACTATGATTAAAACCAAGAACATAGCCACTGGAATCGATCCAAACAGATGTCTAGAACTCCGGTATGAGATATTTAACGTTTACGCGAGCTGCACTGACCAAAATCCGAACAGCGAGTCGGAAGTCGGGTTTTGGTTAGTATCCTTAAAATCTCAAAAAAAAATAAAGGTCTTCTGGACCGAAAGTCGGTTACGACCAGAAGTATTAGAAATCGATTGGTCAAAGTTGTTGACTAATATGCCCTTAAACGGGTTGGAATCAAATTGAACTGTCAGTACCCCTCAATCTCAAAAATTGATTGAAGAGTTATTGACTAATGAGTAATAATGAACACCTTACAGTAAACAACTTACCCAGAATGTACTTGAATCAATGAAAAAGCGGAGTCAAAAGTTGAGAATGCTTGAAAGTCAAACCAAACACTTGTAACTTTGAGTAAAATAGCAAAATCGGAGGTGAAATCGGATGCATAAAGAGGGTGACGGCTGAGGGAGGTATTGTTAGGGTTTAGGGAAGAGCTTTGTAGATGATTTATGTTATGTTTATATAGGATAGGTAAGCATAAGTTAATTTTGGTTAAAAAGTTCGTTTAAGTAACCAAATATCGTTTTAATGACTAAATCAACTAGAAACTCATCAAAATTCATTCTTGATGAAGGGGTTATTGAATATGGACAAGTACCTAGTCTAGGTTAGTTTTCTTGGGGCTTAAAACATGCTATTAGGTCCAAAAATAACCGATTTTGCACTAAAATACGAACTAGGAAACGAATTAACAAAGGAAGCTGGTACAGATGTGTGGCCGCGGCACGTGACCACCACCCTTCCTTTGGCCATGCGACGTGGCATGGTCACGGGTGGGAAGTTCCGTGTTTTGATAATTTTGGTCCTTGTGCATTGAATATGCTAAGTTATGATCTTTTTAGGAGTTTTTAAGCATGAAATGGCAAGTTTAACTCACATAATGGATATGAAATGAGAAAACATCAAAGAATACTTACAAATACATGATTTTATTAATAATAAGGATCCAAATTATATCCTCGAATCGGTTTAAATATAAACGAATACAAACACGAAAAGCCCGAGATGTTACAGTCACCCATACTTTAGGAATTTCGTCCCGAAATTAAGGAAAACTAAATCATAATCGTGTTATAAATAATTAAACTTTAATGAAAATTTTTTTAGATAATATTTAAAATTTATAATAACATAGAACTTCTAATAGCCGGAACAACGCTCCAAATGAAAATCCAATAAGGGTACTTATATATAGGATGCACTAGCAGCGTATCCCCCGTGTCCTTATCATCTTATCATTTGTACATTTACTCAAACTACTTTCGGTTCTAGATCATGACACACAATTGTACGTATTATGTTTCCATGCGAGGACTTGGATAATTACATGTCGAACCATAGTTTCTTAGATCGTTAGATGGTCTACATAATCCATCCCATCGTGTGGGTTACAAAATGTTGCAAAATATAATTTTGAGAGATAGCAAAAAATTTGATAAAATTAAATATAAAACCAGAAGACCATTAATGCGCAAAACATTTCTAAAATTGAGCGTTCGAGTTGATTAATAAAACGGTGAATTTCTATAACATCTTTTGTTGTAAGAGTAAAATCTTGAAAACTGAAAAGAAATGGATTTCTTAAAGCAGATATTGAAATGGATCGTGATGAACGAGATTAAGAAAATAAGATAAGAGTACGATATCATGAGAAATTAACCTTAATAAATAAAAGAAACTTATTCATGAGATAAAACGCGCAAAAGCTAAATAATCCAAATTGAAATTATCCAATAACACAAATAAATAAAGAGTCGTTACAATGCATGACTTAAAAAGATAAAATAACTTAAGATAGAAATAACGAAAGCATCAGAAGTCTTTAGAGTCTTTGAGAAGCTTTAGTTATGGTTGACTTGATTCACTTGACTTGTAGCACTTAGAGAAGTTGGATCCATAAGAACTTGAGTAGTCTAGGTAGATTGATTTGGAATAGCTTGAATAGGTTGAGCTTGAACAGGTTGCAAGAGTGGAGTTTGATTGGATTAAGTTTGGTAAACTTGAGCTTGCGGGTACGGGATTTGATAGGCTTTGGTTAAGTAAGAATGATCTCAATTGAGAGGAGAAGCTTGAAGAATGTACGGTTGATAGGTTTGGACTTGAAGAGCATTGGTAGTGTAGTAGGGCGCGAGCATAGATTGAGCTTGGTGAGCATGGATGAGTTGAGGACACACATTGCGGAGATGATTAGGGTCTCCACAATCGTAGCAAGCACGGGTGGTAGCGGATCTAGGAGTAGGCGGCACAGACCATTGTTGGACGGCCAGCGCTCCAGGCGGCGTACGACCAACATTAGCAAGGTGACCGTAACAATTGCATTGGGTGTAAACACGACAAGGGGATTGAGCCGGGTGATGATAATTGCAAGTGGAGCATAACAGGGTTGAACCGGTTTAAGGTTTCTTGTTCGAGGCATTTAGGTTTTGTTGAGGTTGATGGTTGGTTTGGTTAACGACATAGTTTTGGTGGTTGGACTTGCATTTGTGGTGAGAATTGTTGTCATTGTGTGGAGTGGGTTTGGGTTCAACCATAGAATTAGTTTAGGATTCGGTTTTGGTTTTGTCAGGGGTAGGTTTAGAGTCCTTTCGAGAGAACAGTAGGAAACCCCTTGGCGATTCTAGCAGCCAGACGGCAATCATGAGAAGCAGAGGAATGACGTTGATTACTACGGTGATTTCTTAGGGAAGATGTTCTTTGAGGACCAAAGATGAAATTTCATAAGATGATGGATAAGTTGTGTAAATGAGTTAATGAAAAACAATAAGGAAGTGAATTTAAATAGATTTGTGCTAGGGACATATCATGACTTGAGGATGAGTCGAGACTTAAAATAATGTGAATAAGCTGGAGATATTTAATTAATTAGACAATGTTTATTCTAAATAGTAAAATTCAAAAATGAAATGTTATTGGGTTGGGCTTTCCATGGTAGCTTCAGAACCGAAATTAAATAATGAAACATATCCAATGAGTTAACCTCCCATAAGCTTTCCATGGCAATTTGAATGGCCCAACTAAATAAAGCAACATAAATTTTGTGAATTAAGCCTCCCATGAGTGTTCCATGGCAATTTAAATGGCCCAATTAAATAACGCAACTTAAATTTTATGAATTGGGCCTCTCATGAGCGTTCCATGGCATTTTGTTGGCCTAACTAAAATACCGAGTTTCAAGGTAATTGAGTTGGTCGGCCCATGATCGTTACATGGCATTTTAACAGACCCAACAAAATAATGAATTATCAAATCAATGGAGTTGGTCGGCCCATGAGTGTTACATGGCATTTTAATGAGCCAACTAAATATCGAATTAACAGACCCAATTATGAGTAGTTGGAGTATCTCGTGAACCACCACGGGTGATACGTCCAAAATAAATATCAAATCAAAATGGGTTGAGAAATGGATAGTTGGAGTATCCATGGGTTGTCATGGATTTTTCACCCAGCTAGGCATTTTAAAATAAATAAAAATAAAATATTGGAAATTTTTCTTGAATTTAGCCACGAACCACCGTGAATTCGGCTTTTATTAAAGGAATGTAACCGACCTGTCACGTTGACTTCTTAAAGATCCGGTCATATGGCATTTGTTACGCTTTGGCATATAAGATCAAGTACTATGGTCAGGTTACCCTCCAGGTAAGGAATAGCGTCTTACCTTGGGTTCTTGGATCCATTTTACCAAGGCCGGACTCACAGTTCTCTCCCCCTTACGGTTACTACAAGATCATGTCATACTCCCATGATTTAAGGTGCATGAGTAAAACAAAAACAAGTGAATTCTTAAAGGAATTTCCCAAAATAAAAGCAATCTACTAGAAAATAAAAGAATTTGAAAATACTTTGAAGGTGAGGCATGGCCTCGGAATTTGTGTGTGAACAATAATTCAAATAATAAAATAAACAATTAATTCAAGTAAGCTGTAAACACATAATAATAAGCACATAAGGCAATCAAGTAGGTGCGTATAGGGTCCTAAGCATATTACTAGGACGTTTCTAACCACCTATCTTATAACCTTCGGCGCTGATACCAATCTGTCACACCCCAACCTAAGGCAGGAATGCCGGGGTGTGAAGCGTTGGTTCACAGCTCACAAGCTACTATCATAATATATAAAATATGACAATATCTATCAATTTATTTATTTCAAATTTCAATTCAAGTGCACAAGTTTTCAAACACGACAAATATAACCCAAAAGAAATAAATAATCCATAACAAAATAATAGTGTAAATATTTCTTTATTTTATTGTCTAATGTCTTTCTATGTGATTTTCACCTTAGCTTCAAATCAACTGGTAAACTGCAAATGCGTAGAAAATAAACAGAGATTTGTCAACAACACATGTTGAGTAAGATGATCACCAGCTTCGACACTAATAATATATATATATATACATATATATATATATACATATATATATATACACACATACACTAAATGATAAATATTAAATGCGCAAACAATATAATATGAGTAATAATTAATCATACCGTGAACAAAGAATGTGTTAGTTGACCGTTGCCTTACGAATTGGGCATTGGTTACTATGACTAGCATACAAATGTGATTGTCGGTTGACCATCGCCATGCAAAAAGGCTTTGGCTACTAAGACAGTGTATGATCATACTTTAATGTGATTATGATGGACCTCTTCAAATGCGATAAAATAAACACTTAAACAAGACGCAGTTAGCATTTAATTGAAATATGCACAATAATTATGTTTACGAGTTTGTGTATATATAGAATATAAAATACGAATTAGATACGCATATGTCCCCAAAACATTTGAAAATAGTAAAATAAAAGAGGAATGATATCTCACCGTGTTGCTTAGGCGAGCATGCGAGAAATAAGATTAAAAACACGATTAAACGAACAAACCGTCCTTTAACGTGCTGATTGAATAATAAACTATCATTAAAACCGAGAACATAGCCGCTGGAATCGATCCAAACGGATGTCTAGAACTCCAGTTATGAGATATTTAACTTTTAAGTGAGCTGGTACTGACCAGAATCTGAACAGCGAGTCGGAAGTCGGGTTTTGGTCAGTAGCCTTAAAATCTCGAAACAAAAATAAAAGTCTTCTGGACAGAAATTCGGTTCCGATCAGAAGTATCAGAAATTGATTGCTCAAAGTTGTTGACCAATATGCCCTTAAGCGGGTTTGAATCAAACTGAACCGTCAATTCCCCTCAATCTCAAAAATTGTTTGAGGATTATTGACTAATGAGTAATAATGAACAACTTACAGTAAACAACTTACCCAGAAAGTACTTGAATCGATGAGAAAGCGGAGTCAAAAGTTGCGAATGCTTGAAAGTCAAACCAAACACTTGTAACTCTGAGTAAAATAGCAAAAACGGAGGAGAAATCGGATGTTTAAAGAGGGTGGCAGCTGAGGGAGGTATTATTAGGGATGAACTTGGTAGATGATTTATGTCTTGTTTATACGGGATAGGTAAGCATAAGTTAATTTTGGTTAAAAAGCTCATTTAAGTAACCGAATATCGTTTTAATGACTAAATCAACTAGAAAGTCATCAAAATTCATTCTTGATGAAGGGGTTATTGAATGTGGACAAGTAAGTAGTCTAGATTAGTTTTCTTGGGGCTTAAAACATGCTATTTGGTCAGAAAATAATCGATTTTGCACTAAAATACGAACTAGGAAACAAAATAACAAAGGAAGCTGGTATAGATGTGTGGCCATGCCACGTGGCCACCACCCTTCCCTTGGCCATGCGACATGGCGTGGTCAGGGGTGGGAAGTTTCGTGTTTTGACAATTTTGGTCATTGTGCTTTGAAAACGCTAATTTTTGATCTTTTTAGAAGTTTTTATGCATGAAATGACAAGTTTAACTAACATAAGGGGTATGAAATGAGAATACATCAAAGAATTCTTACAAATACATGATTTTATTACTAATAAGGATCCAAATTATATCCTCGAATCGATTTAAATATAAATGAATACAAATACGAAAAGCCTGAGATGTTACAGTTACACCCTTAAAACTCCAAACTCTTGAACCTAAGACCAATGTCTTGGGATCATCATCTAGTTAAAATTTACAACTCAGTTCTCATAATAAGAATGTTGGCCCCAATGTGACGTAAAATAATGATTTTGTGACACTAAGTATTGAATCAAAATGTATCCATACTCAATTTTCGCTAAAAAGGAGTTTAGATGCATTGATACCATTAAGGCTAAATAAAAAGTTATTGGGTGTAGAAAACCTAATTACTTGAAAAACGCTTATTATAAAAGCCTACGATAAAAATCTTGTAAGATCATCATTGTATTATGTTGGCTACTACCTAATTTTAATATGATACGTGGTCATTTTACTAATCCTTGGATGTAATATATTTTAAACTCCTATTCACCGTTTACTTTTGGACTTTTCCCATAAACAGAAATTTCATTTGATTTATCAATTTCCCCGAGCAATAAATGCACGATCTTTCGTTTGGAATTCATCACCTATGATTTCGTTATTTTCTTCTTTTAGTAATGATGAATAACATGCAGTTAGTACTAATATCGTTACTTTGTAGCAATATTTCGTAACATATGGTATTTATTGACGTTTTCGTTAATTTGATCTGAATCTCGTTGGTGCTCGCAGCACTCGAGTTCCTCAATAGGATTGAACAGTTTCACCTTAAACATATTGTATTGATTACATTCTAACTATAAATTTCGATCATTAATTACATGTCGCACATCATGCATATCCATACTAATTCTCAGTCTTATTCGTATGATACACTAATTTTGTGATGTTTAAAGAATGGAACACTCGTTAATTTTCTATCTTTCAATGAATAAGTTGGTCTAATATAAATAGACCCCATCCTTGTTACTAGTATACTCCATTGAATCTACTATTTCAGTTGTGTTGTGTATACACATAAATTTTGTCATACCCTCATATGAAATCATAGTGTTGGCACTTCAACAAATACGATGGTTGTTGTTGATAGTTATGGATCAGCGTCTCATTTTATGTATGCTTCCTAGCAATTAAACACGAGTATATTCTTGTAAGACGTAGACTCAAACACAAAAATAAAGGCGATTCATATTAACGTTCTATGCTAGGTCGACCTATTCCTTATCTATAGAAACGTTAATTAATTCGGCATGAATGTGTTATCGGTATAATGTTCAGAGTTAAATTGGCCGACTTATGCTTCTTAGGATGTTATGTAATTGAAGGATTAGATGTCAAAGTTTTTTGTATCAATTGATCGTCGTAATGGTTAAGTGTAATGTCAGAGCCAAACCTCATGACGGTTAAATCAATAATGGAAATGCATATATTGTGAAATATATCAAGTTATACCTAGTACTCTTGTTATGACAAAGTGTGACAGTAGCTCACCACACAACTCCGTGTAGTTAGAATATTAGGTGTTCAATGCACTGGTAAACTATATATATGATTCATCTTCTTAAGCACAGTCACGTCAAACTATATATAGTCACGCCAAACTGTTTATAGTGATATTGAATTGTGTGTAAGACTCACGTTCCAACTTAACCGATTCGGATTGCATTCCTGGAAAACATTTATGAGTTAACATCTCCTTGTCAATCAAAGATATTGTTAAGATCCTATCCTTGTATATTATCAACCCCATTGTTCCTCGAATACTAATAATTGTTTGCAACCACAATATCTAAGACCTTTAAGTATCTTTGTATCTACATCAACTAATTCTTTGACCCTATTGTGACTTCATTGTTGTCATAATCTATTTGATTCATGCGTACATTATTTACCCACCTTTCATGCTAAAGAAATACTAAACGTTTAGGTCCTTTTGTGTGATGACATTTAGTATTTATGTCATATTGAATAAATGTTTGTGCTTATAGTATAATAGATCCGTTAGACTCTAAGATCTAATCTTAGGACAATAATTTTATGATTCGTCATATAAAGAAGCAATAAAGATAAGGTGTTCGCATAAAAATTGCTACACAATGCGAAACACACAAAATCGTAGTAGTCTGTCTAAAGACAAACTAAGATCATTTCAAAGAACACTTGCTTAGAACGATGGAAAATTTGGAAGCAATCATCAACAAGTCTTCCTCTTGTCAGAGACAAGATCAATGATGAAGAACTAGTATTTAAATTAGAGGCAAGGTCTGATAGTTTACTTTGGTAGAATTATCAAAGTTTTAGAGCTTGCTTATACAACGAAGTGGAACAATTGTTTGTGCCTTGCACAACTGCACTCATAAAGATCACTACATAACTTATGATTTGGAGTTAATCAATGATCTCGATAGAAAAGGTTATATCCCAATAAGTATCTAAAGAAGTAACTAACACTATTGTCGTAAGGAAGATTACCATGCGATCAAGGAAAGATATTGTCGTAAATACCGACTCTAGATTTTATTCAAATCAGAAACGCACAACTTGTGCAAAAAATAATTTGAAAACGAATAGGACGGTAAGTTACCGTCAAGCTAGCAAGTTAAAGGAAAACATTAGTGTTACACCCTCTATGTCTAATCAAATATCGAGGACGAAATTCAAATAAGGTAAGGAGAATGTGACAACTCGCAAAATAAAAAGTATTATAATATTCCACGATCGAGATTAAGATATGTTTAAACTGGATTATGCGAGATTTAAGACCCATACTTGAAAAATATTATTTTATTATGAGAATAAAGGAAATATATTTAATGGAAAACACGTTTGAGGTCAGAACAAAAAAAGGAATTTTGGTGATAAGTTATGGAAAAACGAACATTTTTGGATAAACGTGGGAATATCCAATACGATATATGAGAAAATATTCATGGTTGAATGCATTTGAATATTGTAGAGAATTGAAAACCGAAAACTCAAGCGAAAACGTGACTCAGTTTTGAATTATAATGAAGCGAAAAATGCAATTAGTATTTTCTAACACAATCGTTAAAAGTGCACGTACTGAGAAGTTCATAAAAACAAATACTAACGCCATAACTGAGATTTATTATTTGGACAAAAAAAATCAAATCGAAATAATAAACTTAGATGAATTATTTTTAGGAAAAATAGCATATTTATATGTGAAGTATTTTGGGCTAGTGTGGAACCGACACCGCCTAAATGACCAACAATAATTTATTTTTAAAAATAAATTTAAGAGGCAAGTTGGATAGGAACCGACACAAGTAACTTGACGAATAATATATGGAAAATATAACGTCACTTGCAGTAGTGGGTTCCTTGGAGCAGGAGACCAAAACGCAAACGAAGACCGCAAGGAAAAACTCACCTACCTCCATGCATTACAAGTGTCGCTCTTGTGGATGAGTCATCGGACAAGTGTCATAATTAGGTGAGTCTCGCTCAGAGTGTCGGGCCGGTGACGCTGTACGTGACACGTGTCCTGCTGAGTCACCTGGAACATGTTATATACAGAATCGTCGGGTGACCAGTTTTAAAACACCGAGAATCCGGCCAGTCGTACATTCCTTCATAATTAAGAAACAAGAGATAGAGTCTAGAGAAAGAGAGATAGGGGAGAGCTGGTGGAATTTCGGCGGTGATCTGGGAAGGTGGCGAGCGATTGTCCGGTGGCGGCCAAAGCCCATCTTTTACCCGGAACCATTTATTGACATCTTGAACACGATGGTAAGCCTTGATCATCCTAATTTTGAGCTTAAGTTTGCAAAAATCACGTCTTAAAATCTGGACATCTTGTCTAGATTTGCGTGCTTTCAAAGATCGTGTTGGTACAAAAGATCTAACGGTCAGATCATCTTGATTATTATATAAAGGGTTCATAACCCATAGATAATCATTTTGTATGGTGGAGATGAGGAGCGGAGTAGTTTAAGTTGGGTTTTTAGGCCCGTTTTCATGTTCAATTTTCTGGGCGAATTCTGAAAACACAGATATAAAGAAAAGCAAGTTCCTGAAAATCCGATCATAGGATCGGGCTGAAATTTTTGGTGAATCTTCCTTGCATATAGATCTTTGATTCCACTGAAGGAATTTATGATCAGAATTCTGGATGGTGAGTTATGATCGTCATAAGTTACTAGTCAGATTATAGAACGAAATTGTTTCATAAAACTGGTTGCATGTAGGTTTTGAGGTGTCGAAGGACGATCCGAGACCAGACAAATGTTCGCGATGCAAAAGAGAGCACGCTCGTATATACAGATCGCATTGCTTGTGGGTTTTGTGCAGATTTATAGACTCGTACCGTACACGAGTAGGTATATCTTTTATATCTTTAAGTGTTAAAAAAGTTAGCTAACAAGATATTAGTATAATTATTGTTATCGGAAATAACTTGGAGAAAGAAAATATTGCTAATAATTATTAAGAGAACCATTAGTAAATATCGAGTGTTAAAAATGGAACAATCGAGACTTGGATGATTTCGTGTATATTTGTGATATAAAAATAGATATATGATAGTTGCACAAAAATACTTTATTCGGATAATAGGTTAATAAAATATTATTATATTTTACAATAAATATATACTTTTTATTAAATAACGTCCAAGTTTAGTTTCAAAAACATATATTAGTTTTACAACAAATATTTGAAACCAACTTATTCAAATGATTATAGGATATTTTTAAACATTCGATTCTGTTACGATTTTCTAAAACAATAGAAGTTTGTAAGTTAATTATTATAATTATGATAAATAAGGAACGTGAAGATAAACGACATAAGTTAGAATACACTGCCTATAAACATAGGAATCCACTTTTCATTGGATGACTGTTATTAAGATCTTGACAACAACTTGTTGTGTATCACCACATATGTGTTATTTGTGCTGAGGCAAATGTGAGTTTCTTACAATCCCCACTTTTTAAATATTTTTAATGTTTATAAATGTTTTGGAGAAAGAACATGTTTCATGAATTGCATTTTACTTTTACAAGCGTATTAAATGAAATGAGTTAAATTAGACTAGCATAAATTGCCCAGTATAAATTACCAAGTCGTTAAACAACTAACCTCAAAGTGCGCATATAAATATTAATAGATCTATTGGGGTGGCGCCCCGTCACTTTCCAGTCGCTTTGGGTAAAGTTGTGACAAATATTTTGAGTATGGTATTTTTCTAGTTATTGATTTAATAGTCATACATGTGTCATATTCTTAGCTAGTTTATGATTAATACGATTTGTTCAAAGAAATAAAATGTTAATATTATAAAGTTTGGAAAAGGTTACGTTTAAAGATTACCTTTGTAACAATTCGAAGGGGATTTTGTGTGAATAAGATTTGTCACACTTTGGATTACAATATGTTATGTTTTTAAGCTTTCAAAATTAAGCGAAAGCTGACTTTTTTCCGGTAAAGGACGAAGTAGTTTATATAATTAGTTTATCAAAAAAAATGCATTAACTTGAAATATATATATTATGAAACACCACGGTTTTAAAATATGGTTTATAAATTGGGAACTCAACAACCTTTTTTGTTGACATATTTTTAAACGTGTTTTTCAGGTAAATGAGACAGAGCTTTGTGAAGGAACGCGAGAAAAACGGGTGTCGTGTTCGAACGCAAAAAGTTGGACAAAAATGTTATTTTAATAAATGCATACTTGTTAACTCGTGTACAATGATTTTATATTATAAATAAATGTCCAACCTGTGTAAATGTTCGTATTTGAATATTATTGGCTAAAAAACATCTTTCACCACCCAAATTAACGTAATTAAGTCTCTGGTTTTTTAGTGTATGGTACTTGTGGAAACATAGATATGAACTATTCAGTTTGACTCTGTGCTTCTTCATTGCGCCATCCGTATTTGAGGCTACATTTCACGGTTTTTTGTGATTTTTTACGATGAGTCTGAACCAGCAGCTTCCAACTGTCACACCAACGAGAGTTAGACGGATTGTAGGTTCCGGTGGCCCTGTATTTGAAGATGCTAAACAAGTTATTATGGAATCTCGTCGAAACGCTCGTACTCTGGTTTTGGAAGACAAAAAGTGGAGAATTTCCCATATTCGAAGGAAATGAAACACGAGTTCGTCACCAATCCAGATCTGGAAAAGTAGTTTTAACCCAGGAAGAGTGGTATCAACAAGAACAATTGAAGTTGAAGGAGGAGTATAACAGACTGGTGAGAAATGATCAACTCCAGGCGAGAACTTTAGTTTATGATGATTCGCCATTGTTGATACATGTTTTGTACATCTCAGTCTTTATTAGCTTATTATTATATTATATTATAATGTAAAGGGCATTTTGGTAAATGTATAGCCCATTCGCTCTATTGTAAGTTACATTCGTTACCCCGTAACGAATATAACACATTCGTAGTTAATGTAAGCTCATTCGTTAACCCTGATTAACGAATGAGATAACGAATGAGGGCTATTCGTTACGATTAAGTGCATTAACAAATGAGGTTGTCCATTCGTATGTTTTAATGTAACGAATGACACATTCGTTAAGTGTTAACTTAACGAATGTGGTCATCTTCTATATATACCCTGTAAGGTATTCATTAAAGTAACAGTTCGATTATTATCTCTCTCAAGTGTCGTTACTCTGCCAAAATTCACTCTCAACACACATTACACACACATAACCTAATCCATCTAATCGTATACATAATCAATGAATAAATCGATGTCATCCTAAGATCTAGATCCGAACCAGCTCAATCAAGTGGTATCAGAGCCATTTGATCTGATCTTTGTTGTTACCTGTTGTTTAAATGTATTAATTCGTCAATCATTGAGTCAATTGGATTATGAATTAACATGAATTGAATTCGGTTACGTTTCGGATAAACAGAGTATCATTATTACAGTAATTGAATTGATACAACTGTAATTCGGAATAGATATAAGGTAATTGAGTTTGGATATGGATGTCTGAGTTCAGATTGAGGTGAATTAGATAAGTGTTTGATTGAATTGATAAGTGAATTGAAGTTTGAATCGAATGATAATGGTAGTTTGTTATTTGGACAATTGAGGTCTGGTGTAGTAGTTGTGATTACAGAATGATTTAGTGAGGTTCGTAATTGAATTGTGAATCGTTTGATATAGGTTTCAAGGATTTTGAACCAGTACGAACGAAGATCTAGAGTTTGAAGGTTTGAATACTCATTCGTTACTGGTTGAATACTGATTCGTTAAGATGGTTGAAGATTGATTCGTTAATCTAACTGATCATTCGTTAAACCTTATCATCATTCGATTACACCACCTTCGTTAACCCCATTCGCTAAACACTCATCATTCGTGAAACTCATTCGCTAAATCTCACATTCGCTAATCACATTCACCATTCGTTCAATTAATTCGCTAAACCTTCCACTCGTTTGGACAGTGTCTCATTCTCTATCTACACATTCATTTGAATCCTTAACGAATATCTCACATTCGTTAGTGTTCTGATTCATTTGAACAGTAACCATAAGTTTTAAATTTGACAAGTTTGGTCCCTGAATTTTCAAAACTTGTTATTTCATGGCGTCTCAGAATGCTTCATATTATGCATTGGCATCCCAGAATGCGTTAATACAACAAATGCTGACAATGCACAACGAGATCGGTAGTCATAACAAGTGTCCTAAACTTCTGAAGCTTTCAGATTTTGCTCGGTGGGAACCGAGATTTCGTGCTCATTTGGGGTCGGTACATCCAAGCAGTGTATGGTTTCTCGATGATGTTTATGCAGCACCTCTTGTAGGTAGTGATAATCTTGGTTGGACTCCAAAGGAATTTAAGCACTATGAAGCACAAGAAATCAAAGATTTTGAAAGTGAGACAAAAGCCTATTCAACTCTCACAATGGCTTTGCCCGAGCAAATCTTTCACCAGTATAGCACGATTAAGATTTGTGCATCTCTATTTACAACCCTGAAGACTAGAAGCTTGGGAAATACGCTCGAGAGTAAGAAGACTCTTGTAAAATTTCAGTTTAGAAATTTTAATTTAATGAAGAATGAAACTGTTGAGGAGATGATTAATCGGTTTAGCCATCTTGTTGTGGAAATGTCAAGTGTGAATGTTGAGTCGACTGAAACCGACAAAATTGATACTCTAAAGAACGCATTGCCCTCATCATATTCTACTTTCCTTTTTGTGTTAAAAGAGAATGGTTTCTTTCGTAACATAGAACTCACCGCCGTGAAATTTATTAACAAGATAGAGGAAAGAGAATTTGATTTGAAGTGCCAGAACTCATTAAAGGATTATCAAAATCAGAATCCTGCTCTTTATGGTGGTGCAATGCCAACAAATAATTCCTCAAGTTCAGTTCCAATCATAGCATTTTTTACTCAAGCACAAGAAGAGTTTGCTAATGTAAATGGTTCACCTAATGTATGCTTTGTGGCAACTGGTGCCAATTCTTGGTCAAATACAAATGCTTCAAGTTCGCTGCCTAAAGTAAATCTGCAAGAACTTGAATAACAATTTGCGTTAGTGTGTGCGTTCATGACTTCATATGAACAACTGGTTGGAAGCAAGATTGCAATAAGTGAGTTAACTGATGAAGACTATGACCAAATTGATCCCGATGACCTTGAACTGATGGATCTCAAATGGAACATGGCAATGATTGTGAGAAAGGTGAAGAGATTCATGCAGAGGACAGGAAAATATCTTTCCACTCTTAACAAGCGGGTTGGTTTTGACAAACTGAAGGTTAAGTGTCATAATTGTGGGGACTTTGGTCATTTTTCCAAAGAATGTGATAAACCTAGAAAAGAGTATTCAAGTGGGAATGATCAAGTAAGAAGAGTTCATCAGATGGTGAGCAAAACAAGTCTCCAACCAATCAAGCTCTCGTGGCAAATGAAGGTGTAGATTGGTCTCAAAAGCTATTAGGAAATCAAGCTAACCTTGCTGTTGTTGAACCTGTTGAAAACTTTGAAGATGCAAGTGGGGACAATCTAACTGAAGACAGTGACACTTCAGATTCGGAAATTGACTCTGATCAGAGTTCATCTGTACAAACCAAATTAGAACTGTCAGTACCTGATCAAGCTGAATCTTATGCCTGCTTGGCTAAGATTGAAGAGGTATGTCCTAAACCTCATTTTAATGTATCTGAAGTAGAAGAAACAATAACTTCAGTTGTTGTGACAGAGTGTGCTGAATGTGTTGTACTCAAAACCAAACTTGAGTCAGTCCTATATCAGAATACTTCTCTCAAAAAAGATCATTTCTTGATCAATGAATGCTATCGACCGAAATCCAAATTTTTGGAACAATCGACTTTAAAAATTAATAAACTGTCAGAAAGCAATCATGATCTCAAAGCTGAAATTAACTATAAGATTGTTGTCATTGATCAACATTTCAAGGAGATTCTCCGGCTCCAAACTTGCATTTCAAACCTAGAAAATGAAGTTTTAGAACTGAAAAACAAAGTTGGAAAATTTCGAGATTCCTCGTTTCTTTTAAATGAGATTATTGAAGTTAATAATTCTCACAAGAAAAATAGGAAAGCGGGTTTAGGGTACGTCGAGATTCCTCCTCCTTTTAAAAGAGATTACAGTAGCATTCCTGATGTGAAACAATGTCCGGAAATGTCTACTGTTGAATCTGATAATGTTGAACAACCCAAAACAACTCAAGAACCCATTCATATTAGAAGTAAATTAGTGTTTACCAAAAATGAATTGACGGTTCTATTGAAGAGTTGTCTGAACCAGATGAGATTGTCAAAAACGATAACATACCTGCTGACAATCACATTCTGTGTGAACCCGAGGAGTTTGAACAAGCAGTATATGGTTCAAAATCCTCAAGTGATTCAGTGAAGCATTCTAAGGTAATTCCTAAAGCAAAGAGGTCAGAAAAACCTATGGTGACTGATGAGGAGTTGATGAAGTTCATTAATCCTCAATCTTAATCTTCAAATGGGAAAGTATTTAAATTAAATGGGTTATCCAAAGTCTTTTCAGATAAGGAAGTTCCTTTGAACCTTCTAAAACCCGAAATGATTGAAAGTGTCTTTCATGATGACACTTCAAAGGTTACAATACTTGACCAAAAATTCTATCAATCAAAATCAACTAATGTTCAAGCGAAACCTACCAATAATGTTTTCAAACCCATCAAATTCGTAAAATCGTCAGGTTTGGAGAATTCCTCGAATTCCACAAATATTTAATTTTATAAGACCCAAAAGGTGTTAGAGCATAATGTCTATTGCTAGGGTCTTAGATGTATTAGATATGATTGTATAGGGCTTAAACTATCAAATGTATTTTGTGTATTGTATTCAGCGAATAAGTCCACAAGGACGGATATCTTATGCGGCGTATATGATATACTGTTGATACATGTTTTGTACGTCTCGGTCTTTATCAGGACATTAATGTAATAGTTTACTATTATAGGGGTTTTCATGTAAATATGTTATTCGCCAAATTGTAAGACACATTCGTTACTCCGTAACGAATGGGTCACATTCGTATTAATGTAAGTCTCATTCGTTAACCCTGTTTAACGAATGGAACATAACGAATGAAGGCTATTCGCTATGATAAAGTAATAACGAATAAGTATGTTTATTCGTTAGGATTAATGTAACGAATGACTCGTTCGTTAAGGTTATCTTAACGAATGAGGTCATCCTCTATGTATACCCTTGTAATATTATCATTAATGTAACAGTTCCTATTTTCCTGATTTCCTCTCGTTACTCTGTCCAATTGCTCTCTCAACACACACACTACACACACTAACGTAATCCTAGCCTAATCGTATTCATACTTGACGTGATCATCTTTGTAATCACAAGATCTAGATTCGATTGAGCTCTTTCAAGTGGTATCAGAGCCTGAGATCTGATCTTCGATGCTTCTCATTGTTTAAATCGTATAATTAATCATGTATTGGATTCATTTCATGACGAATTAATTGGAATTGAAGTTTAATTGATTCAAATTGAAATAGAGACTCGTATTTCATTGAAAATTGAACTGTTGTAAGTGTATCGAATCATTATTAAGGTATTAGTGAATGAGAAATGGAGGTTTGAGGTTAAACTGAGTTTGAATTGAGGTATGGATAGACTTTTGTGAATTCGGATTATTGTGGTTGGTCTGGATTGATTAATTGACGAGTTTGATTGTTGTTCGTGAGTTTGGACAAGATTAGTGAGGTTCGGAATTGATTTCCTACTTGATTGAGATAGATTTTAGGGATTTCGGACGAGTTTAAACGGAGATCTGAGTTTTTAAAAGTTTTGAAGATATGAGTTTTCATTCGTTACCTAATGAATTCTTATTCATCAACCGATGAATTCTGATCCGTTATCCTGTAA
The DNA here is from genome assembly GCF_021521415.1 of Bidens hawaiensis. Classification (NCBI taxonomy): domain Eukaryota; kingdom Viridiplantae; phylum Streptophyta; class Magnoliopsida; order Asterales; family Asteraceae; genus Bidens; species Bidens hawaiensis. Next base: position 423,115 of record NW_027491611.1, on the reverse strand, counting down.
CTGATCATTCATTAAACTCGTTAAACACATTCGTCATTCCCATTCAATTTGATCTGATTCGTTAATCCCATTCGTTATCCATTCTCATTCGCCTGCAGTTTTAACGAATATCTGTCATTCGTTAATCATCACAAATCACATTCGTTACTATGTACACATTCGTGTGAACAGTAAACAATAAGCTTTAAAGAATTGACACATTTGATCCTTGAAGTTTAAACAATTGTTTTCTCATGGCTTCGCAAAACGTTTCTTACTATGCATTAACATCTCAGAACGCTTTAATGCTGCAGATGCTGATAATGAAATTGGCAGTCACAACAAATTTCCCAAATTGTTAAAACTTTCAGACTTTGCTCGTTGGGAACCGAGGTTCCGTGCTCACTTGGGATCAGTTCATCCAAGTAGCGTACGATTTCTCGATGATGTGTATGCGGCACCTCTGGTAGGCAGTGACAACTTGGGTTGGACTCCTACGGAATTCAAGAATTATGAAATTCAAGAGTTGAAAGATTTTGAGAGTGAGACAAAAGCTTATTCAACTCTCACTATGGCATTACATTAACAAATATTTCATCAATATAGCATTATCAAGATCTGTGCTTCATTGTTCACAACTTTGAAAACAAGAAGTTTGGGGAATACTCTCGAGAGTAAGAAGACTCTCGTAAAATTTCAATTAAGAAATTTTATTTTGATGAAAAATGAGACTATTGAAGAAATGATTAACAGATTTAGTCATCTGATTGTGGAGATGTCCAGTGTCAATCTTGAGCTAACTTAAACAGATAAGATTGATACGCTAAAGAATGCCTTACCTCCTTCATATTCGACTTTCCTGTTTGTATTGAAAGAAAACAGTTTCTTTCGAAACTCCGAGCTTACTGCAGTACAATTCATCAATAAGATTGAGGAAAGGGAATTTGATATCAAATGTCAAAACTCGTTGAAGGAAAATCAAAACTAGCATCTCTCAACTCAGAATCCTTCACTATATGGGGGTGCTATGCCAGCAAATCATTCTTCAAGTTCTGTACCAATTAATGCCTTCTTTGCTCAATCTCAAGAAGAAACTCCTAATGTAAACTGTCCTCCTAATGTATGCTTTAAGGCCAATGGACACAATGCAAGCATAAATGCTCCAGCTTCAAGCTTGCCTAAAGTAAATCTGCAAGAGGCTGAACAACATTTTGCATTCTTGTGCGCTTTCATGACTTCGTATGAATAGCTTGTTGGAAGCAAGATAGCCAATGTAAACCCCGAATCCCAAGAATCCTACAGTTGGTAATCATATCCAAAATTCACAAAAATTTAAAACCGAAGCAATTTGTTTTATTCAAACCAATTCAGAGTAATAAACAGCGGAAATTAACTAGTATCAAAAACCCTAGAAAACGGGGACATATTCCCAAAGTTAAAATAAAATAAATGTTTTATTTTATTATAAGTCCTCGACTAGAAATGCCTTCAACCCTCCGAGTAGTCTCTAGCACGTCCAAGCGGTAATCTCCAATCCTCAACCTGAAAGTCAATCTAACATACACACAAAGTCAGCTTGAGCTGAGTGAGTTCAAGTTTTCAATAAGTAACATTTATTAAACAATTTAATTCCATAGGTATAAAATGTAAGAGAAAATCATAAGTAAATAGGTATATAACTTTCCTTGGTCAAATCATAAGTCAATGAAATAATAAATAACCCATCTTAATCAAATCATAAATAATAAAATAATACATATCTTTTCTTGATCAATCACGCAACATGGGCCTCCTCACCCCGGGTCTTCCCAGAGTAATATATTTGACCTAGTCGCGGTTTAACAAATCCAAAAATCACGCAACGCGAGCCTCCTCGCCCCGGGGCATCCCCAAGTAATATATTTGACTCGGTCACGGTTTAACATACCTAAAAACGTGATACGGGCCTCCTCACCCCGGGTCTTCCCAAAGTAATATATTTGACCCGACCACGGTTTAGCAGCACGGCGGGCCTCCTCACCCCGGGTCATCCCCAAGTAATATATTTGACCCGCCGGGACATAAACATGCAACACCGGCCTCTTCACCCTGGGTCTTCCCCGAGTAATATATTTGACCCGGTCACAGTTTACCCACACATACACATTCACATACACACTTACAAACATCTACTTCAAATATCCAACCGAACAATATCATTACATACAATCCATAAATAATGGATAATCTAGGCATTCAATACTAAGCCTAATAGCAACCTCGAGCTTAAAGCACAAGTAATATGTATAACCTTAAGAAATATATGACTATAAACGAGTCTAAAATATCCTAAGGCATAGAATATAATCCACTCATAGTTTTATAAATGCACGAATACAAATAAGGCTATGTATACCATCCAAATAGTTGTAACGAGTAAAATCGTGTAAAATTGTATTACCGTGTGTCACACCCCGACAAGGTAGTTGCGGAAGCGTAATACGGGAATGTAACAGATAACACTGGTATCAACAACATTGTTTATAAAGAAATTCATAAACTAATTTACATTATATTACATTGGTAGGTACTATGTTTACAAACTAGGTGAAAAACACATAACCGGTTTACGAGCTTCTTATACAGTATTATATCAGCGTCTATTCACAGCTATTCAACTTTCTTCCTAACACCAAGCATGTAAGCAAATCATTCCACTTTTGCTTTACCTGAAAAGCATGTTAAAACGGGTCAACTACGTCTAGTTGGTGAGTTTCAAGTTTCACGAGTATCAATGAAATCAGTTCACAAGTTCGTAAAGTTTACAGTGTGTATGTATATATGTATGTGTATGATGTATTATACTAAGCCACAAGTGAAACCGAAACGAGCTATACTGCATGGCCTCTCCTGCCCATGCACTCCTGTTGGCATTTAACAGCCAATTTGCCCCATGTATGTACTATGTCTAACACCACATAGCAGTATGTAAATATAATGACAATGTGCAACTGGTTTTACATATGTTCCGGCTTACCCCACCGGCTCTGTCACAGTTGGGTTTGTCAAACCGATAGTACTATCCACACGCCACCGGCACGAAGTTAATCACTTGTGTTTGTGGGGACTTGTCAAGTGTTAGTACTTAGATGATCCACATCATCACACGTTTTCAAGTATATCAGTATATGTAAACATGCTTTTCACCCCAAAAGTTCGTAAAACAGTTTAGAAAGTGGGGGTCGTGAAACTCACCTTATCGTAGTTCGCACAGAAATCACGTATCAAATAGTCAGATGTCTCGTTTATAGCCTGATTCCTATAAACGGTATCGTATCGTTATTACTAGTACAGTGTTCAAGCTAAGTCGGGCTGTATAGATAATCTGGGTATAGCTGTTAGGCCCAGAACATGACCATAGTCTTAGATTGTGACGTTGTGTACTATGAAATGTTTAAAACTGGATTTGGCTCAGTTTCACTGTTTTCCGAGCCTAGCTCAGTTGATCGTTTATACGTTTCGGGATTAGGTAAGATCACATAAAACTTAAGTAAATATATTGATTGATAAAATGATTTGATTTATGAAAGAATTTTAAAGTTTCGGTGTCTGGTTTGATTGCAGGGTTCGTTTCCGTTTTTACACGGTTTTGATTATACAAAACGCGCACAATTCACCCGAATTGTCCGGAATTCTCGTAAAAAGTTCGTTTTTATTAATATCATTCAAAAATATGATATTTGGCCACTTTTGAGATTTTGACTTACCAGTCAGTCCGTTAAACACAAAACTGCCGGTTTCGTTAAAACAATTATAATTTAAATCTTTGATTAATCATAACTAAATATGTACTTATATATAAATTATGTAAATTTTTGTAAAAATACATTAAGACATGGAGAATTTTATAAAAATATTTCCAGAAATTTTATGATTAATTATTTATTTATAAAAATTCATTTAATAGGTTATAATCGTGTAATAAATGGCCCGTTTATATCAAACGACCTCCGAAAAATCTGATAATTTTTACCAATGACCTCAATGTTATTACATAGCCCCTGCAAAATTTCCAGAACCTAACTCTTTTGACAAATGTCTTTTTTTGCGTTTTTCGGCTGTTAAAATTCGGTTAAACCATGATTGCACAAACCATACTTAGGCATTTCCAATGATTCCCAAACTTTACCAGTGATCTTACCATCCCATATCAAACTCCAAAACCAAGTTTCATAATTTTTCAATATGTTTAGCTATTTTTCCCAAATAAACGCTCATAAACGGGAATAAATTCACCAAATATTCTCCGTTTATCGAAAAATTACCAAATTTGAACAGGGACTCATTTATATGATCCCTAATGTCCCTGAAAATTTTCACAAGCTAACAACAAGCACGTCACAACCTAATACTAAACAGCCCCTAAACGAGTATTACGGGTTTACCTTGTCGGTTTTCGATGAATTTTGCTAGCTTAAACGACTTTCCGGGTCTCGGGTTGCAAACTCAGTATATCTACATATCATGTAACATCAAACCAAGCATAAATCATGTTGGGTTTTATACAAGATTATCAAAGTTCAAGTTAACCATATTTAACTAGAAAAACGCAACGGAAGCTTATATTTTAAAACTTGTTAATGAACATACCATTATGTTAAAACTAAAACCCGAAGCCAAGGATCAAAATTACAAGAACAAGATGCTCACAAAATGTAAATTGTACCTTCTTCTACCTTTAGAAGAACAAGTGGGTTGTTGAAAATGATGGTGGATGAATGACAAGCCTCCAAAGAAGAAGACCTCAAGAGTGTGATACCCCAAGCTATTTGTGACAACACCAAGTTGTTTTGCTAGGATTTATGAACACCAAACTAGCTCACAAAGCTCACTATTTTCTGCCCAAAGTGAGCCGTGAGTTTAGAGAGAAAAGAGAGAGGATTTTTTTTGAATTTTTCAACACTTGAAAGATACCAAAAAAGACTTGAATGCATGTCTTGTTATTGGAGATTCATAAAGAGGTTATCACATGGAGCAAAAGATTTTGATTGGACCAAAACCTTCCACCCACATGGGGTGGACGGCTTCTTTCTTTTTTTTTTTTTTTTTTTTTGTTATTTTGTTTTAACCATTTTAAAACCATCTCCATTCATTTTATAAAACTTAATTTTATAAAATGTACATGCATTTACATAATTATTTAACCAATTAAATAATTAATTTATATAAACAAATTATCCAGATAATTTATTTAAATCCTCAAGTGTGTTTGTTTAGAAAACCAATTTTCTAAACACGTAGTGTTCGGTATTCGTTTAAGTGATCAAATCATTAAAGAATACATTTGGTGTTGTCTAGCTTGTTATTGGGTATGACCCGACTTGGATCAAACACAGTTAGCCACATTAGTATAAGTATGTGTCTCGGGCATACGTAATTCCAACAATCTCCCACTTGCACGAGATACATAGAAAATTAATGCAAGTGGTGAATACTGCCTAACAACAGTTCACCACCCCTAATGTGTTTGACGAAGTGCCATTCAATAACATCATCCCTTCAAGTCCCTTACTTGATATGATTTAGGTGAATCTATCATTATATCCCTTTGTTACTAGATGTCATGTTGGATCTAAGAGACATAGGTGATCATTCTCTTTACAATTCAACTTTATCAGGCCTTAGACATCTAAACTCTCAACACATAAGAGGAACAAATTCCATCTTGACTGTATACGCCTCTCACTATCACTTTTATACTCCACCTGAGCTCATCCTTATGTACCATCTTTTACGAATAGCGAAGGGGAGAGTCAAAGTGTAATACTTGGTGAAAATCAAGACCCAATATACATCTCAGGTCTAAGGATAATATGAAATTCTCCTTTACTCAAAATTACTAATGATCAGGTCAATCGACTCCATGTAGTAATATTGAGAGCGGGTCAGTCCAATATTTGTATCCCACAAATATCTATGAACCTTGGCAGCATACCTATGTTCTATATTCATTCCTTATGAATATCCACCAATCCTAGTTCATAATAGTCTTGCTTCATATTTGTTCCCACAAATGTGATCGACTACGGACTTTTAGAATAAGATAACTTATTCATGGATTAAACATGCAAAATTAGAATTTAACTCAAGATTCCATAATCATATAAAAGAGTTAAATTACAAAAGTCTTTTAAACTTTAATACAAAATAGATCAAATCCAATTACTAGAATATCGAAGTCCTAAGCCACTCGCATGACGCTCATGTTTCGGTCTTTCTAGGAGCTTCGTGAATGGATCCGCAAGATTTTGATCAGTTCCAACTTTGCGAATACATATCTTTCCCTTTTCAACTTCATCCCTTATGTAGTTGAATCTCCGCTCTATGTGCCTTGTCTTTTGGTGCGAACGAGGTTCCTTGATTTGTGCAATCGCACCCTCGTTGTCACAAAAGATTTCTAGAGGGTCTTGAATGGAAGAGACCACCCCTAGATCAGTAATGAATTTCTTCAACCATGCAGCTTCCTGAGCTGCCAATGAAGCGGCGATGTATTCTGATTCTGTAGTGGACAATGCTACCACTTCCTGTTTTGAGCTCTTCCAAGAGACAGCTCCTCCATTAAGAGTGAACACATACCCAGATTGTGATCGAGAATCATCTCGATCAGTTTGGAAGCTCGCATCCGTGTAACCTTTTATAGCGAGTTCCTCCTCACCAGATCCATATATCAGAAACATATCCTTAGTTCTCCTAAGGTATTTCAATATGTTCTTAACAGCCATCCAATGACTGTTTCCTGGATTCTGTTGGTATCTGCTTGTCATGCTCAAAGCGCATGACACATCCGGTCTAGTACATATCATCGCATACATGATGGATCCTATAGCAGAAGCATATGGGATTTGTTTCATCATCTCTTGCTCACCCTTTGAGCTTGGACATTGAGCTGAACTCAATATGGTCCCTTTTTGAATAGGTACAAAACCTTTCTTGGAGTTTTCCATCTTGAACCTTTTCAAGATCTTATCAATGTATGTACTTTGGTTCAAACCTATCAAGCGCCTTGACCTATCCCTATAGATCTTTATTCCCAAAATATAGGCAGCTTCACCAAGATCCTTGATGGAAAATCTACTTCCAAGCCAAGCCTTAACGCTTTCCATGGTTGGAATGTCATTTCCAAATAGTAGAATGTCATCGACATACAATACTAAGAAGGTAATTATACTCCCACTAGCTTTCTTATACACACAAGCCTCATCAGCATTCTTGATGAATCCAAAATTTTTGATTTCTTCATCAAAACGATGATTCCAAGTTCTAGATGCTTGTTTCAATCCATAGATTGATTTCTTTAACTTGCATACTTTATTAGGATGTTTCGGATCGACAAAACCTTCAGGCTGAACCATATAGACATCTTCCTCAAGATATCCATTTAGGAAAGCGGTCTTGACATCCATTTGCCAAATTTCATAATCATAATATGCAGCTATGGCAAATAATATCCTAATAGACTTTAGCATTGCCACAGGCGAAAAAGTTTCATCATAATCAACCCCTTGAGTTTGAGTGAAACCTTTAGCTACAAGTCTTGCTTTATAAGTATCCAAGTTTCCATGCATATCAGTTTTTCTTTTGAAAACCCACTTACTTCCAACAGCTTTGGAGTTGAGTGGTAGTTCAACCAATTCCCAAACTTGGTTGTCATACATGGATTGCATCTCAACGTTCATGGCTTCAAGCCATTTGTCACAATCATTCTTGGACATTGCATCACGGTATGTGGTTGGTTCATCCGAATCTACCACGTAGCAACCTTCTACAAAAAATCCATATCTTTCAGGTGGATTGCTAACTCTACCAGATCTGCGAACGTTTTGTGTGTTTTGATCAACCACTTGATCACTTTCAACAACCTCTTGTTGAGTGCTAGTATCAACCAATTGTGTATCATCTTGTGATTCTTGATCCTCATCAAATTTCACTGTTCTACTATTAGTTCCTTCCTCAAGGAACTTAGTTTCCAAGAACTTACCCTTTCGAGCAATAATAACATTTTGCTCACTAGGGTCGTAAAAGTAATATCCTAAATCATCTTTAGGATAACCTATAAAGATACACTTAGTGGATCGGACTTCTAATTTGTTTGGGGTGTATTGCTTTACATAAGCTACACAACCCCAAACTCTTAAGAATGATAGCGATGGAGCCTTTCCATGCCATATTTCAAAAGGTGTCTTCTCCACTTTCTTGGTTGGAGCCATATTCAATATGCGAACAGCGGAAAGTAAAGCATAGCCCCAAAATGATAGAGGTAAAGTGCTTCTAGCCATCATCGATCGAACCATATCTAATAGGGTACGATTTCTCCTTTCAGACACACCATTATGTTGTGGTGTTCCAGGTGGAGTAAGTTGTGAAATAATTCCACAACTCTTAAGATGATCTTGAAAAACACCACTTAGGTATTCACCTCCTCTATCACTACGAAGTACTTTGATTGTGGTCTTGAGTTGTCTTTCTACTTCAGTTTTGAAGTCTTTGAACATTTCAAAAGCTTCATCTTTGTGTTTCATTAAGTACACATAACCATATCGACTATAATCGTCAATAAAGGTAATGAAGTATCTTTCACCATTCCTAGTCATTGGTCTAAAAGGACCACATACATCCGAATGTATGATACCCAATAATTCTTTTGACCTTTCAAAAGTTTTATTAAAGGGTTGCTTTGTCATTTTGCCTTGTAAACAAGATTCACATACATCAAATGAGTCATACTCATTTGTTTCTAGAATACCACTCTTGCGAAGAGTTTGCATGCGATTCTTGTTTATATGTCCAAGGCGACAATGCCAAAGATAGGAATCACCCAAGTCCTTCTTGAGTTTCTTGGTGTTGACATTGTACATTGAACTACTATGTGACATACCACTTTGATCTATTTCATATATACCATTCATGGGTATAGCTTTAAAATAAAACATGCCATTCATCAAAACATGAATATCATAATCTATAAATTTAAGATCAAAGCCATATTGTTTTAAAAGGGACACGGAAATAATGTTTCTCCTTAACTTAGGAGCATACAAAACATTCTTCAAAATTACTTCCAAACCACTTGGAAGCTTTAACAAGTAGTCTCCTTGGGCTTGGACTTCAACTCTTGCTCCATTGCCCATAAAGAGACTAATGTCCCCTTTGTTGAGTTGTTTACTTCTTTTGAACCCCTGCAACAAATTGCAAATGTGAGTTCCACATCCGGTATCAAGTACCCATGTATTTGAAGAAATAACATTTAGTTCAATATGTATAGTAAAGATAATACCTGAGGTATGCCCCGCATCCCTCTTATCTTTTAACGCATTGAGATAGGTCGGACAATTCCTTTTCCAATGACCTATCTCTCCACACTCAAAGCATGGATCTTGCGCCGCAACCTTTTGCTTCTTTTCCTTCGGTTTGATGGGCGTGATGGCTTTCCTCTTTCCCTTTCCTTGGACGTGGCCCTTGCCCTTAGCAACACTTGCTTTGGGGTTGGAGTTATGTCCCCTTTTTCCTTCATTGATTGTTAGAACGGGTAAAACCCTTTTACCCATTCCCGCTTCGGCCGTTCTTAGCATTGCGTGAAGCTCACCAATGCTTTTGTCCCATCCATTCATGTTATAATTCATGACAAAGGTTTCAAACCTTTTGGTCAAAGAGTTGAGGATCAAATCCGTAGCCAACTCATTAGACACGGGACAATTCAACCTACGAAGCTTTTCGATGTAGCTTTTCATCTTTAGGACATAAGATGAGACGCTTTGGGTTTCCTCCATACGACATGCATGAAACGCTCGAACCGTTTCGAAACGTTCCGCTCTAGCTTGTTGAAGGAACATTTCCTTCAATTGAGTTATCATGTCGTATGCCCCATGATGCTCGAAATCCTTTTGGATTTCGGGAATCATAGTCCCTAACATGAGGCAAGAGGCTTGCACCGAATCTTTGGTGTACTTGACCCAATTGTTATACGCCTCCTCATCTTCCACGTTAGGCTCGTCGGGAATGGGATCGTCTAAGACATATGATATCTCTTCTTGTTTGAGAACTATTCTCAAGTTGCGATACCAATCCATAAAGTTATTATGGTTTAGACGATCCTTTTCAAGGATGGTTCTTAAGGATAGGTTACGGGTGTTATGGGTAGAGGTGTTTGCATTGTTAGCGGCCATCTACAAAATTTAACAAAGTTTTATTTTAGTATTATAAACAATTTAATTATTAATACCCTTTTATTCCAAATTTTAAAATAATAATTAAATTCTAGAATCCAATGATAAATCAAATTTCGGTTAGGTGACCTTTATCCCGTTATTTGATTTAACAAGGTAGTCAATCTTGACAATTGCAACCCTTTGCAACTTCTAGAGGTATGGGACCATTCGAAATCCTTATTTCGTGTTGGCATGTTTATCCCATCAACACCATTGGATCCCATGCTTAGGTGACCTTTATCACATGGTTTCCAATTCAAGTCGTCCTACTTGTATAAACATGTAAGATTAACATACAAGTGGTTAGGTGACCTTTATCCCACAAATATGTTAATATTACCCTAAGTATATTAGTTTGCTCAAAATGGTTAGGTGACCTTTATCCCATTAAAAGTTCCCTAATACGTTAAGTGTCATACAAAAGGATGGTGTTAGACTTGTTTCTTTGGTAATTATGAAAAAAAGGGATTTTAAATTTTTCAAATATTCTAGTTGAAAAACATTATGCCATATCATAACATGCATTTAGAAATATGGCGATTTTGAAAACCAATTTTCAAGGTTCTAGTTATAATAAAACCAATTTTATTATAGGTGAGTGATCGCTTAGTTTTAATAAACCCATTTAATTAAACTAATTGACGCGATATTACCAAATATATATTAGAACCCGTTTTATGCTTGTTGTCGTTCCTATGTGACGGTTTGGATATCCTAATATCTATCAACCACACATTACATTAAGTAAAACAAACAACCAAGCATACACATGCAAAATATAGTCATAACCGAAAACCGCTAAATTTGACCATACTTGTTAGCCGAAACAAGTATAGGTCATAAGTCACACCTAAGGGACAAAACATGACACAAGGATGGAATGTTGACTCCCACTTGATCTTGCATCCAAATGCTTCAAGTATCCTTTCCAAGTTGTTGTGTTCTTGTTGGGCTTGTTAATGGGCTCCAAACTTCCAAAAGTCTTCTTGGGCCCAAGAGTGAAATTTATGGGCCTAATGGGCTTGAATCCCATGATGGGCCGGTGAGGCCCAACAAGCCCAAAATTTCGGTCCAAGGCCCAAATCCACCAATTCTTGCATCTTCAATTTTTACAAAATGTATCCTAATACATATTTTTCTAAAAAAAAGAAAATGCAACTAATCTATTTATTACAAACCAACTTATGAATAAATAAATTACACAAGCCTAAGATTATGAATTATTACAACCATATTGAATAATAAACATAATCAACATACACAAACAACAATCAACACATCCAAGGTCTAGGTTTCGGTTATGACACATCCAAACATACCAAATGTTCTAAGCATGCAACCTAAGCAACCAATGCCCAAAATCACCAAATAAAATCGGCCCCCCCCCCAAGAGGCTACGGCCCAAAAATTTTTTTTTATTATTTTTTTTATTTTCAACATCCAAATGTTAATAATGGTTTCCTAAGATCTTTCCATGCATGTCAAGATCTTACAAATCCATGAGGGGTAAAATCCACCAAAATTTCGGACCCCTTTTTCACCCATGAAAAACCCGAAATCTATGAACATGTAAGAAGCATAAGTCCTTGTAACCGGCTCTTGATGCCATTGTTGGGTTTTATACAAGATTATCAAAGTTCAAGTTAACCATATTTAACTAGAAAAACGCAACGGAAGCTTATATTTTAAAACTTGTTAATGAACATACCATTATGTTAAAACTAAAACCCGAAGCCAAGGATCAAAATTACAAGAACAAGATGCTCACAAAATGTAAATTGTACCTTCTTCTACCTTTAGAAGAACAAGTGGGTTGTTGAAAATGATGGTGGATGAATGACAAGCCTCCAAAGAAGAAGACCTCAAGAGTGTGATACCCCAAGCTATTTGTGACAACACCAAGTTGTTTTGCTAGGATTTATGAACACCAAACTAGCTCACAAAGCTCACTATTTTCTGCCCAAAGTGAGCCGTGAGTTTAGAGAGAAAAGAGAGAGGATTTTTTTTGAATTTTTCAACACTTGAAAGATACCAAAAAAGACTTGAATGCATGTCTTGTTATTGGAGATTCATAAAGAGGTTATCACATGGAGCAAAAGATTTTGATTGGACCAAAACCTTCCACCCACATGGGGTGGACGGCTTCTTTCTTTTTTTTTTTTTTTTTTTGTTATTTTGTTTTAACCATTTTAAAACCATCTCCATTCATTTTATAAAACTTAATTTTATAAAATGTACATGCATTTACATAATTATTTAACCAATTAAATAATTAATTTATATAAACAAATTATCCAGATAATTTATTTAAATCCTCAAGTGTGTTTGTTTAGAAAACCAATTTTCTAAACACGTAGTGTTCGGTATTCGTTTAAGTGATCAAATCATTAAAGAATACATTTGGTGTTGTCTAGCTTGTTATTGGGTATGACCCGACTTGGATCAAACACAGTTAGCCACATTAGTATAAGTATGTGTCTCGGGCATACGTAATTCCAACAAATCATCCATGTAACAGCCTTGATAATTAGGGTTTCGGTTTTGGGTTCAAACCGAACTTTCTAACCGTAAAAACGTTGTATTCATGTTCTAATTCGCGTTTTTGACCAAAAAAGTATATGTTCCAGGTTTGTAAACATGTTTAACATCAACACATAATTTTACTTGATTTTTAGGGTTTTTGGATGGTTAAACATGTTTAAAACTAATTAAAACATGTTTATATATTAATCATATACATCAAACTTTGTTAAAACTTTATGGAATTTGATCTCACCTTAGGGTTTGAAAGGAAGTTGAGAGCACAGGGGTTTAGAGCTGCTGGACTTGAAAGTTTGTTGTATGTTAAAATGAATAACAAAGCTTGTTGAATAAGCTTTATAAAAGAAAACATGTGGGGGGTTTAAGGGCTGCCGATCGGAATATTTTATGGGGCCTTAATGGGCTGTTTTGGCCCATTACACTATACATACAAGCCCAAACATGAAAAGCCCACTTCAAATTTAGTTCGGGTCCGGTTTTTCGCAAGAAAATTAATTCGGGTGTGAGAAATAGCGCAAAAACGTGTGTTTTTCAGCTTATTTTTGTAAAATAAGAAAAACGTACTGACTCGTTGTAAAATTCCAAAATATTTTCACGGATGGCTTAGAACATGTCATATAAGTGTTTTATAATTCTTTTTTCGGCTTAACGGATGCTACAATGCTTGTTTTGATATTAACGATTGCGTTTAAGCTTATAGCGTATCGATAAACGAAACCTTTTTCGTTTAAAGAGTTTTAAACGTACCGAGGCCTAAATATCAATATGTTAGCCTCTATAACATATATATAACTCGTATATGACCCCTCAGTATGTATACGGGTCATAATTAGTATCAGTCGGTTACTCGTTTAAGCACTACGAATTAACCGATTTATCGTTTACTTGTTACATAATGAATATAGTGTACTTCGTTTTGTCATGAATGTCACATTCTCCCCCCGTTAAGAAATTTCGTCCCCGAAATTTAATGTGTCATCGGTTTTCTAGGGAACAGGTGTGGGTATTTCTTTCGGAATTCGTCCTTTCGTTCCCAAGTATATTCGGGTCCTTGTTTTGAATTCCACCGAACTTTTACCAATGAAATTTTGTTATGTCGTAACTGTTTGGTTTTCCCGTCTACAATTTCTACCGGCTCCTCTACGAAGTTGAGCTTTTCGTTGATCTGAACATCTTCCAGTGGTACTATTGTCGTTTCATTAGTCAAACACTTTTTCAGATTCGATACATGAAACATGTCGTGAATAGTGCTCAGTTCTAAGGGTAGTTTTAATCGGTAAGCTACGGGACCAATTTTTGCGACAATCTCAAAAGGTCCGATGTATCTCGGGGCTAGTTTACCAGTCTTTCCAAATCTTATAACACCTTTCCATGGCGATACTTTTAAAAATACCTTATCACCTATTTCAAAAGATAACGGTTTTCTGCGAACATCGGCATAACTCTTTTGTCGGTCACGGGCAGCTTTCAATTTTTGCTTAATCTGGTGAATTTTATCGGTGGTTTCCTGAATTAAATCGGATCTTGAAATTTGAGTATCACCCACTTCTGTCCAACATAGTGGTGATCTACATTTTCGCCCGTATAGAGCTTCATAAGGTGCTGCTTGTATACTACTGTGATAACTGTTATTGTAAGAGAATTCAATGAGTGAGAGGTGTTGATCCCAATTCCCTTTGAAATCCAGTACACAAGCACGAAGTAAATCTTCTAAGGTTTGGATGGTTCGTTCGGATTGACCATCGGTTTGGGGATGGTAAGCCGTACTTATGTCGATTCGGGTTCCCAAGGCTTCTTGTACTGCTTGCCAGAAATGTGAGGTAAAGTGACTGTCTCGATCAGAAATAATTGAAAGAGGTACTCCGTGTCGAGATACTATTTCATCGATGTAAATTTGAGCAAGTTTTTCGGTGGTGTAGTTGTTACGGATGGGAATAAAGTGTGCGGATTTGGTTAATCGATCCACAATTACCCAAATTGCGTTGTGTCCTCTAGCGGTTTTAGGAAGGTGTGTCACAAAGTCCATGGTAATTTGTTCCCATTTCCATTGTGGGATTTCGGGTTGTTGTAACATTCCCGAAGGTTTTTGATATTCCGCCTTTACCCTTGCACATGTTGCACATTTACTTACATACACGGCTATATCCTTTTTCATACCAGGCCACCAGTAAAATTCTTTGACATCCTTATACATCTTATCAGCACCTGGATGAATAGAATATTTGGATTTGTGTGCTTCATCAAGTATCAGCTTTCGGAGTTTATGAAGTGTTGGAATCCAGACCCGGTTTTTGTAATAATATACTTCATCAATTTTCTTCTCAAAATTCCTTTCATTTCCATGTAGTTCTTCTTTTTCTAGCTGATCTGCCTTCAAGGCCTCATCTTGTGCAACGCGAACTTGTTCGGTTAGGCTACTTTGAACAATCATTCCGAGTGCTCGTACCCTTAATGGTTTGATTCTGTCTTTTCGGCTTAAAGCATCAGCTACTACGTTGGCTTTACCCGGGTGGTATTTAATCTCACAATCATAATCATTTAACAGTTCTACCCATCTCCTTTGTCTCATGTTTAGCTCTTTCTGATCGAATATGTGTTGTAAGCTTTTGTGATCAGTATTGATGGTACATTTAGTGCCATACAAGTAATGTCTCCAAATCTTCAATGCAAAGATAACTGCTCCCAATTCCAAATCATGGGTCGTATAATTCTTTTCATGTACCTTTAATTGTCGGGAAGCATATGCTATTACTTTCTTTCTTTGCATCAGTACGCATCCTAAACCTTTACGAGATGCGTCACAATATACCACAAATTCATCAGTTCCATCTGGAAGGCTTAATATTGGAGCCTCACATAACTTATGTTTTAACATTTGGAAGGCCATTTCTTGTTCTTCTCCCCATTCATATGCTCGATCTTTTTGAGTTAGGAGGGTTAGAGGTTGTGCAATACTTGAAAAGTTTTCAATGAATCTTCTATAATACCCGGCTAGTCCTAAGAATTGACGAATTTCTCTTGGTGACTTAGGCACTTGCCAATTCTTAATGGCCTCAATTTTACTTGGGTCTACTTGGATTCCTTGATGGTTCACAATGTGTCCCAAAAACTGTACTTCTTGTAGCCAAAACTCACATTTGGACAACTTTGCGTATAACTTCTCTTGCCTCAATAATTTTAAGATTTCCCTCAAATGTTGTTCGTGTTCCTCCTTACTTCTCGAATATATCAAAATGTCATCGATAAACACTATCACGAACTTGTCAAGGTAAGGTTTGCAAACTCGGTTCATGAGGTCCATAAACCATGCAGGTGCATTTGTCAACCCAAACGGCATAACCAAAAATTCATAGTGACCATACCGAGTTCGGAAAGCTGTTTTTGGTACGTCTTCTTCCTGAATTCTTACTTGATGATAACCAGATCTAAGATCAATTTTTGAAAAATACTTCGCACCTTGGAGCTGATCAAACAAGTCATCAATTCAAGGTAAAGGGTATCTATTCTTTATAGTCACTTTATTCAATTCCCGGTAATCAATACACATTCGAAAACTCCCATCCTTCTTCTTTACAAACAAAACTGGTGCTCCCCACGGTGAGTAACTAGGGCGAATAAAACCCCTGTCCAGTAACTCTTGTAACTGGTTGGACAGTTCTTGCATTTCAGAAGGTGCCAGTCGATAAGGTGCCTTAGCAATAGGTGCTGCTCCCGGTATCAAGTCAATACGGAATTCAACTTGTCGGGTCGGTGGTAAACCAGGCAACTCATCGGGGGATACGTCTGAATACTTGTGTACCACTGGGATGTCTTCCAATCGTTTTTCCTCGGGTTCCTTAACTGTTACACTCGCCAAGTATAATGTACAACCTTGGCGTAAATATCTCAATGCCTTAAGTTGAGATATGAGAGGCAGTACCGTACCAGATTTCTCACCTTGAACAATTATAGCCTCATCATTCGAAAGAGGTATTCTAACGGTCTTATCCTTACAGACAATTTCAGTTTTATACTTAGATAGCCAGTCCATACCGACTATAACATCGAAACTTCCCAATTCCACTGGAAGTAAATCAATAAGGAATGGGTGGTCGTATAGGATAAGGGAATAGTCTCGGACTATTCGGTTAACAAGTATAGACTTACCGTTAGCGAGTTCTATAGTATATGGTTTTGTTAGTTCACTAACCGGCATATTTTCTAAAGGTAAGAAATTAACAGATACGAAACTTCTATCGGCACCCGTATCAAACAAAACTGAAGCATACTGACCCGAAACTAAGAATGTACCTGTCACCACATTCGGATCATGAGGCGCTTCACCCGGTCCTAATACAAATGCGCGTCCCTTAGCTGTGTTTGAGGTTGATGCTTGTGCTTGGTTCTGCCTTCTCACTGTACTCGGGTTCAAATTGGGGCAGTATCTCCGAAAATATCCCGTACTGCCACATTTATAACATGTATTTCATTGTAGATGGAGTTTGCTGATTAGATTGTTGTCGGATTGGTTGGTGACTAGGTGTTTGTGAACGACGGGGTTGGGTTGTTTGAAACTGTCGGTTTGAAGTATTCATTATTGTTCTACCACTTGGGGTATTATGCCCAATATTTCCGCTTCTCTGACATATGATCGTTTGACAATTTCCAGTATGATGAAAATTACACTTTCCACACTTCGGAAATGACCCCTTGTATGTATCCTGTTTCATGTCGAAACTGGTCATAGCATAGTCCTGAGTTGTAGGGCATAATCGTTTATTCTGAGATTTCACTTGTGTTCTCGAGGTATAACTAGTTCGTTTCAAACTGGATGATTCTCCTGGAACTCTTAATACACCATTTCTTGTAAGGTCAAAAGTAGCGATGCTGGCTTGTAACACGACACTCTCTAAAGTTGGGTGGGCTGCGGAATAGACTATACTTCTCACAGCTGGGGTTAGTCCCCAAATATAACGCTCAATGCGCTTGGATTCCGGAATAATTGACCATGGTACCAAACGAGTCAATTCAATGAAACGATTTATGTAACTTCGATGATCAGTGCCTCTCATTTCCAAATTCCAAAGTTCGTGTTCTAATTTCAGGATCTCATCTCTTGGGCTAAATTGTTCTAACATAAGGGTTTTTAATTCAGCCCATGACATACGATTAATGGCATCTTGTCCCCTTATTTGGACTACCGTGTTCCACCACATCAGCGCTTGGTCTAGAAACATACTGGTAACAAATTTGACCACGCGGTTCGGTGGACACTTACTGATATTAATTTCTAATTCGGTGTTTTCTATCCATTCGACCAGTCCACCAGGTCCTTCAATACCCTTAAACTCAATCGATTTACATGATGGAAATTGTTTGTATGAGTACTCCTGACGCGGGGTTTCTCGGTTATTATTATTATTATTATCGGTATTGGTCTGAGTATTATCATTGTTAGTTGTGTTAACAACCGGTACAGGGTTCGGGATATTATCAGGGTGCACAACAGGTTCTGGGTTCCCAGTGACATTCATAGTTGGGAGAGTGTTATTATTATTTATGACATTATCAGTATTCACCGGGGTAGTAACACTCGGGGCTACATTAGTGTCCGGCGGAGGTGTATTAACAGTGGCCGTGGTGGTGCTCGTAGGTTGATTAACAGTATTGTTAGCACGTATGCCTGCAGTGACTTGGGCTACAATTGTTGGTATCACTGCTTGTAGTTGACGAGCAATCATTGCGGCCACTTCCGCCTCGGACAAAGGGTTTGCTTTCTTCGGGGCCATTCTATAAAATAATTAATTGTATAATAATCAATATCGATTCACTATGATCAGCACAACTTCACAATATTTCAAGTTCACAACACATAACTATGCCAAAGAAAACACGTTTGTATTAATTATAATCATTACTGTACATATGCATCCAAAATTAGCGCATAGGCTTAACCTGGTATAGGCCAGCGCTTGTATATGCGTATCAAAAGTTGTCACTAAGTGACATGTAGACTTAACCCGATAAGGGCCAGTGCTTGAGATAGTACAAAACCACAAACAACTCCCAAGCCAGCCCAACACGCTGTAACAAAATGCTGCTTGGGATATCAAAAGACTATATACATAAGACCAGACTACTAGGTCCTATCCATTCTTTGCAACATGGAACCACAACCAAATCACAGCAGCCACTAGGGCCGCATTAACCGCTAAACACGCCCCTAGTAGTATCATCGCTCGATCCTGACGCCCGTGGCTGTCAGCACTGGATCTTTGTACAATTCTGATTTCCTGCTGCATATACCTCATGTGATCATACATATCGTGTCTATGCTGGTTTAGGCTATTTATCGTATGTGAGTGTTCTAAGAGCTGATTAGTTGCTAAACCAAACCATGCTGAATCAGAATGACGAGGTGGCTCGGGTACCGGGGCGGGTAAACCCCAAGTAGGAATAAGTATCTCTGTTACCCGGACACGCGATGTTTCTCCCCTATGGTATGTAGATCGAGGTGGGAGAGAAGAGTGCTCAGGTGGACGCACTGAAATACGAGCGGTCTGACGGTTTCTAATAGTGGGTGGGGGTACTGGTGTATGCTGTACAGGTGGAGTAGGGGATCTGGGTGCTCTAACAGGTGAATGATAAGCACTAGTAGCTCCCTGTCCTGCAACATTCCTAGGGGATTCCCTAGGGGGATAGGTGTCACAACGATAACCCGATAAGTCGGGTTGATCCGCGGGTACCTCGCGTGGAATTACTGCATCTGCACCTTTTTCTATTTCCTCTGGTTCCTCCTCCGTTTCCTCTTCCGGATCCTCCTCCTCCTCCTCAGGCCTTGTTGGTAGGGTATTAGGTAAACGATCAGTAGTTCTTGACATATTCCTGCACAATTGTTAGTGATAAGAATAATATCCTTCTATATTAATCATAGTAAGATACGTGCAGGTATTTATACACATAAGCACAAATAATCGTTTATATACACAAATATTTATCTATTATTATATTTTATACACATATGTTGCTGTTTTTACCTATTCGATTGTTTATCGACTTCTTCTCGAATTTCCTCGTACAAACAAGTCTGTTATTACGTTCCGGACCATAATAACCCACTTGTCCATTCGCGTTCATCACGGGAATCATTCGTGTATATTATTTAATATTATTTTATTCCCAGAGTTAATCGAGCCTACGGTTATCTTAGGGTATCCTAAGGGACATCCTAATTCTTTATAACCAATGGCTCTGATACCAACTTCTGTCACACCCCGACTAGGTAGTTGCGGAAGCGTAATACGGGAATGTAACAGATAACACTGGTATCAACAACATTGTTTATAAAGAAATTCATAAACTAATTTACATTATATTACATTGGTAGGTACTATGTTTACAAACTAGGTGAAAAACACATAACCGGTTTACGAGCTTCTTATACAGTATTATATCAGCGTCTATTCACAGCTATTCAACTTTCTTCCTAACACCAAGCATGTAAGCAAATCATTCCACTTTTGCTTTACCTGAAAAGCATGTTAAAACGGGTCAACTACGTCTAGTTGGTGAGTTTCAAGTTTCACGAGTATCAATGAAATCAGTTCACAAGTTCGTAAAGTTTACAGTGTGTATGTATATATGTATGTGTATGATGTATTATACTAAGCCACAAGTGAAACCGAAACGAGCTATACTGCATGGCCTCTCCTGCCCATGCACTCCTGTTGGCATTTAACAGCCAATTTGCCCCATGTATGTACTATGTCTAACACCACATAGCAGTATGTAAATATAATGACAATGTGCAACTGGTTTTACATATGTTCCGGCTTACCCCACCGGCTCTGTCACAGTTGGGTTTGTCAAACCGATAGTACTATCCACACGCCACCGGCACGAAGTTAATCACTTGTGTTTGTGGGGACTTGTCAAGTGTTAGTACTTAGATGATCCACATCATCACACGTTTTCAAGTATATCAGTATATGTAAACATGCTTTTCACCCCAAAAGTTCGTAAAACAGTTTAGAAAGTGGGGGTCGTGAAACTCACCTTATCGTAGTTCGCACAGAAATCACGTATCAAATAGTCAGATGTCTCGTTTATAGCCTGATTCCTATAAACGGTATCGTATCGTTATTACTAGTACAGTGTTCAAGCTAAGTCGGGCTGTATAGATAATCTGGGTATAGCTGTTAGGCCCAGAACATGACCATAGTCTTAGATTGTGACGTTGTGTACTATGAAATGTTTAAAACTGGATTTGGCTCAGTTTCACCGTTTTCCGAGCCTAGCTCAGTTGATCGTTTATACGTTTCGGGATTAGGTAAGATCACATAAAACTTAAGTAAATATATTGATTGATAAAATGATTTGATTTATGAAAGAATTTTAAAGTTTCGGTGTCTGGTTTGATTGCAGGGTTCGTTTCCGTTTTTACACGGTTTTGATTATACAAAACGCGCACAATTCACCCGAATTGTCCGGAATTCTCGTAAAAAGTTCGTTTTTATTAATATCATTCAAAAATATGATATTTGGCCACTTTTGAGATTTTGACTTACCAGTCAGTCCGTTAAACACAAAACTGCCGGTTTCGTTAAAACAATTATAATTTAAATCTTTGATTAATCATAACTAAATATGTACTTATATATAAATTATGTAAATTTTTGTAAAAATACATTAAGACATGGAGAATTTTATAAAAATATTTCCAGAAATTTTATGATTAATTATTTATTTATAAAAATTCATTTAATAGGTTATAATCGTGTAATAAATGGCCCGTTTATATCAAACGACCTCCGAAAAATCTGATAATTTTTACCAATGACCTCAATGTTATTACATAGCTCCTGCAAAATTTCCAGAACCTAACTCTTTTGACAAAATGTCTTTTTGTGCGTTTTTCGGCTGTTAAAATTCGGTTAAACCATGATTGCACAAACCATACTTAGGCATTTCCAATGATTCCCAAACTTTACCAGTGATCTTACCATCCCATATCAAAATCCAAAACCAAGTTTCATAATTTTTCAATATGTTTAGCTATTTTTCCCAAATAAACGCTCATAAACGGGAATAAATTCACCAAATATTCTCCGTTTATCGAATAATTACCAAATTTGAACAGGGACTCATTTATATGATCCCTAATGTCCCTGCAAATTTTCACAAGCTAACAAAAAGCACGTCACAACCTAATACTAAACAGCCCCTAAACGAGTATTACGGGTTTACCTTGTCGGTTTTCGATGAATTTTGCTAGCTTAAACGACTTTCCGGGTCTCGGGTTGCAAACTCAGTATATCTACATATCATGTAACATCAAACCAAGCATAAATCATCCATGTAACAGCCTTGATAATTAGGGTTTCGGTTTTGGGTTCAAACCGAACTTTCTAACCGTAAAAACGTTGTATTCATGTTCTAATCCGCGTTCTTGACCAAAAAAGTATATGTTCCAGGTTTGTAAACATGTTTAACATCAACACATAATTTTACTTGATTTTTAGGGTTTTTGGATGGTTAAACATGTTTAAAACTAATTAAAACATGTTTATATATTAATCATATACATCAAACTTTGTTAAAACTTTATGGAATTTGATCTCACCTTAGGGTTTGAAAGGAAGTTGAGAGCACAGGGGTTTAGAGCTGCTGGACTTGAAAGTTTGTTGTATGTTAAAATGAATAACAAAGCTTGTTGAATAAGCTTTATAAAAGAAAACATGTGGGGGGTTTAAGGGCTGCCGATCGGAATATTTTATGGGGCCTTAATGGGCTGTTTTGGCCCATTACACTATACATACAAGCCCAAACATGAAAAGCCCACTTCAAATTTAGTTCGGGTCCGGTTTTTCGCAAGAAAATTAATTCGGGTGTGAGAAATAGCGCAAAAACGTGTGTTTTTCAGCTTATTTTTGTAAAATAAGAAAAACGTACTGACTCGTTGTAAAATTCCAAAATATTTTCACGGATGGCTTAGAACATGTCATATAAGTGTTTTATAATTCTTTTTTCGGCTTAACGGATGCTACAATGCTTGTTTTGATATTAACGATTGCGTTTAAGCTTATAGCGTATCGATAAACGAAACCTTTTTCGTTTAAAGAGTTTTAAACGTACCGAGGCCTAAATATCAATATGTTAGCCTCTATAACATATATATAACTCGTATATAACCCCTCAGTATGTATACGGGTCATAATTAGTATCAGTCGGTTACTCGTTTAAGCACTACGAATTAACCGATTTATCGTTTACTTGTTACATAATGAATATAGTGTACTTCGTTTTGTCATGAATGTCACACCGTGTGTATGCTAGCCCAAAACGTAAAAGGGTTAAAAGGGGGCATCATGAAGTCACCTGACGCAAGGCACGAATTCACCACAAGTTAGAGGGCCCCTAAGTAATCCCACAACTCAAACGCCTGTCGGTTAACATACAATCAATACTAACTACACCGAAAGGACTCGTTTATCCTACGAGGCGTTCTAACATGGTTCGAGTTACCTAAAGCCTAGACATCATCAAACCAACTTATAACAGCCCCCGGGGCCTTACATTTACTGACACAACCCATAGATACTCCCAGGGATAAAGAATTCCCAAATTACCCCCGGAAGTACTAGGTGACATCAACATGTGCGTTTAAGAGTTGTTTAAGCAATTAACATCCAACTAAGCCCTGTGTGGACCCAATATGATAAATCAAAGCCAAAAAGACGCTACACGAGTTAAATGGGTCGGCAACTCGCAAGTACAACGCAACAACTATTCAATAAACGCAATTGCGCGTTGTACCGACCCGTTTGAGTAATCGACAACCAATTCAGCCCCATAACTTATAAAAATGATTTTTCAACAGCCTGTACATCAAACCAAGTTCCCGCGAGCTGAATTGGTCGTTAATTACTTCAACCCTCGCGTTAAACGCATCAAACTACAATTCTAGTCAACCGAACACTAACATTCAAACTACAACTAGTTGACCAATATAACGAACACCAATGGACACGATTATAAAGTATGTTATACTAGACATACCTAAGAAGATTTTGGTGCAAAAAACTCAACCAAAACAGTCCCGAAATTGCTCAATTGGACAGCCACCCGATAAGCCTAAAAACAACCGTTTTTCGACGAATAAACGAGCCGTATGGATTAATTAAGGTGAAAAAGAGTTGAAACAATATAGTACCGACCTGGAACGAGTCTCGGGAGGCTGGAGAAATCTGGTTTCAAGCAAAATGAGAAGGGGAGGGGGGGGGGGCTGGTGGGCGCCGATCGGAGGTAGGGTTAGGGGTTAGGGTTTAATTTTTTTTATATAAAATATAATAACAATATAACAGTCTAGCCCCTCTACTTTACTAATGGTTGAACTTGAACAAAAAGTTAAGTATGATAAGCTTATGAGGGTGGAAAGGAGCTCCCCGAAGAATGTCGGGTCAAGCCCGAAAGGTATACACAACACTACAAGGTTAAACTTTTTTAACGGAAATTTACGGGCGTTACAAGTCTACCCCCCTAAAGATGGGATTCGTCCCCGAATCCTGCCACACAGGAATGAGCACAGATTGAGGCAATTCAAACCATCAAGACATACCCGGACAGGTATAAGTA
The DNA here is from genome assembly GCF_021521415.1 of Bidens hawaiensis. NCBI lineage: Eukaryota > Viridiplantae > Streptophyta > Magnoliopsida > Asterales > Asteraceae > Bidens > Bidens hawaiensis. Next base: position 398,738 of record NW_027491611.1, on the reverse strand, counting down.
GGATCGCTACTGACAGATAGCGTACTACATTCTAGTCAAACTATTACACACAAGAGCCTTCGATAAGAAAAGAAATAGATGGTATAATATTTTAACGATTAATACGTGCACAAGGGATTACCTAAAATCGAGTCTGTAGGTTCCCAGCCGGATCTACACGAGATATCGCGTTCTACGTAGGTGCGGAATCCCTACGTAAGACGCCACGAGTACAGAAAACAATACGAGCTAACACACGATACAATAACCAAACACACGTTGTATTCCAACCGTAAACACGTGATACTATGATCACTGAATGCAAAACTCTCTGACTCGAATACACGAATAAACTCTGATTATATTTAATAAGCCGTATACAAGATAGCTTATATAGACACGACAACTTCGCCTGGCATGTTCAGGCGAAGTTGTCCCTAACTTCGCTTGTCTAACAAGTTCGCCCATATAAGCGAACTTGTTAGTAACTTCTCTTACATACAAAACTCAAATCTAACTAACACGATTACAGACACTCGACACTGAACTACTGACATCATGCACCAACAGACTCCCTCTTGGCAGTAGCTTCATCTCTTTAGCTTCAAACACGTGTCTAGTAATCTTCAATCTTCTATCTTCAAGCATGCACTCCTTCTCGAACACAAACCGAGACAACTCTTTGATATTTCCTCGCTTCGTCTTTCCAAGCAGGAATATAGAATATCTTCTTGTCATTCAACACCTGCAAATCAGCTTGCGATAAGTTTACCAAGTGCATTGGATCGTACACTCTAAGCAGCTCTTGTTCATCTTCGTCTTCCATCACTGCCTCAGCTGTCTCACAATCTACAAACCACCACTTCAGGTCCTTAAGCACATCCTTGGGCATTAGCTTCATCGGTACTTCTTTCAAACACCGGATCGGTTTATACTTCATAATCATCCAAGGCTTTCCATCAGCTCTCAAACCTCTATCCTTGTCTTCAACAAGTTTTCCCTTTTGTGGCTTCAACAGCTCAAATTTCTTATCTTTTATACTCTCTTTCCACACAATTTTCCCAATGACTCTAGCCATATTATCGTCACTTCTGTTTATCAATCCCAATCTGGCTAAGTCTTTCACTTCACATTCTGGCAGTGTATTCAACGATCTTAACATCCTTCTAAAGTACTGAACACCGTCATACCTTTTAATCACGAAGAGCCTCAACTGCTCATCATATATCCAGCATATAATCCCTTTCTTCGCTTCAGCATAGCCTTTAATGTTGTAACTCTTCTTAAACATTGTAGGGACCGCCGGTTTCTTCGTTTTGACTAACCACTGAGCATAGCCCTCTTTCCATCTAGGCTGCTCTTCCCATTCAGACTCATCACTTGCCATCTCTTTACTCATATCTGCTTTCTCAACATCTGGAATGTCATGCTCAATATTTTCCTCAACTATCTCTCCCTCTTCTATCTCTGTTCAATCACAATCTCTTTACCAATCTTCTCTATCACATCACTTGGTAGTACATCATCATCACCAACCAAAACATCATCCATCTCCTCTACATCCACCACCACCACATCATCACCACCAGCTGCAGTTGTCGACTCCCCCTGAGTTGTGGAAGTTCCAAGAGCTTGATCAGTTCTTGGCAACTCACCACCTGCATCTTTCGATGCATTGGGATCATCGTCTCTATCATTTCGTCTCTTGGTCCTCAACTCATCGCCTTTACAGCTCGTCTCCCCCTGAGATGCCAAGAACTCCTTGAAAGCATCTATGATTTTTCTATGTTGTACCAGCAGGGACGACTGCATCTGATTTTCTGCAACTAGTCGTTGAATAGCCTGGGTCTGGATAAGATTAATCCTTGACTGCTCTGCCACGACCCGTTCCAGTGCTGCTATTCGTTCAGAGTCTGATAAGGTTGTATCGAAATCGAACCTCATATGCGATATATCTTGAGTGTACTGAGGAGGGATTTCCGATGTCACCGGGACCTCAGAAGTAGAAAAAGACGTAACCGCAGGTGGTATCGTCACCGATAGCCCTGCAGTGGCCACAACAGTCGACTCTATAAATTGTGCCACAACCTTCGATGGAGTAACAGTCGGAGGCGGAAATGAAACGATCTCAGGAGTCGAAAGTTGGAAGGTAGTGGGTGGGAGGCCAAATGTAGATGAGGTAGCCACCACGGGAACAACCGTAGCGCTTGGCCTTGTAACCTGTAGTGATGAGGGAACCATTGTCATACCGGATAGTGCTGGTGGAGTGAAACGTACCACCCTAGAGCTCTCACCGGCTCCCGATCCTGCACCTATCCATTCCCCTCTTAACCTCCGGATCAACTGTTGTACCTCTTCCTCATAATCAGACTCGCTATCATCAACAGTTCTCTTTCTCTTCCCATGTAGTCTTTCTCGATTTACCATAATCCTTCTTTCCTCTGCCACTTCATCATCAGAATCTGAGCCAACCACCGTTGTAGCTGCCCTAGTAACATTCACAGTCGAAGCACGTTCAACCGGGACCTGTACGTTCTCCTCTGGATCCACCCGATCCATATCAAAGAAGCCTTGACCACCAAATTCTGCATCAAGGTCCACGTTCTCCTCCGGTGACACAACAGGGGCAGCATGTAAAACTTGAGGTGCTCCTGCCTGTTGTGGTGCTGGGTCCCTAAACTCGTCCCCTTGAGCAGGCACATACCCCAGGTTCATCAAGTACCCAAAGAGTGGAGTATGTCGAGGACGGAGCTCAGGTTTGCTCCTCGTACTGGAGGATCTACATTGGGCGAAGATCCATTTGTTCACACTCTCTACATATCGGATCGGACGGCGCTGAGGAAGCGTTGGAGCAACATGATTCAAGATCATTTGTAGGAATCTTGGACACATGATGAATCGCTCACGCGCCATCGCTCTTCTTTGACGATCAATCTCATAAAAGACCATCTGACTAAAGCTGAATCGCTTGTTGTAAGTCAGAGCAGTCATCGCTGACTGCATGGTCGCGCCCATGCCATCAGTGCCCGCCTTTCTCCCTGACATGCAAACGATCATAATATGCATGAGAAAGCGCCACTGGTCAAGTAAAAAGCCTTTCCTTCTCTGCGTATCCCCCAAGGGACCAGAGTATCCCATCCTTAAAAACGCTCCATCATGGAAAGGAGCTACAAACTCTGTTGGGTCATCCCTTGTCTCATTCCCAAATCGTAAAGCCGCCCGGATTTGTTCAGAAGAGAACTGAACAATCTGATTGTTGACTGTTGCGCGCATCACCAGGGGCTCGACTCTACAGTCGTATTCCACTGTCTGCCAGAAATCCTCAATATTGGGCAAGGATATTGGTAGAGTTGTTGTAATCGCGTGGAATATCCGCGAGCGTGTCAGAAATGTGATGATTTCGCGGAAATCATCAACTCCGCTCGCCTCCGGGTCTAATGTTATGTACATGTTGTGACCCGGGAAGAACTGTCTTTGGTGATCACCTCCGTCATCACCGCCTGCACCACCTGCTCCAGCAACAGTAGCCATATATACAACAAACAGGTTAAGTTAGATAAACGTCAAAGCGAATCACAAGTTCGCCTGTTACCATGAGCGAAGTTGTGATCAATTCTGTATAGGCGAAGTTAAAGGTGAGGCGAAGTTGGGATACAACTTCGCTTTAACTTGAACTTCGTCTGATAATAGTTAAGTAAAATGGTCCAGGCGAAGTTACTAATAACTTCGCCTAATCACAACATCGCCTCATAAACTGTTTCAAAATCAATAATCAGGCGAAGTTACGGATAACTTCGCCTAAACTGTAACTTCGCCGAATTCGAATCGGCAACAGTTAGGATTTACGAACGACGTGTAGAGGATGATTTCAGAGATCGAGGACACCGAAATACATGATTTTATGAAGTTTTAGACGTTCAAGTAGTTTACTATCACGTAAAAACAAGTTTGAAATCGGGTGTTTAAGGTTTCGAAAGACGAGGTCGAGAATCGAGTCGAAACGACCGATGATTAACCTCAAAAGGCATTGATAATATGATAAACAAACCCTACACACCTTGAATTTGATTAGAATCGAAGTAACAAAAACAGATGATTGATATCGATAAGTTCGCTGATGTTTCAGAGAGTATAAGTTCGCAGAATGTGGAAAAATGAAACTGTTTGACCTAAAAACTTCTTTATATAGGGTCAGAGATTATACAGGCGAAGTTGTTGATAACTTCGCCTATTGCAGGCGAAGTTATGGATAAGTTCGCCTATATATGAAAATTTTCAAAACAAACCCCATAATTTGAACAATTTGCAATTAAGTATTAAATCATCCTTTAAAGCGTTAAATGATACGAACAAGACCAAGTAACCACGTATAAAATCATACCACTACATAAGTAACGAGAATTTGAAAAATTAAAGTACACGGGATCAAATTTCAGTCTCGACAGGGACTACCATGTTTTAGAAAAGATCCGAACAGGAATCATACTAATTTCGTGACTGTCACACAGATCCGTGTTCAGCTGTATTATGACATAAAGAAACAGGTTGTAAGCAGGTAATATACTTAAAATGGTTTTCATCGTTTCTGTGATACGAGTTAGGTTCAATTAAGCTCAAAACTTAAGTGGGCAACAACTCAGAGATTATGATGCCTCCTATCTATTCTCAAGGCGTATTAGGTTTTCCCCAAGTCACCTCGAATTGACCTCAACCCGTAGTGTCTGATTAAGTAGTAATTACTCTTCGATCTTAGACTCTGTTTCCCGTTCACCTTCTTGTGTCTTGATTGATAATCATTATCATTATGAACTCTAGAATTTTTTTTATTTTATTTTTTTTTTATTATTTTTTTTAACCTAACATGTATATACACAACTTCAAGTAGAAAATAACTGTAAGTCCCGAATTTGGATCACTGCAGCGTCTTGACACGCTATCTTCACGGTAATCAGAACACTCACGGGCTCGTGTATGACTGGGTAATCGCTTTTCTGCCTATCATTCGGAAAGATATGTATGAAGACATGCACAACTCTTAAGGAGTTTCCACATAAAATCGAGTAGATTTAGTTAGTATCACTTCTACTTTTACGCACCATAAAAAGCTACCATGACATACAATGACTGTTCTAAAGTCTTTTAGGCCTAATAACTTCATTAGTTAAGCACACAGAATCAGTATATCTATCACTTTCCAAGGTTGGATCAATTTTCTATTAATCATAGTAAAGTAACTTCTTACGAAGTAGTAGACTTGAAAAATAATTTCATCTCCCGAAAAGAAAAAACAATTTTAACATCAATCGCCCCGACCAAATCAATGTCTTCAGGTGAACGGCTATCCCAAAGATCCAATGGATCAGCTGGACCGACCACATACTAGTATGTGTCCTTCTAACTAAGTATGATCGACTAATTTTCAGCGAAAGAATGAAAACACATCATAAACCGCCCCGGTCACTTTCAGTCATCTGGTTAATGGCGATCCTCATATTCTACAAGTAGAAATGAGGACCAAACATATCCGAAGACATGTCCTTCAAACTGAGGCAACCGACATACTTCTAAGCGATAGTTACGTTTTTTTTTAAACAAAAACATAAAGCATGGTTACTCGGGATTGATCATCCCATTCAGCTCAACAAGGTTTTGAAATCTAGTTTTGTCAAATGCTTTCGTGAACAAGTCAGCGAAATTATCTAACGTGTCAACCTTTTCGAGCTCAATCAATTTCTTCTCAGCACAATCCCGTATAAAATGATGACGTATGTCAATATGTTTAGTTTTACTGTGCTTCACGGGATTGTTAGTTACTGAGATAGCAGCAGTGTTATCAATGCAAATAGGAGTAAGTGAGAAATTCAGACCATAATCGCGCAACTGTTGTTGAATCCAAAGAACCTGGGAGCAGCAGTTGGATGCTGCCATGTATTCTGCTTCACAGTTTGAAATTGCGACTGAGGTCTGCTTCTTGCATTGCCAGGACACTAGTCTGCCACCAAGAAACTGACATCCACCAGTTGTAGACTTCCGACTCTGATTGCACCCTCCATAATCAGAATCTGTGTAAGCGACTAGCTCCAAGTCTCCTCCTCTCGAGTACCACAACCCCAGCTTCGGCTTGCCTTTGAGATACCGCAGTATCCTCTTAGTACCCTTCAAATGAGATTCTTTTGGGTTTGCCTGAAAGCGTGCACAAAGACAAACAGCAAACATTATATCAGGCCTAGAAGCAGTTAAGTACATTAAAGAACCTATAATTTCCCGATATTGGGTTGGGTCCACGTCTGCATCGTTGTCTGAATCAGCACCCAATTTGTGATTGACGCAGACTGGAGTATCATATGGAGTGCTGTCCTCCATCTTGAAGCGTTTGAGAACATCATGGACATACTTCGTCTGATGAATGTTCAATCCCGTCTTTCTTCTGATCAACCTGCAATCCTAAAAAGAAAGTTAGTTCACCCATAGCACTCATTTCAAATCGCTTCTTCATGACGGCCTCAAACTCCTGACACATGGCGACCTTTGATGCAGCAAAGATAATGTCGTCCACGTAGACTTGCACCAGTAAGAAGTCGCTCCCTTTTCTCTTGAAGAACAATGTGCTATCAATTTTACCTCTTTCAAACTCATTCTCAAGCAAGTAATCTGATAAGGTTGAATACCAGGCACGAGGTGCCTGATGTAGTCCATACAGCGCTTTACTTAGCTTGTACACGTGATCGGGAAAGTCAGGGTCAGGAAAACCCGAAGGTTGCTCAACATACACAACCTCGTCGACTTTACCGTTTAGGAACGCACTTTTCACATCCAACTGAAAAACCTTCATCTCCTTATGAGCAGCAAATGCTAAAAACAGCCGAATGGCTTCCAATCTTGCCACAGGAGCAAACACCTCATTGTAATCAATCCCTCTTGCTGATTAAAGCCTTTAACAACCAGCCTCGCCTTGTTCCTGATAACAATCCCTTTCTCATCTCTCTTACATTTGAAGACCCATTTCGTGCCAATCGCATGCACATTTCATGGTTTTGCAACCAAGTTCCATACTTCCATTTTCTTTAACTGAGCTAACTCTTCTTGCATGGCTTCGACCCACGAGCTGTCCTTAAGAGCCATTTGATAGTTCTTTGGTTCAATCTGGCTGATAAAGCAGGTGTACAAGCACTCGTTGATTATGCCTGATTCTTTAATGCTTGAGTAAACACAGGTGTGCTCATTCAAGCTTTGTCTTGTTTGTACACCGGCGGACAGATCACCTATCACGTTTTCCAAAGGATGATCTTTGTGAATTCTCGTAGTCGGAACCGAACTGACATTCAGATTATCTTCCAAGTTCGAAGATAGCTCATCAATGGGTGATTGATGTTGAGAGTGAAACGGATTGATGAATTCCTCTTTAGTAGAGGCAGCAGGGGTATTGATAGCATTTGACGAGGAAGGCTGACATTCATCATACTGTGGTCGTTGCACCAAAGTGTCTTCCTCATCGCATATCATCTTCGTAGCAATTCTTTCCTCAACTTCTGTAAAATCCAGATAAGGTATGTTAAAAGATTTAAAAAGTCTATCATAGTCGAAAACCCCAGCGGGTCCCGAGCTTGGTTTTGGTGATTTGTAACCTGTGATATCAGTGTTACACAGCACCTCAACCTTGCTGTTCGATGTATTAAAGACCCGTCTGTTGGGAGTCCCAACAACGTATCCGACTAAGATTCCTTCGTCGGCTACTTCACCAAATTTAGAATTGGTCTTTAATATCGAACATGGGGACCCGAATGGTTCAAGACCACTCAAGTTTGGCTTTCTCCCATGCATAAGTTCATAACAGGTTTTATTTAATCTTTTAACAGTTAACACTCTATTAAGGATATAACAGGCTATTGCAACAGCTTCAGCCCAGAACACCACGGGAAGTTTCGAATCAGCCTGCATTGTTTTGGCTCCTTCAATTAAAGTTCTGTTCTTCCTCTCAGCCACTCCATTTTGTTGAGGTGTATACGGTGCGTTGTATTGGTGTTCTATCCCCTTCTGTAAGCAGAAGATCTCCATCTCATAGTTCTTGAACTCAGTTCCATTGTCACTCCTGATGAATTTAACCCGTTTCCCCATGATATTCTCAACCTTGGTAATCAAATTCTTTGCCATCTGCACTATTTCATCCTTTGACTTCAGGAAATATACCCAGGAATATCGAGAGAAATCATCAGTGATCACCAAGCAATACGATGTTCCTCCTAGACTTCTTACATTCACGGGACCGAAGAGATCCATGTGAAGTAATTCTAGGGTACTGACAATTGAATTGACCTTCTTGGTGTGATGGGATTTCTTGGGTTGCTTTCCCTTTTTGCATGATAAACATTTGTCTTTAAAGTTGAAATTCTTCAAGGGAACACCTAGCACAAGCCCATTTTTGACAAGGTAGTTCATTTTCCGAAGATGAATGTGCCCCATTCTCCTATGCCACAACTCGGACTCCGATTCAGTTGCTTTTGACAGAAGACACGATTCTTCTGTGGCCATCTCAGTTGATCTCATATCCATGATATACGTATTCTTCACTCTTGGAGCCTTCATAACAATCCAATCCTCTGGTATCTTAAAACCAGGATACAACACAATCGCTTCATTCTTTGTAAAATGTACGGTGTAGTCTTTGTCACAAATCTGCGAAACACTCAGCAGATTGTGCTTCAGTTCTTCAACAAAGTTTACTTTCTCCAAAGTCATCTTTCCATTCGACACCGTCCCTATTCCTGTAATCCTTCCACCGCTCTCTCCTGCGAAACTCACTCTTCCTCCTTGAACAGGTTTCAAGTCGTGTAACAATTTCTTGTTACCCGTCATGTGCCGGGAACAGCCGCTATCCACAACCCATTGATTGTTGGCAGCCCTGTTCAACTGTTCCTGCACGATTAAAGCAGATGATTAAAATCTGGGGACCCAAGACCGATTGGTCTTGGGTCGATACATTCCGTACCTTGGCTGTCCAAAGTTAGTATCATAATAATTTCTGTGAGTCCTAACAGGATACCTTCTTGTGGATTGACTATGAGGCCATCCAAACCTTCGTGAATTAAAAGAATTTTACTTAAGGTTTGGTTGTTAGCAGTGTAAAACTGAGATCAATTTTTTTGAAAACCTGAATTGTCCATTTTCTGAAATTTGATGGGTTTTCATTTTTACCATTATATTGATTACCGTTAGTTCTTTTCTCAGATTTTGAAGTCCTCACACCTCTGAATTTCTGCTTCAGAGGGCAATCAGCAACAAGGTATCCTATTTGATTACATCTAAGACAACTCCTGTGTCCAACTTTCTTATCAAAAGTTGTCTTAGATGTTGAGGCTGTATTACTGCCCGTTTGTCTCACATATGGTGGGACATACGGGTTTAGTGGAGACTTCTTTTCAGGTGTTTTATTTTTCTCTCCACTTTTCGGTAACACTTCCTCTTGTTTTGTCTTACACGACTCAGAGGACTTGTCTGAGTTAGATGAGACAGGACTCGGAGCAGTAATCTTAACACTTGCAACAGGCTTACTAACTTCTGGTTCTTTAGTAGTAAATTGAACTGGAACTGTCTGACCATAGTCAACATCAACAGATTTCTGATTACTAGGGTCATAAGTGTAATTATGATTGAAAGGTGGTGGAACTTCATGATAACCAATTCCTCCCCTTTTTGGGGAACCTTGATCACTAACGAGGTGATCAAGTATAGCGGAGGAATTTCTGAATTGCTCAAGTTTCCTGTTAAGTTCCACCACTTTTACCCGGTGATCAGCTATCTGTTTTTCCCTTTCAGCTATTAGTTTCGTTTTCTCTTCTAGAACCTCATAGCTAAGATCAATCACTTGAATTTTTTCAGCAAGCTTTGCTTTAAAACTTTTAATATCTTTCTCACTAGCTTTAATTTTTACTTTGTAACTATTTTCTCTAGCTTTAGTAAAATGATGATCTTCTTTTAAAGTTTTAAATTGGGCGTCCAAACTAACAAACTAATCAGTTATACTTGTCAGTTGTTCAGACAGATGTTCACACTTAGTACAAGGGAGTTCGGTACTTACCTCGGAGAGCTGGTCTGCCACATCTGCCATGTAAGCTTCATTTTCACCAGTTCCCTTCTTCTCACTATCTGCAGTTTCGATGTTTGCCAAATTGGCCTGTTCAAATACTTCTTCAACATGCAGATTCCAGTTGTACTCCTCGTTCTGTCTGGAAATCATGGCTCTATAGTCATTACCACTACCACTCTGCTGTGTAGATCTTTTTTGACTACGTTCTACACGTTCATTTTTGCACTCTTTTGCAAAGTGGCCATTCTGCTGACAGTTGTAACAGCGTACCTTCGACTTATCAAACCCTGGCCTCTCTCCGACAAACTTCCTGCCAGTCTTCTTCATGAACCTCTTCACCCTTCTGACAATCATAGCCATCTGCCATTGCAGATCCATCTCCTCTAGATCATCAGCATCGATCTGATCATAGTCTTCATCCAAAATTGCAGGATCAACAATCTTACCCTGAATGTAGTTCTCATACGAAGCAATAAAAGATGCATAGAGAGCAAACTGCTGTTCAGCAGATTTAACACTCATGGGCATCTTCGAGTAGTTGTTGTTTGACACACTTGGGGAAAAACTACTCTTGGTCGCTTGAGGTTGAGAAGCATTTGATCCTCCAGCTACAAAGCACACATCACCGTTCATGTTGAGAGATACATGTCCTTCATGTGTTGAGCTAGCGCCTGACTCTCTCTTAGAGTAATAAGCAGATGATTCAGTTTCGAACTTGATCCAGAGTTAACCTTTGCACCATACATACCCGGATCTTGAACCTGATCGGTAGGTGTCTCCTTTCGTACCATGTTCAGTTCAAACGTTCTTAGCTTGTTAACTGCTGTCTCCAGGTCATAGTCAGCAAAGTCTTTGTCTTCTCTCATCAACACAGTATACATCTCCCATTTCGGTGGGAGAGCATCAAGAAGCTTTTCAACAATCTCATATTCTTTGTAAGCAATTGAATAGTTGCTGAGTTCAGTCATCAGATGATAATATCTAGTGATGATATCATCAAGTGATTCATTTTTCAGATACTTGAAGACCGAGAATTGGGTTTTTAGAAGTTTAATTTTCGATGCACGAATTCCCACATTGCCCTCAAACCGGTTCTCAAGTGCTTCCCAAAGCTCTCTAGCAGTTTTATACTTTCGGAAGGTGTGAAGTATCTCTTGTGGAAAAGCCATTGTAATTGCTGCATGAGCTTTGCTTTCGGCCTCATACATTTTCTTCTCCTCTTCTTCCATCTCTTTGTATTTCTTGATCTAATCACGACCCTCATACTCAGCAGTATGTGGAATGTAACATCTTGTATGCACACCCACATCTTGGCATCTTGATACTTGACATATTGTTCAAAACGATCTTTCCACGCTACATAATCAGTTTTCTTAAGCATCTTAGGTGCCTTTGTAGCCGAACCCGCTTCTACTTCCATCTTTACCAGTTCGGTAATGTTTATCGAAAACATCTTTTTCTAAACTCAAAGAAATCCGAAAATAAAAATTTTATTTTCAAACAGCACTGTAGGCGAAGTTGTGGATAACTTCGCTTAAAACTTAACTTCGCGTGAATTTGTAACTTCGCTCACTTTCTTAAATTCGCCGGATTGGCGAACTTGAGAATAACTTCGCTTAAGTTGAGCGAACTTGGGAGTTAGGCGAAGTTGTGGGTAACTTCGCTTGAGGTAAGCGAACTTGAAGAGGTAGGCGAAGTTGTGAATAACTTCGCTTAACCTTATATCTTCGCCGAAACCCTACTAACAGTGACGGTAACTTCGCCTGATAAACACGAACTTTCTGCAGATTAGATTTCTGGGTTTTTCGAGGTTTGTGAAGGTGTTATGGGTTGTTTAAGATTGTAGGAGGAGAGTATAGCACAAAAGCTCAGAAAACTCGTCCCGCGAATAGTCGAACGGAACGATTTCTATACCCGCGTGATAATCCCGAACCACACAATCGAGCAAAAGCTCTGATACCAATTGTAGGTTCCTAGCCGGATCTACACGAGATATCGCGTTCTACGTAGGTGCGGAATCCCTACGTAAGACGTTACGAGTATAGAAAACAATACGAGCTAACACATGATACAATAACCAAACACACGTTGTATTCCAACCGTAAACACGTTGAGATATTAAAGGCCCTAGCCTTAGTCTTTGGCCTGTCTTTCCACTTAACCCTAAAAGAGTTTCCCCGCTCAGAACCTCCCGCCTTATTTTTAGTACACCGAGATGCTAAATGCCCAGACCCCTCATACCGGTAACAAGTCAACGTCGGACACTCGTAGTGGAAGTGTCCTGTCTTCGCACATCGGAAACAAGTGATAGACATAGACCTACACTCCCCACTATGCGGTTTCCAACACTTCTTGCATCTCTCATCATACGCATCCCCCCTAGAATTCGACATTTCAGCCCTTGCTTTCTTTCCTCCCGACACAGAATCACTGCCCCCATATCGTTTGCCATTGGAGTTAGGGTTCGGCTTCCAATCCTTTTTAGGTTCAGTCGGGCTCTCCATTTCTCTCTGATCATACAAGGTGCCTGCTAGAGTAACCACCGAATGGAAAGAGCCCATGTCTGTTGTCACCACACCCCTCCTAATATCCACCGGAAGACCCTTCACATACTTCTTAATCCTCTTAGCTTCAGGGGCAACCAGATCGGGACATAAACGAGCCATTTGATTAAACTTTGTAGTATACTCTCGGTGAGTCATATGTCCCGCTTCCAGGGTCAAGAAATCCTGTTCGATCTTATCTAATTCGTACGGAGGGCAAAAGTGATCAATAACCAACTGCTTCAACTCTTCCCAAGTCATTCTACTAATAGTCCTATCACCCATCGTCTGAGTCAGATTATCCCACCAACACAACGCCTTTGAACAGAATGAGGCGGTAGCAAAAGTAACCATATCCACCCCTTTACACTTACTGATCCTCAATACCACTTCCATCTCTCTCACCCACTGATGTGCAACCGATGCTTCCTTAGTACCGTCGAACGTGGGAGGGTCACACTTCTTGAATTCCTCATACGAACAACCCCGGGTAGAGACGCTAAATGCACGAACCTCTTCTTCATCTTCACTTGGCATAATCACCTCATCTTCAACCTGAGTCTTCTTACCCTTCCTCTCCTTATCCAAACTCTTACCAACCATTGTCTCCTCCATAGCTCTAACAGCCTCAGCAACAATTTCAGGAATGGCGCTATGAAGAACCTAGTAAACTTCATCTGCGATGGCCGCGTGTATAGCTAGATCTAAGGCGGGGTTATCCTCCTCCTCTTGAATCGGGGTCTCTTCCTGCTGCGGAGTCGGGTCCTCTCTCTCAATCTCAACATTTGGCCTACGACCACAACCGCTAGGACGACTACTCTTCATTGAACGGGTACTAGCCATATCCTATTCCTACAAAGACAGAACTCCAACACGGTCAGGTACAAGTAGCATTTAGAACATGGAAGGTAACGGTAAACTGCTAATAATGTTGATCAAGTGTTATTAATTGGTTATCTCACCCACCCATCCTGAGAACCCCCTGACCCTAACCACATTAGCGTTCTATCTACCAATTAAGCAATTAATCTTATAATGGAACTTTAAAACTCAAAAGAATGACTAAACAATTAAATTTACCTCCTGGCATGCAGCTACTCATGGTTGGCATGTCTAATCTTTCTCTTACAGTTCGAGTCCGAGCATTCGGGAATACTCGGATCCCTCGAACCATGACTCTGATACCAACTTGTAAGATCCTGAATCCCGGGAATCCTACAGTTGGTAATCATATCCAAAATTCACAAAAATTTAAAACCGAAGCAATTTGTTTTATTCAAACCAATTCGGAGTAATAAATAGCAGAAATTAACCAGTATCATAAACCCAAGAAAACGGGGACATATTACCAAAGTTAAAATAAAATTAAATGTTTTGGTTTATTAGAAGTCCTCAACTAGAAATGCCTTCAACCCTCCAAGTAGTCTCTAGCACGTCCAAGTGGTAATCTCCAATCCTCAAACTGAAAGTTAATCTAACGTACACACAAAGTCAGCTTGAGCTGAGTGAGTTCAAGTTTTCAATAAGTAACATTCATTAAACAATTTAATTCCATAGGTATAAAATGTAGGAGAAAATCATAAGTAAATAGGTATATAACTTTCCTTGGTCAAATCATATGTTAATGAAATAATAAATAACCCTTCTTGATCAAATCATAAATAAATAAAATAATACATATCTTTTCTTGATCAAACACGCAACACGGGTCTCCTCATCCCGGGTCTTCCCCGAGTAATATATTTGACCCAATCGCAGTTTAACAAATCCAAAAATCACGCAACGCGAGCCTCCTCGTCCCAGGGCATCCCCATGTAATATATTTGACTTGGTCACGGTTTAACATACCTAAAAACGTGATACGGGCCTCCTCACCCCGGGTCTTCCCCAAGTAATATATTTGACCCGACCACGGTTTAGCAGCACGGCGGGCCTCCTCACCCTGGGTCATCCCCAAGTAATATATTTGACCTGCCAGGACATAAACATGCAACACGGGTCTCCTCACCCCAGGTCTTCCCCGAATAATATATTTGACCCGGTCACAGTTTACCCACACATACACATCACATACACACTTACAAACATCTACTTCAAATGTCCAACCAAACAATATCATCATATACAATCCATAAATAATGGATAATCTAGGCATTCAATACTAAGCCTAATAGCAACCTCGAGCTTAGAGCGCAAGTAATATATATAACCTTAAGGAATATATGGCCATAAACGAGTCTAAAATATCCTAAGTCAAAGAATATAATCCACTCATATTTTATAAATGCATGAATACAAATAAGGCTAAGTAATACCATCCAAATAGTTGTAACAAGTAGAATCGTGTAAAATTGTATTACCGTGTGTATGCTAGCCCAAAACTCAAAAAGAGTTAAAAAGGGGCATCATGAACTCACCTGACATAAGGTACGAATTCACCACAAGCTAGAGGGCCCCTAAGTAACCCCACAACTCAAACGCCTGTCGGCTAACATACAATCAATACTAACGACACCGAAAGGACTCGTTTATCCTACGAGGCTCTAACATGGTTCGAGTTACCTAAAGCCTCAACCTCATCAAACCAAATCACAACAGCCCCTGGGGCCATACGTTTACTGACACGACCCATAGATACTCCCGGGGATAAAGAATTCCCAAATTACCCCCGGAAGTACCAGGTGACACCAACATGCGCGTTTAAGAGTTTTTAGGCAATTAACATCCAACTCATCCCTGCGTGGACCCAATATGATAAATCACAGCCAAAAAGTCCACACGGTGCTACACGAGTCAAATGGGTCGGTAACTCGCAAGTACAACGCACCAACTATTCAATAAACGCAATTGCGCGTTGTACTGACCCGTTTGAGTAACCGACAACCAATTCAGCCCCATAACTTGTAAAAATGATTTTTCAATAGCCCGTACATCAAACCGAGTTCCCCTTATCAGAATTGGTTGTTAATCACTTCAACCCTCACGTTAAACGCATCAAACTACAATTCGAGTCAACCGAACACTAACATTCAAACTACAACTAGTTGACCAATCTAACGAACACCAATGGACACGAATATAAAGTATGTTTTACTAGACATACCTAAGAAGATTTTGGTGCAAAAACCTCAGCCAAAACAGTCCCGAAATTGCTCAATTGGACAGCCACCCGGTAAGCCTAAAAACAACCGTTTTTCGACGAATAAACGAGCTGTATGGATTAATTAAGGTGAAAAAGAGTTGAAACAATATAGTACCAACCTGGAACGAGTCTCGGGAGGCTGGAGAAAGCTGGTTTGCATGCAAAACGAGAGGGGGGGGGGTTGTTTGGCGCCGATCGTGTCCGGACCGTCCGTCGGGTGAAACCTTAGCAAAGGCTTGACAAGAACACACCGACTCGAATACTCACAGACCGATTGAATATCCCGGTGGAATCAGGATATCGAATGATTGAGAATGAAGGATTGTGAACAGATATCAAACACAAAACAGTAAATGATAATCAGTAAATGCTATTTTAGAGACAAAGATTCACTATATTTAATGACACATCAAATGAACAGTGAATGGAATGTCTAGAGCTCAGATGCACGAAAACATACCTGCATAGAGTTACACATGTATCAGATTTCTAGATAAATCATTTAAGAACATGTTATTTCATTACATAATTGGAATTCTGCCACATGGGCATTACAAACTAATTTTTTTTACAACTCAAACAAAATATGAAGATAAACAGAAATAAAAATCAATCATTCATTAGCTCCATTCTGTTATCTTCTTCCTCTGTTCTTGGCTTCAGCTCTTTCTTTTAGTTTCTTCACATATGCAGCTCTTTGCTTCAGCATGTCAAGTTCTGAGGAGTCAGAGGCATCACTTGGAAAACTTGCACTAATTAAATCTTGTAAGTCTTGTGGATGCATACAATGCAAATCTCCATCCTCCTTTATGACTGCAATAGGTATCCCAGACTCATTTCTCAAGGTGGTCGAATCATCATGTTGATTGTACGTTATGTATGTGATTCTTCCAAATTGTTATACTCTTGAGTTGGGTTCCTTCATCACTTCTCTCGTAGCCAAGCACTCTTTTAAGGTCTTCCTTTTCTGGTGAAAGCTGCTTGCTAGAGTTCTTTTTTTCTTTGATTCAGAGAGGGAAAGCTCAGATATGTGAACTTCACTGATTCTCTTCTTCATCTTCTCTCTTTCTGCCTGACTTCTGATCTCTCTCTTCTTCTACTGTAGAAATGGGAATCCCTTTTCTGGTTGTTCTTTAAAAAACTTGGAGAGATAATTTCTCAGATGACCAGATGGTTGACTCCTTACTAGATTGTCATATAAATTCAGCTCAGCCATCTTGATCAGTTGTTCTTTTGAAAAATTTCTCAAATCATCTATGAAGATGATGAGATTTCTGCTTCATCTTCAGTCACCACCCTTAAGGTCTTCGATCTTCTGTCAAAATAGAGATGTGTGGGCAAATTCAAGTTTCTTGGCTGCACAGGCCTCACACTCTCTGACCTATGGGTTCTACTTGAGCTCCCCATTTCAACTTTCTTAATCTTATCAAGACCCTCTTCAACATACCATCTCTTTATTGTATCTTCTGTTTGCATTACCAGTCTTGACATTTTTACTCCCTTTTCGTGGAGGGCATTCATCATTTCTGCATGAACCTCTTGTTCTGCCCTCCTTCTGATCCTACAGTTTCCTCTGTGTTTCAAGATACATCCTCTGCTCTCTGTGGTATATTTCCATTAGCTCAGCAAGAGGCATGTTCTGAAACTGTTCTTGTGATATCCCTTTATCTGTTACAAAAGTTTTTAACATTTCCATCCTTTGAGGATCCTCAAACCACCTCTTTGCTTCTTGATCTTTCTTTTCTTTTTCCTCCCTTTCCTTCTGTAATCTCATTTTTAACTCCTGCTCTCTTTCAAATTTTTCTCGACTTTCTTAATCTTTGAGAGAGTGTTTAATCTGTTGAATTTTTCTTTTCAGTTCTTCAGGAGAGAGATTTATCAAGAAGTTGTAGTTGTAGCCATACAGCTGAAGGAATTTGATATCCTTATGTTTTGACTTTAAGGATTCATATTCTTCTTCATATTTTTGTTTCTTTTCAGTCCTTTTCCTGCTACTGTCTGATTCTTTGAATTCTTTTCTTTCTCTTTCTTCCTTTTAGACACCTTTCTCACATAGTCAGATAGATTCTTCATGAGAGCCCTTTTGTACAAACTATCAATCTTGTCAAATGGTTGTAAGTTCAGGAAAGCAGGCTTGTGACCAGCCTTTATCAAAACTTCCCTTTTACCTTTCCTTACACTCCAACCCTCAGCTTCTTTTGCCACATCCTCTTTTGATAGTCTTTAAACATACAGAGGATCATAACCCAAGCCGATCAGATATTCAACATCTTCATTTGTCTTTTCAGCTTCTTTCAATTCTTCCTCATCTTCACTTTCACCATCCAAGTCCACCACTTCTTCAAGATTATGAAGAGCCTCAATCATTGGTTCATCTTTTTGTTTGGATTAAGCTCTTCTTCTTTCTTCAAGCATCTCTGACCTCAGTCTGTAGACCATTTTCTTCACAGATTTTTGTCTCTTTGGCTTTGGGGTCTCAATTTCAGATGAAGGTTTTCTTTTGAGTTTTATTTCCTCTGGTTCTTCTAGGATTATTTCTTCATAAACAGACTCAGATTCGTCATTTTCAGTTTCAATTGTTTGTGTGTCAACAGGTTTTTCAGTAACTTCTTCAATGATAGGTTCACTTGGTTCAACATGTTCTTCAAATCTTGGTTCTCATTTGCTCAGATTTATAAATTCTAGTTGAGCCTTTCCTGTTGCCATCACAATCTCTGGGTGATGTCTCTCTGGATTATTCAGAATCAGTGTAAGATCCTTCATTATAATCAACTTAACCATAGTGCTTGCTGAGACTTCAATGGTTTCATCTTCTTCATGAATAACTGGTCCCAATCCCAGTTCATCTTCATTTACTTCAACCTCTTCAGGCTCAGTGATCAAAGGCTCTGCATCTTTTTCTTGTTCATTCTTTGCAGGCTCTTCAGCCACTTCAGGCTCAAATACATCTTGTTCAACTGATGTGGGCTCTTGTGTATCATCATTTTATCTTGCTTTTAGAGCCTCCAATGTAGCTTTAATAGCATCATCAGCCTCCTTTAATTTCCTCTCTTCTGTCTCTTCCTTTTCCTTCATGTTTATTAAGGCTTCTATGACTTCTTGTGGGATTTCCTCCTCTTCTTCTACCATTTATTCCCTCTCCGGAGCTTCCAACTTTTCATTCATTAAATTAATTGCAGTTTTCACAGACTCAGCTTCAGCTACGTCCGGATCAACAACATTTTCTTTAAACAAGATACCTTCTGATTGGACTGGATGCTTAGGCAGGGGATGTAGATCATCTTCAGTAATTGCAACCCCTTTGCCTTTTGCTTTTCTTTTTAAACTCCCTTCCTCAGTTTCATCTTCTTCTTTATCCTCCCCCTCATCCTCTGATTCTCCATCATCATATGCTTGGTTTAGCATGTTCAAAGCATCAAATGGTCCAACCTCCTGTTCAACATCGATCTCAATATTCTCCCTCTGTTTTGGTGCATCTCAGGTCTTCTCAACCTCAGACTGCCCCTCAAGAGTTTTAATTTTCAATAACGCCTCCTGCAGTGCAGCTTCCAGAGCCAAGTTCTTTGCAGCCAAAATGGCATTCTTCTCTCTTAGCATTATGTTCTCAAACTCCAGTTTGGCATTTTCACACACAATATCATAAAGATTTGGACTTGATGGTGGGGTTTCAGCAGTAGGTTTTGGAGCTGGTTCAGAGAATGGTTCAGTGTCTTCAGTTTCAGAGGATGAAACTTTGTATGGTTCTGGGATTTGGGTTGGGAGAGTAGGTTCAGTTGGTTCTGTAGTAGGTTGAGGATGGATAGGTATGTCTTGTTCAGTTGGCTCAGTTGTGGCAGGTGAAGTACGAATATTAGCGTTATCAGTTGGCTCATGAGCTTCTTGACCAATTTTATACACAGTCTCGTCAACTACAACCTGTGCATCAGCAGCATTTTCAATAACCATCTCATCTCCTTCATCGACACCATCATCATCATCATCATCATCATCATTATCATTATTATCACCATCATCATCTTCCTTATCACTGTTTCCAGGGGTCCTCGGTACATCAATGGCACCCAGTGCAGGTACGAGTAACCATGGGAGTACATCCCAGTCAGCATTCTCAATAAACTTACTCTAAGCATCCTTCATACGTTTGCATATATTTGGGTCTTGCAACCCCAAAATCTGCCATGTCCTTTGAATATCTGGTAAGACTCTGTTTATTAAGATATGCAGAAAACGTGGATACATTAAGAATCTTTGATGTACTGGCCTCTCTGCATTTGAAATCAACCCTTGAAAGATGAGTCTTGAAATGTTGAAGGGTTGCTGGTAAAGAATGGCGACAGTGAGAGTCCCAAGCTCTCTGCTCAATAATGTCCAGGTCCCTCTCCAAGGAGATAAGGACTGGATCACGTAATGAATCAGGAACCTGTAGAGTAAAGGAAAACTTCCCTTTTGAAACTGTCCCTCCTTAACTCCTCCCTGATATCCCATAGTCTCTTGAAAGACTGTCAGTAACCTTGGGACCGAATAGGACGGCTGAGCCTCAAAATTTTCATTTAGGTCCAGTGCAGCTCTGATTGAGGCTTCTGTTATCTCAATTTCATGATTTAGAATCGACGCCTCAATTCTTTCCCCATTGACGTCATTGACATATGTAGCAGACCCCCAAAAATCTGAAATATGATTTCTGTATATTGTGGGGTCGGTAGTTAAAGCCACCCTCAGAGTGGAGTTTCTCAAAAAGTTTATCATTGGCTCCAACTCACGGTTTTCATCATCTATCTCCAACCGAGGGCACATATTATGCCGTTTTTCGAATTTGAACGTCATAAGTTCTGCAAAAATGAGAAGAGTTGTCAGTACACAAAGTTGCAGAACTAATATATGAGAATAGATAGATGATTAATGGCGTCTTCAATTAACCTGTTCGTAGTAATATGCGTACCTGCAAAACAAGTAAACAGTTAGTCAATTTGGTCAATTGGAAACCCTAATTTCAAAATCGGTGCGACGATTATCGAACAGCGATGTCTTACCGAAGTCGAAACAGAGCTAATGGCTATAACTGAAGAGAAATTTAACAAGTAATAGAACAGCGAGCAAGAGGGAGATAGCACGAGCAAGAGGGCTTCCGTTTAGGTTTAATTAGAGAAAAGTGTGTGAAAAACTTTCTAAGTCCCCTTTTTATACCTAACGATTTGGTGGTACAGTACCTTGGTTTGTCGTCTAGCACACGACAGTTGTCATTTAATTTCAAATTTCCATGTACCTCCATTGCTCGAGTATACAGCAAAAATAAAAGTTGGGTCCCCCTGTACACAAGGACATGGTAGAATGCTTTCTCGAGTATACTTAAAAATATATCATATCAATTCCCTATGCTCGAGATGCATTCCTGTGTGCTCGAACACCTTAAAACAATCTTTCCTAATCCCTCACTCGAGCACAAAAACTGGTACCCTAGTGTGCTCGAAAATTTCTTAGCAATAGAATCATCTTTCCTCATCTTGAAATTCTAACTCAATCATCTCGACATGCTCACTAAGACACCTAGCACAGACCTTGCTCGAAACACTTAGATGTTTCCTATCATTCAGTTCTCGTGCTCGTAGACTTGAAATCATACCTACTCATGCAATCATGCTCGAAGATACTTAGTAAAATAACAAAGTATATCTTCGTGCTCGAAGATCAAAGATAACAACACATCAAAAGTAAGCTCGAAGTACAGTCTAATTCCTAGATCATACTCGAAAATACTTAGAACAAACACATATAACATTGGTGAAGTCAATATCATTTGCCTAGAAGTTAAGACAAAAATCATACTCAAACTTTGCAATAATTAAGATTACAAGTTAATGAAATCATTCCGTTTGCTCAAGCTTGGGTTTGAGGTGAACAAGAGATCAAAATCCAGTTCAAAAAGTTATGTCAATTCATTGGAAAGATCTCAACATGGGATCAGATTGTCCAATAACTGTCACACCACTTCATTTTCAGCCGTATTATGAGTTAAGTCAGGCTGACACTAGGTGTAGGTTCTTAGCATGATTCTTATGACTTTTTGTGATATTCTTAAGGTTCAATTAGTTGCTTGAGTTAGAATGGTCACATTTTAGACTTGAGTGGATCCTTATCTCTTCTCAAAGCTTATTTAGCTTTCTCCGAATCACCCCGAATTGACTTGAGTTGGTCAAAATTTTTATTTTTCCGAGTAGTTTATTAAGATACATAAATATCAGACCATAAGGTTGAACGTTGGACTTACAAGCCATCCGGACTTACAAGCCTTTCATTCAGAGTGTTTAGGACTTATTTGAATGCCCACTCTTGTAGTTCTGTTAGTGCCCCTTAAGGTCATGATATATTTATTTATCATTAATGATTTTGAAGCATATTTCATTTTCGTTTTCACTCTTTTTCATTTGCTTCATTTTCTTTTGATTATAAACTTTCAAATATATATATATATATAGCTATTTGGTAGCTGCTCATAATTTGATAAACTGTTTTTGGTAGACCAAAACATCAACAGGCTCGTGTATGATTGAATAATTGTCTTTCTGCCTATCATTCGGAGAGATGTGCAAGGAAACATACCTTAGTTTTCAAATGAATCACCACATCAAACTTAGCATGACTATAGTATTTGTATCACATAGATCACTGCACTCAAGAGAAGAAGCTACACAAATTCAGTTTACTGAACAAAAATCTTTTAAGCCTATAATCCATGAGTTAAGAGATTAGACAATATACTATCATTTCCCAATTTAGTTGGATTCAATCTCCACTTGAAAATCAATTTTCACTCCTGATTAGGAACTTGGATAATGTTATCATCTCTCTTGTATGATCACCAAAACCGTGTTGCTTAACCAAAAATTCTTTACCATTTTTAAAATTCCATTTCCTTTGAAAATTCAATTTAAGGACAATGACTTTAAAAATGGTGTTGTCATTTAAGCATTTGAAATTAAGCACACACTTTCACAGAATCAAAACACAGACTTTCAGATAGCATAGAAACAACAAAGTATCACTTAAGTCTGTCGAGCATGCTCAGAACTTCATCGAGCATGCTCGAAAATCTATCGAGCAACCTTAAAAGTGTCAACTTAACGATTTGTGCTCGAGAGACTTAACTTTGTGCTCGAGCAGGAATAAGTTATCCTGAACTTCCAAGTATGGATTGTTTGTGCTCGAAGAGCATTAAACACCCGTCTTCCACAGAAGCATGCTCGGAACACTTGCAAAAGTTTTCATGACTGCATTCCATGCTCGAGCAGTTGAGCAATGACATCTGTGCTCGAATGACTTAGAAGTCTTTCAGAAGCCTATGCTTGTGCTCGAAGAGCAATAAGCACCTCATCAAGCACAGATTCATGCTCGAAGTACTTAGAATCATAAAAATTCATCATGCAAGCACAGATCAAAGTACTAACAACTGTAATTCTCAAGGTTAACAGAAATTCCACACAAGAACAGTCACAAACATGATTCATGAAATTTGAGTAATCATTCAAGCATAGCAATGCTATCATGCGCACCTCACTTAAGCACACATCCTAAATCAGACTTCATCAGCATTAATCATTCCTAGGCATTTTAACAGAAAATGGAATTTGGTTTTATCTAAAGGTTTGGTGAATAAATCAGCCAAATTATCAGATGTGTCCACCCTTTTCATTTCTATAAGCCCTTTTTCCTAACAATCCCTAATGAAATGATGTCTAATTTCAATGTGCTTAGTCTTATAATGTTGGACTGGATTCTTAACAATGAACATAGCAGCAGTATTATCAATTAAAATAGGTGTGAGTAAGAAATTCAGACCATAATCCAGCAGTTGGTTTTGACTCCACAGAACCTGTGCACAGCAAGCAGATGCAGCAATGTACTCCGCTTCAGCAGTAGAGATTGACACTGTGGTTTGTTTCTTGCATTGCCATGACACGAGTCTGTTCCCAAGAAACTGACATCCTCCTGAAGTTGATTTTCGACTCATGTTGCAACCATCATAGTCACTGTCAGTATAAGCCATCAAATCAAAGGAAGAGTTCTTTGGATACCAAATTCCCAAGTCTGGTTTTCCGTTCAAGTATCTGAATATTCTTTTCACTGCTAGCATATGTGACACTTTCTTGAAATCTTGCACAGACACACACAACAAACATAATATCTGGCCAAGATGCTGTGAGATACATCAATGATCCTATCTTGTCCCTACATTCATGCTAGTCTACTGGCTCCCCCTTTTCATCAGGTACCATTTTCTCATGTGTGTCCATTGGTGTTGACACTATCTTCAAGTCTTGGCACTTGAACTTGGCGAGAATCTCTTGAAAATATTTTGATTGGTTGATGAAAATTCCATCTGGCTTCTGTTGCACTTGCAGTCCAAGGAAGAAATTCATTTCTCCCATTGAGCTCATTTGGTATTTGGACTTCATCACTTGCTCAAATTCCTTGCACATTTGTTCATTTGTTTAGCCAAAAATGATTTCATCCACATACACTTGCAGCAGTAGCAAATCTTTTCCCTTTCTTTTGTAAAACAAAGTCTTGTTAATGGCCCCTTTACATAAACCATGTTCTAACAGATGGTTAGAAAGCTCATCATACCAGGCTCGTGGTGCCTGATGCAGCCCATAAAGTGCCTTGCTGAGCTTGTAGACTTTGTTTGGATGAATTGGATCTTCAAATCCAGGAGTTTGAGTGACATAAACTTCTTCATCTATCTTTCCATTCAGAAATGCAGATTTTACATGAAGCTGATAGACTTTAATGTTCATTGATGCTGCATATGCTAGAAAAATCCTAATAGCATCTAGTCTTGCAACAGGAGCAAATACCTCTTCAAAATCTACTCCTTCTTCTTGTAGACAACCTAGAGCCACCAATCTAGCTTTGTTCTTAATCACTATCCCCCTTTCATCCTTCTTGTTTCTAAAGACCCATTTTGTACCAATTGCATACTTGCCTCTGGGCTTCTCCACCAAGTGCCACACATGTAAGTCTCTGAACTGAGCTAATTCCTCCTGCATAGCTTCCACCCAGCTGTTGTCCTTTAAAGCTTGATTGATGTTCTTTGGTTCAACTTGGGAGAGAAAACAGGCATACAGACAGATATTTGCTCTTTCAAATGCACTTCTGGTAACTCTTTCATGTAGATCTCCAATTATGTTCTCTGCAGGGTGATTTCTTTCTACAGAGCTAGTTTGAACAACTGGTGACACAAACACTTCTGCTTCTAGATTTGACAAATTCATCTCAGCAGATTCGTCTTCAGATCTGTCTTGACTTTCAGTAGTGTTTTGAACATGATTGAGTCCTGATGTAGATGCCTCATTTCCTCCTAGCTGCAATGAGTCAAACAGGGTCTGCAACTGAGACATTTCTTCAGTCTGAGAGGGTTGTTGACTTTGGATGGGCTCACTTTCAATAACACTTGGACCCTCATTTGAGATTTCAACGGCAGCTTCTTGTCCAACTCTCTCTACTTCATCTTCTTCTTGGATGTTTCTACCAAAGTCAAAACCATTTGCTTCAGGAGAAACTGAGGTCCATAGTTTGTCCAGATCCACTTGTTTTGATTTTTCTTTTTCTTCAAAGCTGGTTTTGTACATACTATCATCCATGTCTTCACTATAGATTTTAAATGATTTGAACATCTTCTCAAGATCAAATAGCCATTTTGGACCCTCAGTATTGTTGAAATGGTTTTCACTGAAGATGATGTCAGATGATTCAATGACCACCATGTGCTCTTTTACATAGACTCTATAAGCTTTTGAATGAGATGAATATCCCACAAAGAAACATTCCAGTGATTTGGACTGGAATTTGTTCAAGTAGTCCTTTGTATTCAATAGTGAGCATTTACATCCAAAAGGCTTCAAGAACTTCACATAAGGCTTTCTCTTGTAGAGAATTTCATATGGAGTCTTGTTTTGAGCCTTGTTAAGTAGAACCCTGTTCTGCACATAACATGTAGTATTTATTGCTTCTGCCCAGAAGGTGACAGGAAGGTTGGCATCAGCAATCATGGTTTTTGTAGTTTTAATTAACGTTCTATTTCTCCTTTCTGCAACACCATTTTGTTCAGGGGTTCTAGGAGCACTATACTACTGAAAAATACCCTTAGAAGTGCAGAATTCACTCATTGTGTCATTCTTGAATTCTTACCCATTGTCACTTCTAATTACCTTCACTTTCCTGTTAAGTTGATTTTCCATCTTGAGTACACAAGATTTGATCAAATTTGGGGATTCATCCTTGGTGCCAATGAAATATACCCAAGTGAATCTTGAAAAATAATCAGTTATCACTAGGCCGTATCTCTTCTTCCTAACACTTGGAACACTCACTGGACCAAACAAGTCCATGTGAAGTAATTCCAAGACCTCATCTATTGTGTTTATCAGTTTGCTCTTGTGTGAGGATTTGTATTGTTTTCCTTTTAGGCAAGATATGCATTTTTCTTCTAGCTTGAACTCTTTTGTGGGAAGGCTAACAACATGTTCACATTTCACTAGTTTGTTCGTGTTCTTCACATTTACATGACACATCTTCCTATGCCATAGCACAATTTCATTCTCAGTTGCCTTTGATACAAAGCATGAACCACCTCTTGAAGTTGCAATATTCATTCTCAGTTCATAGAGGTTGCCGTTTCTTAGAGCCATCATCATAATCATTTTAGTTGGAATCACATACTCTGGCTTCAAAATCAGGCAATGTTCATTATTGAAGGCAACCTTGTATCCCTTGTCACACACTTGAGAAATGCTCAGCAAATTGTACTGTAGTCCTTCAACATGTAGAACATTCTCAAAGGATACTTTGCCATTTGTGAGTGTTCCCTTTCCAACAATTTTTCATTCATTTTCATCACTCCCAAATGCAACTGGTCCCTCATATTTCTTCACATAATTCATCAATGCAGACTTGTCACATGTTATGTGCCTTGAACATCCACTGTCCATATACCATAAATCATTGCTACTCATGGACTGTTCCTGCACACACACAAAAAGAATCAGTTTGATTCTAAGTTGCAAACTCCATTAGTTTGTAATTCAGAGATAGTGGAGGATGCATCAGAAGTTTGGATTGGAATAGGTGGTGGATCTTCATATACGACTTCACAATCTTCATCAGTGTCGTATTCAGATCCAAAGTGCACTATAGACACTTTAATGCAACTCTCAACTTCCTCAATCACCTTATCCTTCCCTTCTTCTACTTCCTTCTTTGCCTTCCACTTGAATCCTCTTGGTTCAAATCCTTGTTTCAACAGAAACTTCTCATCACCATTTAGAACACCTGGTCTCCTCTTGGCTTTCTCTTCATTTGGAGACCTTCTGTTCTTGTCTGTTGTTGTCAAGATTTGGTCATTTTCTTTGAACTTCAAAATTGTTTTGAGCCTTTGTTCCAACATAGGCTGATGGTGCCTATCTTCAGATGGGTTTTTATTTCCATTCAAGTATCTCTCATACATTTCTTTGTAGCTTTTCATGTCATTGCCACTAACCACATCTAGAATTTCAAAAATATCCTCAAGAACCCAGCAAGAGTCAGTGTGATGCCCATATGCATCACATTTCGTGCAGAACACTTTAACAAAGCTTCCCAAATTTTCAAGAAGTTTCTTGTCCTTGATCTTGTCACTTTGTTTAGGGAAGTCAAATCCTAAAGATGTCTTTGGATTCAAAGTGTTGGATAAATCCATCTTGATTGACTTGATGAGATCAATTGCTTGTGGATATTTGTGACATTCATGATAAAACGAGGTACACTATATTCATTACGTAACAAGTAAACAATAAATCGGTTAATTCGTAGTGCTTAAACGAGTAACCGACCGATACTAATTATGACCCGTATACATACTGAGGGGTCATATACGAGTTATATATATGTTATAGAGGCTAACATATTGATATTTAGGCCTCGGTACGTTTAAAACTCTTTAAACGAAAAAGGTTTCGTTTATCGATACGCTATAAGCTTAAACGCAATCGTTAATATCAAAACAAGCATTGTAGCATCCGTTAAGCCGAAAAAGATTTATAAAACACTTATATGACATGTTCTAAGCCATCCGTGAAAATATTTTGGAATTTTACAACGAGTCAGTACGTTTTTCTTATTTTACAAGAATAAGCTGAAAAACACTCGTTTTTACGTTATTTCTCATACCCGAATTAATTTTCTTGCGAAAAACCGAACCCGAACTAAACTTAAAATGGGCTTTTCATGTTTGGGCTGGTATATATAAATTAATGGGCTAAAACAGCCCATTAAGGTCCCATTGAACATTCCGATCGGACAAGCCATATCACCCACATGTTTTTTTTTCTTTTATAAAGCTTACTACACAAGCTTTGTCATTCATTTTAGCTCATAAAACTTTGAAGTCCAGCAGCTCCAGCCCCTGTTCTCTTAACTCCCTTTCAAAAACCCTAAGGTATGATTCAATTTTAACAAGTTTTAACAAAGTTTGATCCATATGATTATCATATAAACATGTTTTGATTAGTGTTAAACATGTTTAACCATCCAAAAGCCCTAAAAATCAAGTAAAATTATGTTTTGATGTTAAACATGTTTACAAACCTGGAACATATACTTTTTTGGTCAAAAACACGGATTAGAACATGAATACAACGTTTTTACGGTTAGAAAGTTCGGTTTGAACCCAAAACCGAAACCCTAATTATCAAGGCTGTTACATGGATGATTTATGCTTGGTTTGATGTTATATGATATGTAGATATACTGAGTTTGCAACCCGAGACCCGGAAAGTCGTTTAAGCTAGCAAAATTCATCGAAAACCGACAAGGTAAACCCGTAATACTCGTTTAGGGGCTGTTTAGTATTAGGTTGTGACGTGCTTGTTGTTAGCTTGTGAAAATTTGCAGGGACATTAGGGATCATATAAATGAGTCCCTGTTCAAATTTGGTAATTTTTCGATAAACGGAGAATATTTGGTGAATTTATTCCCGTTTATGGGCGTTTATTTGGGAAAAATAGCAAAACATATTGAAAAATTATGAAACTTAGTTTTGGAGTTTGATATGGGATGGTAAGATAACTGGTAAAGTTTGGGAATCATTGGAAATGTCTAAGTATGGTTTGTGCAGCCATGGTTGAACCGAGTTTTAACAGCCGAAAAACGCACAAAAAGGCATTTGGTCAAAAGAGTTAGGTTCTGGAAATTTTGCAGGGGTTATGTAGTCACATTGAGACCATTGGTAAAAAATTATGGGATTTTTCGGAGGTCGTTTGATATAAACGGGCCATTTATTACATGATTATAACCTATTAAATGAATTTTTATAAATAAATAAATAATCATAAAATTTCTGGAAATATTTTTATAAAATTCTCCATGTCTTAATGTATTTTTACAAAAATTTACATAATTTATATGTAATTACATATTTAGTTATGATTTATTAAAGATTTAAATTATAATTGTTTTAACGAAACCGGCAGTTTTGTGTTTAACGGACTGACTGGTATATCAAAATGTCAAAAGTGATCAAATATCATATTTTTGAATGATATTGATAAAAACGAACTTTTTACGAGAATTCCGGACAATTCGGGTGGATTGTGCGCGTTTTGTATAATCCAACCCGTGTGAAAACGGAAACGAACCCTGCGATCAAACCAGACACCGAAACTTTAAAATTCTTTCATAAATCAAATCATTTTATCAATCAATACATTTACTTAAGTTTATGTGATCTTACCTAATCCCGAAACGTATAAACGATCAACTAAGCTAGGCTCGGAAAACGGTGAAACTGAGCCAAATCCAGTTTTAAACATTTCATAGTATACAACGTCACAATCTAAGACTATGGTCATGTTCTGGGCTTAACAGCTATACCCAGATTATCTATACAACCCGACTTAGCTTGAACACTGTACTAGTATTAACGATACGATACCGTTTATAGGAATCAGGCTATAAACGAGACATCTGACTATCTGACACGTAATTTCTGTGCGAACTACAATAAGGTGAGTTTCACGACCCCCACTTTCTAAACTGTTTTACAAACTTTTGGGGTGAAAAGCATGTTTACATATACTGATATACTTGAAAACGTGTGATGATGTGGATTATCTAAGTACTAACACTTGACAAGTCCCCACAAACACAAGTGATTAACTTCGTGCCGGTGACGTGTGGATAGTACTATCGGTTTGACAAACCCAACTGACAGAGCCGGTGGGGTATGCCGGAACATATGTAAACCCAGTTGCACATTGTCATTATATTTTTACATACTGCTATGTGGTGTTAGACATAGTACATACATGGGGCAAAATTGGCTGTTAAATGCCAACAGGAGTGCATGGGCAGGAGAGGCCATGCAGTATAGCTCGTTTCGGTTTCACTTGTGGCTTAGTATAATGCATCATACACAGACATATATACATACACACTGTAAACTTTACGAACTCGTGTACTGATTTCATTGAAACTCGTGAAACTTGAAACTCACCAACTAGACGTAGTTGACCCGTTTTACATGCTTTTCAGGTAAAGCAAAAGTGGAATGATTTGCTTACATGCTTGGTGTTAGAAAGACAAGTTGAATAGCTGTGAATAGACGCTGATATAATACTGTTTAAGAAGCTCGCAACCGGTTATGTGTTTTTCACCTAGTTTGTAAACGTAGTACCTACCCATGTAATATGATGTAAATTAGCTGTTGAATTTTCTTTATAAACAATGTTGTTGATACCAGTGTTATCTGTTACATTCCCGTATTACGCTTCCGCAACTACCTAGTCGGGGTGTGACAGAAGTTGGTATCAGAGCCATTGGTTATAAAGAGTTAGGATGTCCCTTAGGATACCCTAAGATAACCGTAGGCTCGATTAACTCTGGGAATAAAATAATATTAAATAATATACACGAATGATTCTTGTGATGAACACGAATGGACAAGTGGGTTATTATGGTCCGGAACGTAATAACGGACTTGTTTGTACGAGGAAATTCGAGAAGAAGTCGATAAACAATCGAATAGGTAAAAACAGCAACATATGTGTATAAAATATAATAATAGATGAATATTTGTGTATATAAACGATTATTTGTGCCTATGTGTATAAATACCTGCACGTATTTTACTATAATTAATATAGAAGGATATTATTCTTATCACTAACCATTGTGCAGGAATATGTCAAGATCCACTGATCGTGTACCTAACACTCTACCAACAAGGCCTGAGGAGGAAGAGGAGGATCCGGAGGAAAAACCAGAGGAGATACAAGAAGGTGCAGACGCGGTAATTCCTTATGAGGTACCCCCAAACCAACCCGACTTATCGGGTTATCGTTGTGACACCTACCCCCCTAGGGAATCCCCTAGGAATGTAGTAGAACAGGGAGCTACTAGTGCTTATCGTTCACCTGTTAGAGCACCCAGATCCCCTACTCCACCCGTACAGCATACACCAGTACCTCCACCCACTATTAGAAACCATCGGACTGCTCGTATTTCAGTGCGTCCACCTGAGCACACCTTTTCCCCACCTCGATCTACGTACCATAGGGGAGAAACATCGCGTGTCCGGGTAACAGAGATACCTATTCCTACTTGGGGTTTACCCGCCCCGGTACCCGAGCCACCCCGTCATTCTGATTCAGCATGGTTTGGTTTAGCAACTGATCAGCTCTTAGAACACTCACACATGATAAATAGTCTAAACCAGCATAGACACGATATGTATGATCACATGAGGTATATGCAGCAGGAAATCAGAATTGTACAAAGATCCAGTGCTGACAGCCACGGGCGTCAGGATCGAGCGATGATACTACTGGGGGCGTGTTTAGCAGTTAATGCGGCCCTAGTGGCTGCTGTGATTTGGTTGTGGTTCCATGTTGCAAAGAATGGATAGGACCTAGTAGTCTGGTCTTATGTATATAGTCTTTTGATATCCCAAGTAGCATTTTGTACAGCGTGTTGGGCTGACTTGGGAGTTGTTTGTGGTTTAGTACTATCTCAAGCACTGGCCCTTATCGGGTTAAGTCTACATGTCACTTGGTGACAAATTTTGATACGCATATACAAGCGCTGGCCTATACCAGGTTAAGCCTATGCGCTAATTTTGGATGCATATGTACAGTAATGATTATAATTAATACAAACGTGTTTTCTTTGGCATAGTTATGTGTTGTGAAATTGTAATATTGTAAAGTTGTGTTGGTCATAGTGAAACGATATTGATTATTATATAATTGATTATTCTATAGAATGGCCCCGAGGAAAACAAACCCTTTGTCTGAGGCGGAAGTGGCCGCAATGATTGCTCGTCAACTACAAGCAGTGATACCAACAATTGTAGCACAAGTCACTGCAGGCATACGTGCTAACAATACTGTTAATCAACCTACGAGCACCACCACGGCCACTGTTAATACACCTCCGCCGGACACTAATGTAGCCCCGGGTGTTACTACCCCGGTGAATACTGATACTGTCATAAACAATAATAACACTCTCCCAACTATGAATGTCACTGGGAACCCAGAACCTGTTGTGCACCCTGATAATATCCCGAACCCGAACCCTGTACCGGTTGTTAACACAACTAATAATAATAACCGAGAACCCTCGCGTCAGGAGTATTCATACAAACAATTTACATCATGTAAACCGATTGAGTTTAAGGGTATTGAAGGACCTAGTGGGCTAGTCAAATGGATAGAAAAGACCGAATCAGTAATTAATATCAGTGAGTGTCCACCGAACCGCGTGGTCAAATATGCTACCAGTATGTTTCTAGACCAAGCGCTGATGTGGTGGAACACGGTAGTCCAAATAAGGGGACAAGATGCTATCAATCGTATGTCATGGACTGAATTAAAAACCCTCATGCTAGAGCATTTTTGTCCTAAAAGTGAGATTCAGAGGTTGGAACACGAGTTATGGAATCTGGAAATGAAAGGAGCGGACCATGTGGGATACACGAATCATTTTAACGAACTGTCCCGCTTAGTTCCGTGGTTAGTTACACCGGAAGCGAAACGAATTGAACGTTATATCTGGGGACTGACTCCTACTGTGAGAAGTATAGTGAATTCAGTTGCCCACCCGACATTAGAAAGTGCTGTATCTCAAACGGGTGTCGTTACGTTTGATCTGATGAGAAGTGGAGTGATAAGAATGCCAGGGGAAACAACAAGTTTAAAACGAACTGATTACGGGACAAGAATGCAAGGGAATCTTCAAAACAAGCGGGCTCGTCCGAATACCCGAAGTTATGCCATGACCAGTTCTAACGTAAAACAAGAAACATATAAAGGGACGTTACCGAAATGCAGAAGATGTAACTTTCATCATGTGGGTGATTGTAAACCGATCATCTGTCAAAAGTGTGGAAGGACGGGACACTATGCCCCCAACTGCAGAACCCCTACCAACATTATTAACCGTCCACCGCAATCAACTCAACTCCCTCGACCTCAACCAACCCGCCCACAACTCAACCAACAAACCCCACCTACCACGAACCTCCGTGCCTGCTATGAATGTGGCAGTACGGAACATTTTCGGAGATACTGCCCTAATTTGAACCCGAGCACAGTGAAAAGGCATAACCAAGCACAAGCATCAACCTCCAACACAGCTAAGGGACGCGCATTTGTATTAGGACCGGGTGAAGCACGTCAAGATCCGAATGTGGTGACAGGTACATTCTTAGTTTCGGGTCAGTATGCTTCAGTTTTGTTTGACACGGGTGCCGATAGAAGTTTCGTATCTGTTAATTTCTTACCTTTAGAAAATATGCCGGTTAGTGAACTAACAAAACCATATACTATAGAACTCGCTAACGGTAAGCCTATACTTGTTAACCGAATAGTCCGAGACTGTTCCCTTATCCTAAACGACCACCCATTCCTTATTGATTTACTTCCAGTGGAATTGGTAAGTTTCGATGTTATAGTCGGTATGGACTGGCTATCTAAGTATAAAGCTGAAATTGTCTGTAAGGATAAGACCGTTAGAATACCTCTTTCGAATGATGAGGCTATAATTGTTCAAGGTGAGAAATCTGGTACGGTACTGCCTCTCATATCTCAACTTAAGGCATTGAGATATTTACGCCAAGGTTGTACATTATACTTGGCGAGCGTAACAGTTAAGAAACCCGAGGAAAAACGAATGGAAGACATCCCAGTGGTACACGAGTATTCAGACGTATTCCCCGATGAGTTGCCTGGTTTACCACCGACCCGACAAGTTGAATTCCGTATTGACTTGATACCGGGAGCAGCACCCATTGCTAAGGCACCTTATAGACTTGCGCCTTCTGAAATGCAAGAACTGTCCAACCAGTTACAAGAGTTACTGGACAGGGGTTTTATTCGCCCTAGTTACTCACCGTGGGGAGCACCAGTGTTGTTTGTAAAGAAGAAGGATGGGAGTTTTCGAATGTGTATTGATTATCGGGAATTGAATAAAGTGACTATAAAGAATAGATACCCCTTACCTCGAATTGATGACTTGTTTGACCAGCTCCAAGGTGCGAAGTATTTTTCAAAAATTGATCTTAGATCTGGTTATCATCAAGTGAGAATTCAGGAAGAAGACGTACCAAAAACAACCTTCCGAACTCGGTATGGTCACTATGAGTTTTTGGTTATGCCATTTAGGTTGACAAATGCACCTGCAGTGTTTATGGATCTCATGAACCGAGTTTGCAAACCTTACCTTGACAAGTTTGTGATAGTGTTTATCGATGATATTTTGATATATTCGAGAAGTAAGGAGGAACACGAACAACATTTGAGGGAAATCTTAAAATTATTGAGGCAAGAGAAGTTATACGCAAAGTTGTCCAAATGTGAGTTTTGGCTGCAAGAAGTACAGTTTTTGGGACACATTGTGAACCATCAAGGGATCCAAGTAGACCCAAGTAAAATTGAGGCCATTAAGAATTGGCAAGTGCCTAAGTCACCAAGAGAAATTCGTCAATTCTTAGGACTAGCCGGGTATTATAGAAGATTCATTGAAAACTTTTCAAGTATTGCACAACCTTTAACTCTCCTAACTCAAAAAGATCGAGTATATGAATGGGGAGAAGAACAAGAAATGGCCTTCCAAACGTTAAAACAGAAGTTATGTGAGGCTCCAATATTAAGCCTTCCAGATGGAACTGATGAATTGGTGGTATATTGTGACGCATCTCGTAAAGGTTTAGGATGCGTACTGATGCAAAGAAAGAAAGTAATAGCATATGCTTCCCGACAATTAAAAGTACATGAAAAGAATTATACGACCCATGATTTGGAATTGGGAGCAGTTATCTTTGCATTGAAGATTTGGAGACATTACTTGTATGGCACTAAATGTACCATCTATACTGATCACAAAAGCTTACAACACATATTTGATCAGAAAGAGCTAAACATGAGACAAAGAAGATGGGTAGAACTGTTAAATGATTACGATTGTGAGATTAAATACCACCCGGGTAAGGCCAACGTAGTAGCTGATGCTTTAAGCCGAAAAGACAGAATCAGACCATTACGGGTACGAGCACTCGGAATGATTGTTCAAAGTAGCCTAACCGAACAAGTTCGCATTGCACAAGATGAGGCCTTGAAGACAGATCAGCTAGAAAAAGAAGAACTACATGGAAATGAAAGGAATTTTGAGAAGAAAACCGATGAAATATACTATTACAAAAACCGGGTCTGGATTCCAACACTTCATAAACTCCGAAAGCTGATACTTGATGAAGCACACAAATCCAAGTATTCTATTCATCCAGGTGCTGATAAGATGTATAAGGATGTCAAAGAATTTTACTGGTGGCCTGGTATGAAAAAGGATATAGCCGTGTATGTAAGTAAATGTGCAACATGTGCAAGGGTAAAGGCGGAATATCAAAAACCTTCGGGAATGTTACAACAACCCGAAATCCCACAATGGAAATGGGAACAAATTACCATGGACTTTGTGACACACCTTCCTAAAACCTCTAGAGGACACAACGCAATTTGGGTAATTGTAGACCGGTTAACCAAATCCGCACACTTTATTCCCATCCGTAACAACTACACCACCGAAAAACTCGCTCAAATTTACATCGATGAAATAGTATCTCGACACGGAGTACCTCTTTCGATTATTTCCGATCGAGACAGTCACTTTACTTCACATTTCTGGCAAGCAGTACAAGAAGCCTTGGGAACCCGAATCGACCTAAGTACGGTTTACCATCCCCAAACCGATGGTCAATCTGAACGAACCATCCAAACCTTAGAAGATTTACTTCATGCTTGTGTACTGGACTTCAAAGGGAATTGGGATCAACACCTCTCGCTCATTGAATTCTCTTACAATAACAGTTATCACAGTAGTATACAAGCAGCACCTTATGAAGCTCTATACGGGAGAAAATGTAGATCACCACTATGTTAGACAGAAGTGGGTGATACTCAAATTTCAAGATCCGATTTAATTCAGGAAACCACCGATAAGATTCACCAAGTTAAACAAAAATTGAAAGCTGCCCGTGACCGACAAAAGAGTTATGCCGATGTTCACAGAAAACCGTTATCTTTTGAAATAGGTGATAAGGTATTTCTAAAAGTATCGCCATGGAAAGGTGTTATAAGATTTGGAAAGACTGGTAAACTGGCCCCGAGATACATCGGACCTTTTGAGATTGTCGCAAAAATTGGTCCCGTAGCTTACCGATTAAAACTACCCTTAGAACTGAGTACTATTCACGACGTGTTTCATGTATCGAATCTGAAAAAGTGTTTGACTGATGAAACGACAATAGTACCACTGGAAGATGTTCAGATCAACGAAAAACTCAACTTTGTAGAGGAACCGGTAGAAATTGTAGACGGGAAAACCAAACAGTTACGACACAACAAAATTTCATTGGTAAAAGTTCGGTGGAATTCAAAACAAGGACCCGAATATACTTGGGAACGAAAGGACGAATTCCGAAAGAAATACCCACACCTGTTCCCTAGAAAACCGATGACACATTAAATTTCGAGGACGAAATTTCTTAACGGGGGGAGAATGTGACATTCATGATAAAACGAGGTACACTATATTCATTACGTAACAAGTAAACGATAAATCGGTTAATTCGTAGTGCTTAAACGAGTAACCGACCGATACTAATTATGACCCGTATACATACTGAGGGGTCATATACGAGTTATATATATGTTATAGAGGCTAACATATTGATATTTAGGCCTCGGTACGTTTAAAACTCTTTAAACGAAAAAGGTTTCGTTTATCGATACGCTATAAGCTTAAACGCAATCGTTAATATCAAAACAAGCATTGTAGCATCCGTTAAGCCGAAAAAGATTTATAAAACACTTATATGACATGTTCTAAGCCATCCGTGAAAATATTTTGGAATTTTACAACGAGTCAGTACGTTTTTCTTATTTTACAAGAATAAGCTGAAAAACACTCGTTTTTACGTTATTTCTCATACCCGAATTAATTTTCTTGCGAAAAACCGAACCCGAACTAAACTTAAAATGGGCTTTTCATGTTTGGGCTGGTATATATAAATTAATGGGCTAAAACAGCCCATTAAGGTCCCATTGAACATTCCGATCGGACAAGCCATATCACCCACATGTTTTTTTTTCTTTTATAAAGCTTACTACACAAGCTTTGTCATTCATTTTAGCTCATAAAACTTTGAAGTCCAGCAGCTCCAGCCCCTGTTCTCTTAACTCCCTTTCAAAAACCCTAAGGTATGATTCAATTTTAACAAGTTTTAACAAAGTTTGATCCATATGATTATCATATAAACATGTTTTGATTAGTGTTAAACATGTTTAACCATCCAAAAGCCCTAAAAATCAAGTAAAATTATGTTTTGATGTTAAACATGTTTACAAACCTGGAACATATACTTTTTTGGTCAAAAACACGGATTAGAACATGAATACAACGTTTTTACGGTTAGAAAGTTCGGTTTGAACCCAAAACCGAAACCCTAATTATCAAGGCTGTTACATGGATGATTTATGCTTGGTTTGATGTTATATGATATGTAGATATACTGAGTTTGCAACCCGAGACCCGGAAAGTCGTTTAAGCTAGCAAAATTCATCGAAAACCGACAAGGTAAACCCGTAATACTCGTTTAGGGGCTGTTTAGTATTAGGTTGTGACGTGCTTGTTGTTAGCTTGTGAAAATTTTCAGGGACATTAGGGATCATATAAATGAGTCCCTGTTCAAATTTGGTAATTTTTCGATAAACGGAGAATATTTGGTGAATTTATTCCCGTTTATGGGCGTTTATTTGGGAAAAATAGCAAAACATATTGAAAAATTATGAAACTTGGTTTTGGAGTTTGATATGGGATGGTAAGATCACTGGTAAAGTTTGGGAATCATTGGAAATGTCTAAGTATGGTTTGTGCAGCCATGGTTGAACCGAGTTTTAACAGCCGAAAAACGCACAAAAAGGCATTTGGTCAAAAGAGTTAGGTTCTGGAAATTTTGCAGGGGTTATGTAGTCACATTGAGACCATTGGTAAAAAATTATGGGATTTTTCGGAGGTCGTTTGATATAAACGGGCCATTTATTACATGATTATAACCTATTAAATGAATTTTTATAAATAAATAAATAATCATAAAATTTCTGGAAATATTTTTATAAAATTCTCCATGTCTTAATGTATTTTTACAAAAATTTACATAATTTATATGTAATTACATATTTAGTTATGATTTATTAAAGATTTAAATTATAATTGTTTTAACAAAACCGGCAGTTTTGTGTTTAACGGACTGACTGGTATATCAAAATGTCAAAAGTGATCAAATATCATATTTTTGAATGATATTGATAAAAACGAACTTTTTACGAGAATTCCGGACAATTCGGGTGGATTGTGCGCGTTTTGTATAATCCAACCCGTGTGAAAACGGAAACGAACCCTGCGATCAAACCAGACACCGAAACTTTAAAATTCTTTCATAAATCAAATCATTTTATCAATCAATACATTTACTTAAGTTTATGTGATCTTACCTAATCCCGAAACGTATAAACGATCAACTGAGCTAGGCTCGGAAAACGGTGAAACTGAGCCAAATCCAGTTTTAAACATTTCATAGTATACAACGTCACAATCTAAGACTATGGTCATGTTCTGGGCTTAACAGCTATACCCAGATTATCTATACAACCCGACTTAGCTTGAACACTGTACTAGTATTAACGATACGATACCGTTTATAGGAATCAGGCTATAAACGAGACATCTGACTATCTGACACGTAATTTCTGTGCGAACTACAATAAGGTGAGTTTCACGACCCCCACTTTCTAAACTGTTTTACGAACTTTTGGGGTGAAAAGCATGTTTACATATACTGATATACTTGAAAACGTGTGATGATGTGGATTATCTAAGTACTAACACTTGACAAGTCCCCACAAACACAAGTGATTAACTTCGTGCCGGTGACGTGTGGATAGTACTATCGGTTTGACAAACCCAACTGACAGAGCCGGTGGGGTATGCCGGAACATATGTAAACCCAGTTGCACATTGTCATTATATTTTTACATACTGCTATGTGGTGTTAGACATAGTACATACATGGGGCAAAATTGGCTGTTAAATGCCAACAGGAGTGCATGGGCAGGAGAGGCCATGCAGTATAGCTCGTTTCGGTTTCACTTGTGGCTTAGTATAATGCATCATACACAGACATATATACATACACACTGTAAACTTTACGAACTCGTGTACTGATTTCATTGAAACTCGTGAAACTTGAAACTCACCAACTAGACGTAGTTGACCCGTTTTACATGCTTTTCAGGTAAAGCAAAAGTGGAATGATTTGCTTACATGCTTGGTGTTAGAAAGACAAGTTGAATAGCTGTGAATAGACGCTGATATAATACTGTTTAAGAAGCTCGCAACCGGTTATGTGTTTTTCACCTAGTTTGTAAACGTAGTACCTACCCATGTAATATGATGTAAATTAGCTGTTGAATTTTCTTGATAAACAATGTTGTTGATACCAGTGTTATCTGTTACATTCCCGTATTACGCTTCCGCAACTACCTAGTCGGGGTGTGACAATATTTTTCTTTGACAAAAGCGATTTTCTTCAGCTTGGATGGCAATCTTGAAGAACTTCCCTCTTCTTCTTTTGAATGTCTACTTCTTGGAGCATAATTCACATCACCAACATAAAATAATTCATGATTAGAAAAGACTGGGTAGATTGGTGGATGACTCTGATCATAAGAAGATTTAATTTGTTGCTCTGTTTTCTTTTTAATAACTGGCTGTGGTTCTGTTCTCTTCTTGATGACTGGCTGTGGTCTATCACATATATCAAATGGAACATGCTTCTTCTCATTCTTTCGTGGTGCTTTCTTACCTGTGATGTCATAGGAGGAAGAAGAGGAATTTTGTCACTTTTCTTCTTATTTGTTCTTTTCTTCTTCTTCCCCTTTGATGAATTAGAGCTTTCGCAGCTACAATTGCTTTCTTCACTGGAGTATTCACTCTACTTCTTTTTCACTCATTGAGGCTGTTTACCAATCACAGTTTCTGACTTATCAGTCTGTTTCATCACAAATTCTCCATCCTGATCTACAATCACATCATCATACTGCTTGATAAATTCAGGCTTATC
Organism: Bidens hawaiensis; assembly: GCF_021521415.1. Lineage (NCBI taxonomy): Eukaryota > Viridiplantae > Streptophyta > Magnoliopsida > Asterales > Asteraceae > Bidens > Bidens hawaiensis. The sequence goes on along the minus strand of NW_027491611.1, from coordinate 358,284 downwards.
ATCAAACACATTTTTGAACTGTTTGAGATACTCACTTCTGCTCTCTTTATCAACTTTCAAAGGGTAACTGTCACAAAATGGTGGTGGTACCTTCTTGTACTTCTCTTCCTCTGTCATCTTTTCAACATGACCAATAATGTTTCCTGTAGAGACAGGGTTTTTCAAAAACTCAATTTCAATCAACAATTCTGCATTCTTGAGTTTTTCTTCAGCAAACATCTTCTTTAGTCCTTCTATCTCAATTCTCATTCTGGATTGAACTTGATATGATACCATACAATCATCCTCCAATCCCTTGATTTGACTTTCATATGTAGACTTACTAGCCTCATACAGATTCAGAAAGACATCCTTCCTTCCACATTCGGTTTTCCATTTTCCAACCTCCTGATTTAATTCATCAATTTTAGTAAGAAGATCAGAAATATAAGTATCAGAAAGTAACTGAGTGTTGGAAGATTCAGCCTTGTCATTTATTTTAGCCATGAATGCAACATTTTCCCTTTCCATCTCAGCAGCATGATTACTCCAGTCAAACTCTCCATCCTGAGCCTCTCCATCTCAGCAACATTTTCCCTTTCCATCTCAGCATCATACATTTCCATGATCCCTTTGCTGGTTCACACCATTTTTAGATGGTCTGTTTTGATTTGTGTGAACTTGCATCTGATTATTTCTCTGAGGTTGAAATGTTTGTTGCTGGGTTCTATTTTGATTTTGATATGAATTTTGATTGGGCATTTGATTCCTTTGCTGCTGAAAGTTTTGGTTCTAATTCTGATAGAACTGATTCTGGTTAACTTGATTTCCAGACTGCCTTGGCATGTTGCATTCCCTTGTGTGACACCCGGTAATTTCCCAATCCCATAAACCAAGTAATCAACCTAATTATTAGGTAATTATGTTATATGCGCCCTGCGCGAGCGCGCCATGTTAGAATCAGCGCGTGCATGTTATATGCGCCCTGCGCGAGCGCGCCATGTTAGGATCAGCGCGGGCATATGTTATATGCGCCATGCGCGGATGTTTTGGCTTTATGTTTTCATATAACTTAACTTTATGTCGTGTCTAATGGATTGACCGCCCTGCTTGATGCTAAGGCGGGTGCATCCCAAATCATTTATGCGTGTGCGGAAAGGGGGCTAACCTCCCCGCATGGCGGGAACATTGAGAGCTAGTTTGTCTGAAGCTCCAGGATGGAATTGACTTCAACATAACTGATCACTATGTTGAAATACCAAGACCTCATGGAAAATCTACAAATGAAACTCAACGTCCCTGACTGTGAGAAGGTTACGCACCTACCCGCAGCAAAGAAACAGCCTACACGCAGAAGGCTATACGCGCAAGGCTACACGCACAAAACACTTAAGTCTATTTCTCAAATGTAAGGGGATTTCCCCCGCCCAGAAGGGACCAGTAGCGTGTTTCAGATATTTTTACCTTTTGACTACACACTGACAACAGTACCAGGAAAAGTATACTGTAACACGAAATGTCAGCTGTCAGCCGTACCTACTCCCACCAACCACAGTCCTGCGTCAAAAATCAATCAGAATCTTTCTAACCACTCCCTAGGACTATCACCCCCATCCCTGAATAAATAATAATAAATCCCATACTTTGTCATCATTACACCTAGATATGATAAGATTTTAATCCCCTAAATCAAGGGATTGTGTTCCCTTGAATTTGCCTATAAATATGTATCAATCCTTGAATAAAACATCACACAAACACACCCCAAACTCTCTTAAATCTGTAATTCTCTCCCAAGCATCCGTTTCCATTTCCGTTTCCATCACTAGGTAAGCCGAAACCTTAGTCTTGAGATTACTTTTCTAACCAGCCCTTATATTCTTCGATTTCTTGATCTTAATATACATATTTCTTGTTATTTAATCATATTCTAGACTCCCAATTTCAAGGCTAACACCAAGGAACCCGAATCTCGTTTAATCTAAACCATACTTAGCAAGAATCACAGGTGAGTCTCACAGCCCCTATTTTCACTGTTTTTAAAACTGTTTTCGGGGCGAGGGACACGTGTTTAAATTATGTTTTATCATGGTATATTTACGAGCAATGCAAACGGTTATCTATGTTTATCTTGGTTTTCGATGTGAGTGCGCAAGATACGAGTAAGTGATCACTTTACCATTGGAACTCTAAGGGTAGGGACTACTGTGTTTGATCAACCCACTCGTAGGGGTCGCACCCCTTGCATAGACGAGTGCCTAGTATGTCACGGGGTAGTACTATGGGATTGAGCCCGCTCGTAGAGGTCGCACCTCTTACAAAGACGAGCGCCTTGTTTTCCGGCACAACGTCCGCGCGTAACCCGCGGGACGGTATATCTAAATTGTTGTAGTGACAGCGCCACGGTTTTCAGGAATGTCTGCGCGTGACCCGCGGGACGGTTCTATCAAGCATATGTTTAAACAATGTTATCAGAAATATGTTTCAATACGGCTTTATCTAAGATTATGTTGCAATACAATTTATCAAGTCACCAAAACTTGTGAACTCACTCAGTTTATACTGATTCAAATGTTTTTACGTGTCTTTCAGGAGATAGCTAGGTAGCGCAAGGAGTCACACATAGAGCACTTCACGCAGAACATCTATAAAATTAGCTTTTTGGAAGATTTTAGTTCTATCCCTTCCACACGCGCGGTTGTCCCCGCCGTGCGAGGGGATATGGCGTGGAAATCTTCAATGATTTTCATACTTGGATGTTTTTATGTAATTCTAAACAATGTAATGTATTTTGTACTAGACATTTCATGCGCAATGGAAATTTTATTTTTCTTGAATGTTTGCAATGACCCGTGCTTGACTATCAATCCCCACTCGCGCGCGCCCGGCTGTTTCCGCCGTTAGGGCCCGGTGTGACAGATTGGTATCAGAGCTCTGGTTATAGCGAACTAGGAAAGAAGTTTTAACCTAGACTATAACCGTAGGGGAATCGCATGAAATATTTTTTCAAAGAAAATAATTTCAAAAGAAACCACACGCACACTTAGGAACACGGGTCACACAATGTCTAGTGAACATTAAGGATGAGAACAATATGTGCTCAGAGTACATGCGCTAAGTTTGATATATTTTTATTCTCTTTTTAAGAAAAGCGAGAATGCCTCCAACCAGAGCCAAGGGAATTACCATGACACCCGAGGAACTCGCAGAAATAATCGCGCAGGCGATCGCGACACATGAGGCCAGCAAGGCCGAATCAAGTCAGGGTCGTCAGGAGACCGAAACCCCAGAACCCGAATCAGGAGCTTTGGACAAAGGATGCTCCTATAAGACGTTCATGGCCTGTAAGCCTTGGCCATTCAAGGGCACCGAAGGGGCCATTGGGCTCTACAACTGGATCGACAAGATGGAGACAGTTCTCTCCATTAGCGGATGTAGTGAAAATCAAAAGGTCCTCTACGCAACCTGCATGTTTCAAGAAGCAGCCTCGTCTTGGTGGAAGCTTCAAATGAAAACATTAGGGCTAGATGTTGCTCTCCACAAGACCTGGGAGGAGCTGAAGGAGATGATGATGAAAAAGTTCTGCTCTCGCGCCGAAATTCAGAGTCTGCAGCAGGAATTTTGGAACCACACCATGGTAGGAACTGATATCGACGCCTACAACAACCGATTCAATGAACTTTGCCAGATGGTGCCGGATATGGCAAACACGGAGGAAAAGAAGATAGAGAGGTATATCTTTGGGTTACCTCATGTTATCAGAATTCCGCTCAATGCCGCAGCGCCTCCAACCTTTGATGAGGCAGTAGCGCGGGCCATCACTCTTACAAGAGATACGGTCCGTGCGGGCACGTTGACCTCGCGCGGGAACGAGCAGCGAATCTCTGACCCCAAGAGGAAATGGAACTCTCACCACAGAGGGTCCGACTCCAAGCAGCCACCATTCAAGAAACAGGAGAGCGCAAGGGCTTACGTGATACAAGCCTTGGAGCCACCACGAAAAGTGTACAACGGGCCTCACCCATGGTGCAGCAGATGCAAGTACCACCACGAGGGTGAATGCGCAAGCCTTGTATGCGCCAAATGTAACAAGCCAGGGCACAAGACGATGAATTGCCGTACCCAAGAAACTGGGGGAAGCGACAACTGCTATGCATGCGGGAAGCCAGGTCATTTCAGTCGGGATTGCCCGCAGAAGAGAAACCAAGCTCGCGGGAGAGCCTTTGTGATCGGCGCGGGCGAAGCCAAAGAAGAACCGAATGTGGTAACCGGTACGTTTCTACTTAACGACCATTTTGCATCTGTCTTATTTGATACTGGCGCTGACCTAAGTTTTATATCCACTGAGTTTAAAAACTCCCTAGGCCTAGCAACCAGTAGGCTAGACACGCCTTATACTATAGAACTAGCCAATGGTAGGCAGATATGCGCGAACGAGAGGACTGAGCAATGTGTATTGGTCATGGGAGGTCACGGATTCAATATTAACTTATTGCCAATAGACTTGGGAAGTTTTGACATTGTGGTAGGTATGGATTGGTTAGTCGAAAACCACGCGGAAGTTATTTGCCATGAGAAGCAGGTTCGGGTCCCACTGTTGAGCGGAGAAACCTTAGTAATTCAAGGGGAAAGAAGAGGAGTTGCGACAAAACTCATTTCGTGTCTAAAGGCACGCAAGTGCCTGAGGAAAGGATGCTACGCCTTCCTGGCGCACGTAGTAGAGAAGAAAGGGGATGAGCGAAAGGTTGAAGACTTACCAGTGGTGCGTGAATTCCCAGAAGTTTTTCCTGAAGATTTGCCCGGATTACCACCGCCGCGACAAGTCGAGTTTCGAATCGACTTGGTCCCAGGAGCTGCGCCAGTAGCTCGAGCACCTTATCGACTAGCTCCATCTGAGATGCAAGAGCTATCCAATCAGTTGCAGGAACTATTGGATAAGGGTTTCATACGCCCAAGCTTTTCACCTTGGGGAGCTCCAGTGCTTTTTGTAAAGAAGAAGGATGGTTCCTTCAGAATGTGTATTGACTACAGAGAACTGAACAAGCTGACAGTCAAGAATCGGTACCCCTTACCGAGGATTGATGACTTATTTGATCAGTTGCAGGGATCCAGTTATTATTCGAAGATAGATCTACGGTCAGGATACCACCAACTTAGGGTCCATGAGGAAGACGTGCCGAAGACAGCCTTCCGAACTAGATACGGCCATTATGAGTTCTTAGTGATGCCTTTCGGGCTAACTAATGCTCCGGCTGTATTCATGGATCTGATGAACCGTGTGTGCAAACCATACTTGGATAAGTTTGTGATTGTGTTTATAGATGATATTCTGATTTACTCCCGAACCAAAGCTGAGCATGAACAACACCTGAGATTAATTTTGGAATTACTGAAGAAAGAAAAGCTGTATGCAAAGTTTTCTAAATGTGAGTTTTGGCTTAGAGAAGTTCACTTTCTCGGTCACGTTGTAAACGAGAAAGGAATACACGTCGACCCCTCCAAGGTCAAAGCCATCGAAAATTGGGAAGCGCCAAAAACACCAACTGAGGTGAGGCAATTCCTAGGACTGGCTGGCTACTATCGACGCTTCATTGAGAACTTCTCAAAGATAGCTTTACCTCTGACCGCGCTAACCCAGAAAGATAAGAAGTTTGATTGGGGCGAAAACCAGGAAGCAGCGTTTCAAATATTAAAGCAAAAGTTATGTAGTGCGCCAATTTTGTCTCTGCCCGAGGGGACGGATGACATCGTCGTCTACTGCGACGCATCACATCAAGGACTCGGATGTGTCCTTATGCAGAGAAACAAAGTCATAGCGTATGCCTCTCGTCAGCTCAAGGCCAATGAAAGGAACTATACCACGCACGATCTGGAACTTGGAGCAGTTGTTTTCGCGCTAAAGATTTGGCGCCATTACCTTTATGGTACAAAGTGTTTGATTTTTACGGATCACAAGAGCCTTCAACACATATTTGATCAGAAGGATTTAAACATGAGGCAACGAAGATGGGTTGAGTTATTGAATGATTATGATTGTGAAATAAAGTATTATCCTGGAAAGGCGAATGTGGTAGCGGACGCTCTAAGTAGGAAAGAGCGAGCAAGGACGCTACGAGTTAAGGCTCTAAGATTGACCATTCGCGCAGATCTCACTACCCGCATCCAAGAAGCTCAACAAGAAGCCTTGAAATCAGAGTTTGTCAAGAACGAATCCCTTGGGGGTATGGTTAAGGATTTGGAACTCAAAGAGAATGACACTCGATATTTTGCTAACCGCTTATGGGTCCCTCTCAAGGGAGGATTGCGCGAGCAAGTGTTAAACGAAGCTCACAAAACGCGGTATTCAGTACATCCTGGCGCAGACAAGATGTATCAAGATGTTAAAGCACTGTACTGGTAGCCCAATCTTAAGGGTGCCATCGCGACGTATGTCAGTAAGTGCCTGACGTGTTCAAAGGTGAAGGCTGAGTACCAGAAACCGTCGGGGTTGCTTCAACAGCCAGAAATCCCCATGTGGAAGTGGGAACAAATCTCCATGGACTTCATTACCAAACTGCCAAGGACACCCGGGGGTTACAACACGATTTGGGTTATTGTAGACCGGCTAACTAAGTCAGCACACTTCCTGCCGATCAAGGAAACCGATAAGATGGAAAAGTTAGCCCGATTGTATATTCGAGAAGTAGTTTCAAAACATGGAGTCCCGGTGTCCATCATTTCTGATAGAGATAGTCGATTCACCTCAAGATTTTGGAGATCGTTACAAGGGGCTTTAGGTACTCGTCTTGACATGAGTACGGCTTATCATCCCCAAACGGATGGACAAAGCGAGCGAACAATTCAGACATTAGAAGATATGTTGCGCGCGTGCGCAATCGATTTCGGAGGTAGCTGGGATACTCATCTCCCATTGGTTGAATTTTCGTACAATAACAGTTATCACACAAGCCTCAAGGCTGCGCCGTTTGAAGCCCTGTATGGGCGCAAGTGTAGGTCCCCGCTGTGTTGGGCTGAAGTAGGTGACAAGCAAATGACTGGTCCAGAATTGATCCAAGAAACAACGGACAAAATTTTCCAGATACGGGATCGCCTTAAGGCAGCGCGCGACAGACAGAAAAGCTATGCTGATGTGAGAAGAAAACCATTGGAATTTCAAGTAGGGGATAAAGTGCTTTTGAAAGTCTCTCCATGGAAAGGAGTCCCCCGTTTCGGCAAGCGAGGAAAGTTGAATCCGCGATACATCGGACCATTTGAGATCCTGGAAAGGATCGGTCCAGTTGCTTATAAGCTCCAATTACCCGCCGAACTTAGTGGAGTTCATGACACGTTTCATGTATCCAACCTCAAGAAGTGCTTATCCGATGAAACGTTAATTTTACCGTTGGACGAGATTCATATCGACAAACAACTACACTTCGTAGAAGAGCCTATAGCAGTAACCGATTGGAAAGAGCAAAAGTTGCGAAGGAGCCGGATCAAGTTAGTAAAGGTTCAATGGAACTCAAGGCGTGGGCCTGAATTCACTTGGGAAAGAGAAGACCAAATGCGCAAGAAGTATCCATACCTCTTTCAAAGCATAGCTCCTGTCGGCAACGCCTCCTAAATTCGGGACGAAATTCTTCTATCAGGGGGAGAATGTGACACCCGGTAATTTCCCAATCCCATAAACCAAGTAATCAACCTAATTATTAGGTAATTATGTTATATGCGCCCTGCGCGAGCGCGCCATGTTAGAATCAGCGCGTGCATGTTATATGCGCCCTGCGCGAGCGCGCCATGTTAGGATCAGCGCGGGCATATGTTATATGCGCCATGCGCGGATGTTTTGGCTTTATGTTTTCATATAACTTAACTTTATGTCGTGTCTAATGGATTGACCGCCCTGCTTGATGCTAAGGCGGGTGCATCCCAAATCATTTATGCGCGTGCGGAAAGGGGGCTAACCTCCCCGCATGGCGGGAACATTGAGAGCTAGTTTGTCTGAAGCTCCAGGATGGAATTGACTTCAACATAACTGATCACTATGTTGAAATACCAAGATCTCATGGAAAATCTACAAATGAAACTCAACGTCCCTGACTGCGAGAAGGTTACGCACCTACCCGCAGCAAAGAAACAGCCTACACGCAGAAGGCTATACGCGCAAGGCTACACGCACAAAACACTTAAGTCTATTTCTCAAATGTAAGGGGATTTCCCCCGCCCAGAAGGGACCAGTAGCGTGTTTCAGATATTTTTACCTTTTGACTACACACTGACAACAGTACCAGGAAAAGTATACTGTAACACGAAATGTCAGCTGTCAGCCGTACCTACTCCCACCAACCACAGTCCTGCGTCAAAAATCAATCAGAATCTTTCTAACCACTCCCTAGGACTATCACCCCCATCCCTGAATAAATAATAATAAATCCCATACTTTGTCATCATTACACCTAGATATGATAAGATTTTAATCCCCTAAATCAAGGGATTGTGTTCCCTTGAATTTGCCTATAAATATGTATCAATCCTTGAATAAAACATCACACAAACACACCCCAAACTCTCTTAAATCTGTAATTCTCTCCCAAGCATCCGTTTCCATTTCCGTTTCCATCACTAGGTAAGCCGAAACCTTAGTCTTGAGATTACTTTTCTAACCAGCCCTTATATTCTTCGATTTCTTGATCTTAATATACATATTTCTTGTTATTTAATCATATTCTAGACTCCCAATTTCAAGGCTAACACCAAGGAACCCGAATCTCGTTTAATCTAAACCATACATAGCAAGAATCACAGGTGAGTCTCACGGCCCCTATTTTCACTGTTTTTAAAACTGTTTTCGGGGCGAGGGACACGTGTTTAAATTATGTTTTATCATGGTATATTTACGAGCAATGCAAACGGTTATCTATGTTTATCTTGGTTTTCGATGTGAGTGCGCAAGATACGAGTAAGTGATCACTTTACCATTGGAACTCTAAGGGTAGGGACTACTGTGTTTGATCAACCCACTCGTAGGGGTCGCACCCCTTGCATAGACGAGTGCCTAGTATGTCACGGGGTAGTACTATGGGATTGAGCCCGCTCGTAGAGGTCGCACCTCTTACAAAGACGAGCGCCTTGTTTTCCGGCACAACGTCCGCGCGTAACCCGCGGGACGGTATATCTAAATTGTTGTAGTGACAGCGCCACGGTTTTCAGGAATGTCTGCGCGTGACCCGCGGGACGGTTCTATCAAGCATATGTTTAAACAATGTTATCAGAAATATGTTTCAATATGGCTTTATCTAAGATTATGTTGCAATACAATTTATCAAGTCACCAAAACTTGTGAACTCACTCAGTTTATACTGATTCAAATGTTTTTACGTGTCTTTCAGGAGATAGCTAGGTAGCGCAAGGAGTCACACATAGAGCACTTCACGCAGAACATCTATAAAATTAGCTTTTTGGAAGATTTTAGTTCTATCCCTTCCACACGCGCGGTTGTCCCCGCCGTGCGAGGGGATATGGCGTGGAAATCTTCAATGATTTTCATACTTGGATGTTTTTATGTAATTCTAAACAATGTAATGTATTTTGTACTAGACATTTCATGCGCAATGGAAATTTTATTTTTCTTGAATGTTTGCAATGACCCGTGCTTGACTATCAATCCCCACTCGCGCGCGCCCGGCTGTTTCCGCCGTTAGGGCCCGGTGTGACACCTTGCAAAGTGTCCCGGTTGTTGACAGTTATAACAGATGGCTTTGGATTTGTCAAATCCAATCCTTTCATTGGGTCCATTGAAACTGGTTAAGCCAGTTCTGTTATACAACATTTTGCTTCTTACTGCCAACATAGCCGCTTGCCATTTGATGTCCATATCTTCTAAATCATCAACATCTATCTGTTCTAAGTCTTCTTGCATGATGCTTGTGTTTATCAGATTCTTGGCCACAAAGGCATGGTAAGACTCAGTGAACATTGAAAATAATGCCTGGTAATCTGTTCCTTGAGTTGGATTGTGTTGTGTGAAAGTAGACTGCCCATTTCCAGTAGATTGATTGTCATCTTCAATCAGCTGCACCTTGAATCTTGACTGACTGTTACAAGAAGAGTTTGCTTCTGATGGTTCCTCAATGATAGGCTGTTGATCCTCTCGAATCATATGGTTTTCAATCATTTCATGTTCAGCAGCCTTGAGGAAGGCTATCACATCATCTAAGTTGAAGTTAGGAAAGTTGGTCTTCTCTTTGATGAACTTGCTGGAAGTGTACCACTTGTCAGATAGAGATGACAAAAGCTTCCTGTTAAGCTCAAAATCGGAAATCTGCAAATCAGTGGTCCTAATTTCAATTACAATGGTCATGAACCTTTGTAACACCGACTTCAACCTTTCTCCTTCTATAAACTTAAATCTGTCCAACTGCTGCTTCAGTCGGTCTTTCTTAATGTCTCTCAATTCAGTGTTTCCTTCAAACATTTCAATAACTGCATCATACATATCCTTTGCATTTTTATGATGATTTACAGTGGTTAAAATTTCCCACGAAAGCTCCAACTTCAGCATTGACAGAGCTTTATATTCCCTCTTTTTCATTCTCAAATCGACCGCACGGTTGTTGTTTGGAGCTGCTGAAGGAACATAGTTCCCTTCAGTGATAGCCATCCAAAGTTCTGGATCGTTATAGTTCACTGCAGCTTCAAATAGCACCTTCCATTTTATGAAGTTGTCTTGTCCAAGCAACCTTGGAATCTTGTTGGTTGACACTTCCTGGTCTTCCATTTCACCATATCTGAGTTTTACAGCAGCAAATCATAGTGAATCTTCAAGCTTCTTCACAAACCCTCAGTCCCGTGGTCTTCAGTGAGCTTACTCAAGCTCTGATACCACTTGTCAGGATCGTTCGTCGGGTGAAACCTTAGCAAAGGCTTGACAAGAACACACCGACTCGAATACTCAAAGACAGATTGAATATTCAGGCGGAATTAGGATATCCAATGATTGAGAATGAAGGATTGTGAACAGATATCAAACACAAAACAGTAAATGATAATCAGTAAATACTATTTCAAAGACAAGGATTCACTATATTTAATGACACATCAAAGGAACAGTGAATGGAATGTCTAGGGTTTTGTGTGACGGCGGCGGCTCTTGTACGATGAACACAATGGAATGTTTTCGTAACCAGTGCGTGCCAGCCTCTGTCTTGAAATCCGTTTCCAAAACCCGTGTCCTAAAGGTACCCTAGGACGTCTATTTATAGACTCTGACTTTCCTTCTATAAGTCCTAGTCATTACATAATGAAAAATAAATCTAATACAAGTGTTACAGTCCTCGAGCAAGGTACATACCTTGCTCGAGCAAACTTCCTATATTCGGTGTGCTCGGTGAATGTCCTCGAGCAGACTTTACTTGGAATATATTCTCTTTCGAAGAATACATATTCCTTTTGAGTAAGCTTCATTCCTCTTGACTTGTCCATGCTTTGCTCGAACTAGTCCATCTAGCAAGCTCATTCTTCTTGATGTCTTCAATTCTTATTCAGCAATCTTTAGCACGCTCGGATGTAAATCTTGCTCGGTAACTGAACTGTGCTCGAAGTCTTTGCTTTGATTCACGTGACATCCTCTTATTGCATCCATGCTCGTCCCCATGTGCTCGATCATCCTATGCTCATAACACTTGGCTGGAACTTGTATGATCAAGCTCTTTGCCCGATTGGAAATCCATGCTCGATAGAAGAATACTCTTGCTCGTTGAAGTGTAGCTTGCTCGAAGCCTTCAACACTTAGAAGAATCAACCATTTAAGGTTCAGAACCTTGCTCGAAGTAGTAAAAACCATGCTCGATCGTCTGGGCTTGCTCGAATTCCATACTTAGCCGTTTTCTAAGGAGGTTGAGAAGATTCCAGTCTTCCTTGTAGAAAATCTGATCCAACAGATCGGAGGTAGGGTTAGGGGTTTGGGTTTAATTTTTTTTAAATAAAATATAATAACAATATAACATTCTAGCCCCTCTACTTTACTAATGGTTGAACTTGCACGAAAAGTTAAGTATGATAAGCTTACGAGGGTGTAAAGGAGCTCCGCAAAGAATGTCGGGTCAAGCCCGAATGTAAACACAACACTACAAGGTTAAACCTTTTTAACGGAAATTAACGGGCATTACAGCCACGAGTGAACAAACAGATGAAGACTATGATCAAATCGACCCGGATGATCTTGAGTTAATGGATCTTAAGTGGAACATGGCTATGATTGTTAGAAAAGTCAAGAGATTTATGCAACGAACTGGGAAAGATCTTCCTACTTTGAATAAAAGGGTTGGATTTGATAAACTGAAGGTGAAATGTTACAATTGCGGGGACTGTGGCCATTTTGCCAAAGAGTGTGATAAACCAAGAAAAGAATATTCTAGGCCACGCAATTCAGATAGATCTTAAGGAAAGAATTCTTCTGGTGGGGATAAGAGTAAAACGACTTCATCTGGTGGTGAACAAGATAAGTCTCCTGCTACTCAAGCTCTGGTGGTTAATGAAGCTGTTGATTGGTCTCAACATTTGTTGGGAAATCAAGCTAATATGGCTATTGTTAAACCAGTGGAGAAATTCGAAGATGCTAGCAGTGATAATGTATCTGAGGAAAGTGATTCATCTGACTCTGAAACTGATACTGATCAAAGTTCGTCATCTCAAACCGAATCAACTTCTGATTAAGTTGAATCTTATGCGTGTATGGCTAAGATTGATGAGGTATGTCCTAAACCTCAAATTAATTTATCTGAATCTTCAACTGAAGTGATTGAGTGTGCTGAATGTGTTGTACTCAAAGCCAAACTTGAAACAGTTGTAAATCGGAACACTACTCTCACAAATGATCACTTTATGATAAATGAATGCTACAAACAGAAGTCAAAATTACTAGAATATTCAACTCTTAAAATTCAAAATCTGTCTGAAAGCAATCATGATCTTAAAGCTGAGATTCAGTGTAAGATTATTGTTGTTGATCAACATTTTAAGGAGATTCTTCAACTCCGAACCTGTATTTCTAATCTCGAAAATGAAGTAAAACATAAAAATAAGCTTGGAAAATTTAGAGATTCATCATTTTTTTGAATGAAATCATTGAAGTTAACCATACACATAAGAAAAATGGAAAAGTAGGTTTGGGATATGTCGAGATTACTCCTCCCTTTAAGGAAGATTACAGTAGCATTCCCGATGTGGAAAAATGCTCAGATATGCCTACTGTTAAATCTGAGGATGTTGATACAACTAAAACTACTCGAGAACCGATTCATTTTGAAAGTAAAGCTGTCTTTACCAAAAATGAATTGGATGGTTCAATAGAGGAGTTGACTGAACTAGATGAGATTGTCAAAAACAAGAATATACCTGTTGACAATCACATTCTGTGTGAACCTGAAGAGTTTGAGCAAGTAGTTTATGGCTCAAAGTCGTCGGGAGGTTCAGTGAAAAAGTCTAATGTAATTCCTAAATCGAAGAAGTCAAATAAACCGACTAACTGATGAGGAATTGATGAAATTTGTCAATCCTCAGTCTGTTTCTTCAAATGGGAAAGTATTTAAGTTAAAGGGTTTATCAAAAGTTTTTTCAGACAAGGAAGTTCCATTTAACCTTCTTAAACCCGAAATGATTGAAAGTGTATATCAGGATGACACTTCAAAGGTTACCGTACTTGAACAAAAATTCTATCAATCAAAATCTGTTAATGTTCAAGAAAAACCAAGAAATAATGTGTTTAAACCTATCACATTTGTAAAATCATCAGGTTTGGAGAATTCTTCGAATTCAACAAATCTTGAATTCTATAAGACCAAAAAGGGTTTAAAACATGAAATTCCAAAGACGGTAACATTTGAGAAACCCAAAGATGATATTCATCGATATTTGCTACCAAATAAGACCTGTGCTTCACCACCAAAATCTTTGGACTCTCGTTCATGTTTCAAGTGTGGTGAACCGGGCCATGTTTCCAAAAAGTGTAAAGCAAAGATAGATGATATCAAAAACTCGTCAACTTGAAAGACTGGTTTGTTTCAAAACGTAAAAGAAAATCAAGTTGATGAGTGTGTCATAATGTATTCGAATATTAATCTGAAGAAAGTTGTTCGGGTTGATTCGGATAATGTTTCCAACAAATTCGTTGACCGTGCTCAACCCATTTGTTAAAACATTGATTCTGGAAGAATACGTGATGGATACTTAAAGAAGAAAACCAAGTGTAACGCCCGTTAATTCCGGTTTCAAGAATTAAAGCTTGTAGAGTATGTATAATTCTTGGGATTTATCCGACGTTTCTCGGAAGCCTTTGCGTCATCTCGGTACGTTAAACCATTTAACTTTCCTACCATTTTGCCTTACACTTCAATTTGGAGGGACTTGGATGTAACTTTTGTTTTTATATCATAAAACAAAACAAACCCTAACCCTAACTCCTACCGGCTGCGATCGGCCGAAGAACACCCCCTCCCTGGCGATTTTCTTCTGTGCAGCCGTGTTTCAACCGTAAAAACTTCAATTCAAGGTCGGTTTTATGATTCCCCATGTCTACCCCTTAATTGATCATATTATCGCGCTTATTGGTCGTTAAGATTGAGTTTTGATGATAATAGTTTGCTGACAGATTCGTATACGTTTATTGTAGGGTCTGTAACGCAATGTTAATCCATTGTTTTTGATCGATTCTTGATTCCATGATGTTCTACTTTGAGTCTAGTTTCCAGAAAGGTATAATACGTAATTTTTGGACGAGATTTAAATGGTTTATATGAATTTATAAAATCGAGTATCAAAGCTGATGCGGGATGACGGATTCTGGTCTGTCTTCCCGACGTCATAACCTTTTTTTGACAGGTCCAAATTGGTTGGTTCTACTTTTGGAAGTTATTATTTTGAGTTAGGAACCAAACCCCCAATTGGAATCGTTTAATTTGGTTCAGTAATGAATTTTTTAAAAATAAAACCATTTTGTTGCGCACTGATATAACTGCACGTACCTTGCTGTGTTGGATGAATTTTAATAATTTTTGTGTCTAATAGAAAAATATAATAAAAATATTTTTATAAACCTAAGACATTTATTAACGTCTGGTAAAAATTTAATAATTTATTTCAAAGGTTATCCTATGTAATTCAATGCATCTTCGCATGCTAAAATCTACACGTTTTACTCGTTATTGATCGATAAGTTCGTTTTAGGCTTAACCGGTAGATGTTCAATTGTGTTCTTGTTGGGGCTGTTTGAAGTGAGTTTTTGCACCACAACTTCCTAGGTATGTCCCGTATATCATACTTAAAGATCATGTTCATAGGTGTTCGTTAAGTTGATCAACTAGTTGTAGTTTGATTGTTATGTTCGGTTGTCTAGAATTGTAGTTTGGCGCGTTTAACGCGAGGGTTGAAGTGATTAACGACCAATTCAGCTCGGGGACACTTGGTTTGATGTACGGGCTGTTCAAAATTCATTTTTATAAGTTATGGGGCTGAATTGGTTGTTGGTTACTCCAACGGGTCGGTACAACACGCAATTTCGTTTATTGAATAGTTGGTGCGTTGTACTTGCGGGTTACCGACCCAGTTGACTCGTGTGGCGTCGTGTGGACTTGTTGGCTGTGATTTTATCATAATGGGTCCACATAGGGCTGAGTTGGATGTTAACGGCCTAAACAACTCCTAAACGCGCGTGTTAGTGTCACCTAGTGCTCCCGGGGGCAAATTGGTAATTCTTTATTCCCGGGAGTACCTAAGGGTCGTTTTGGTGAATGTGAGACCTCGGGGGCTGTTGTGATTAAGTTTGATGAGGTCGAGGGTTTAGGTAACTCGAACCATGTTAGAACGTCTCGTAGGATAAACGAGTAATCTTGATGTCATTAGTATTGATTGAATGTAAACCGACAGGTGTTTGAGTTTTGGGATTTCTTAGGGATTCTCTAGGTCGTGGTGAATCTGCGTCTTGTGTCAGGTGAGTTCTTGATGCCCCGTTTAACTCTTCTTAAGTTTTGGGCTAGCATGTACACCTAAGCGATTTTTCTTGATGAAATGTTTTAAACGATTTACATAGGCTTGCTAGTATTGGTAGTCCTTGGAATGTTAAAGAATGTATGTATGTATATATGTATATATATATTAGAATGGCCAATATTTGGCGAATGTTGTAGTCGTCTCGACTACTGAATGTTGCGTATGCCTACTTTGTGTTTGCATGCGCTGAATGTTACGTGTTTAGGTTGTACGTTTACTTGGCCATGAATGTTATTATTGAATGTTATATATATAGGAATGTACGTATAGAGATGTTCATACGTAAGGATGATTATTTATTAAATGTGATGACCTAACTGATGTATTTCCGTTTACCGTTTTAAAACCGTTGGAATGATTATTAAGACTTTTGTTACTTATTTAAAACTTGAACTCACTCAGCTTAAGCTGACTTTGTGTGCATGTTAGTGTGAGTTTCAAGTTAGGAAGAAGATGCCTTATCGCTTGGACGTGCACGAAGCTACTTGGACGGTGAAGGGCATACGGGAATTGAAGATTTTATTATTAAACATTTATTTTTAAAAATTTTTATTTAAAGATAATTATGTAGGTTTTGGGCAAAACTCCTGGGTTTTGGGAACTCATTTACTTATTTACATTTTCCTCCGAATTATACTCCGTGATGCTTATTTTAATGAAAAGAATTGTTTTTAAGTTTAATTATTTTTACGAGTGTTTTGAATGATTACCAACTGTGGGGTTCCCGGGGTTCGGGGCCTTACACCAAGAAAACTATCACTTATTCTCAAGTCCCGAATGTCAGTATTAATTTAAATGTTTCTCCTAAGGTATCAAAGGGAGAGCCCAAGACTAAGGCTTAGGCTGCCTTTTTGAACTAATTTCTTTACCTTGTTGTGCAGAGTTCATCTAAATCCGTGTCAAATCACAAGTGGATATTGGATAGTGGATGTTCTCGGCATATAACTTGCAACCTGAACCTTCTGAACAATGTCAAAGATATTCAAGGGGGTTATGTGGCGTTTGCTGGTAATAACGGTGGGATGATTACAAAGGAAGGAGAAGTCTCAAACGGGAAAGTGACGTTTGAAAAAGTGAATTATTGTGAAAAAGTGGATCATAATTTGTTGAGTGTTTTACAAATTTGTGATAAACAATATACCACAGTTTTCACAGACAATGAATGTGTTATCCTACAACCGGTATACACAATTCCTAAATAAATGGTTGTCATGAGATCACTTCGACCGAATGATATTTATATCCTAGACATGAATCTTAATGTAAACGTTTCTCCTTCAGAAACGTGTTTTATCTCCAAAGCTACGGAGAAAGATACGATTCTTTGGCATTGACGTATGGGACACATCCATGTGCGCAAAATGAATCATTTGGTTTCAAATGACTTGGTAGATGGTGTAACCCTTAAGAACTTCAAGTTGAATGATCACTGCATCGCTTGCAAGAAGGGAAAACAAAAGAAAAAGTCACACCCGGTAAATCGATTAATTCGATTATTACACGGCGTAATGGAGAGTTGTGTTGTGATATAGGTGCGTTGTTAGATGACGCGGCGTATCCAGCAGCAGTATACGAATTTGCATGGTTGATTGCTCGCTGTTTGTCATCCATATCACATGACTTGATGATAGTGATCACGTCAGATAGAGTTAGTCTAGAAAGATCCTTTGTCTTCTTGATAACAACAACGTTCATATCCCATCCTTGTGGCAGAGAGTTGATCAACTTGTTGTTGGTTTCAATGAGAGTTAAGTGTATGTTGGTTGATCTCATCTCGGTTACAAGTGTGACGAATCTTTGCAGCTGACTTTCCAAGGACTCACCGAGAACATGATTGAACATATTAAACTTTTGGTGCAGCAAGTCCTGACGACTGCGCTTCATGTCTTTGTTTCCCTCATAGACCTTTATCAGTGCCAGCCATAAGTCCTTTTGTCACACCCCGACTAGCACAATACGGAAGCGTAAAACGAGAATGTAACAGACACCTCTGATATCAACACATTATTTATAAAGAAACATTACAAACTAATTTACATTATATTACATTTCTCTGTTCTATTATTGTTTTACAGTCTAGGTGATACAAACAAAACTAGTTCGTTAACTAAACGTTCTTACTACTATCGCCCTTGCTTCAATTCACATAGCATCAACCGCACACCTCAGGCAAGTAACAGATCACCAAATCATTCCGATTTAGGTACATCTGAAAAGCAGTTTAAAACATGTCAACTACTAGAGTTGGTGAGTTTCACGAGTTTCAAGAAAACAGTAATGAGTATTCACAAGTCAACACTTGTAATCATGAAATAAGTATGTATGTATGTAAATGATGTATGTGATATAATTATGCTAAGCTACAGTGAAGCCTGGACTGTTCGTGCTGCGTGCCTCCATTTCCCACGCTCAATCAACCACTGTGGCCCCTTTTCGCCCACAACATGCCCCGGTAGCTATGTCTAACACTACATAGCTGGTTCGTAAAAATTATGGTCATGTGCAAACGGTTTTGGTGTCTCCGCAAACCGTGCCGGATTCGTTTGGGTTTGTCAAACCAATAGTATTATTCACAAGCCACCGGCTCGAAGTTGATCACTGTGATCGTGGGGACTTTCGTGTGTTAGCACTTAGATAATTCACATCACCATATGTTTCAGATAAGTACATAGATATAAGCAAACATGCTTTTCACCCCAAGAGTTCGTAAAACAGTTTAAAAGTGGGGTCATGAAACTCACGGTTTAGTAGATAATCAGTACTGTATCAGCTCGTGGTTTGTTCGGTCCGCTATCAGTAGTTCCTATAATCAATATTATAATAATATTAATATTTTAATATTATTATAATCTCAATACTAATCTGGGCTGTATAACTAATCTGGGTGTAGTTAGAACGCCCAGAAAGTGGCAATAGGCTTAGGTTGTGATGTTGTTCAATGTCTAATACTTAAAACCGAACTTGGCTCAGACTCCCGTTTTCCCAGCCGGGCCAAGTTGCTCGTTTACGCGTTCAGAAAATAGTTATGGGAAAATAAGCTTGGGTAAATGTATTGGTTAATAAAATGATTAAGTTATAAAGAAGGATCACATACTGGGGTCCCGGATTAGCCACGGGGCCCGTTTCCGTTTATACAGTTTGATTTGAGAAGAAACGCGCACAATCCACCCGGATTGTCCAGGATTCTCATAGAAAAGTTCATTTTTACTTAATTAGCCAAAAAATATGATTTTTGATCACTCTTGGTGTTTTGATATTTCCGCAGATTCACTAGTCGCGAACTTGCCGGTTTTTATAAAAACTGAATTTGTTTAATATTCAGATTAACATATTTAATTAACCGTTAATCATTAAATTATGAAAATTTAAAAAATTATCAATTAAAATATGTAGATTTTCATAAAAATATTTCTGGAATTTATTTACTGATTTATTAATTTATAAAAATTTATTTTATCAGCTATATTTCGCCTGAAAATCGTCCGTTTACCCCAAACAATTTCCAAAAATTCCACAAAAATTCCTGGATACTCAACTAATGTTTCAAAACAACCTGTATCAATTCCAAAATGTAAAAAGCTCGTGCAATATTCTTTTCGGCCCAAATTCGGCTGTAAAAATTCACACGAACGCAAATAAACAAAATACCTTTAAACTTCTCCAAATGATCCCAAAATTCATATGTGATCAAAATACATCAAATCTGAGTTCGCAGAAAAATTTCATAATTTTTGAAGTACTTTAGCTATTTTTCCCAAATAAACGTCCCAATTCGGTAATAAATTCGCCAATTATTCTCGGATGGTCGAAAAATTACCAAATTTGAACAGCGACTCATTGACATTGTCTCTGATGTTCCTACAAAATTTTAAATCCTAACAATATGCACATCACAACCTTAACCTAAATAGCACGTAAGCAAGTGTTTCGGCATTACCTTATCGGGTTTGGCTGGTTTCCGACCTTTTAATCAAGTTCTCAGGTTCTTGTTCTTCTAAGAAAGCTACGTACAAGTCCTATATCACAAACCAAGCAATATTTCATCAACATAACAGCCCTTAAGTTAGGGTTTCGGCTAGTGTACAAAAACAAACTTTTGAACCGTAAAAACGTCGTTTCAACCCTTTAATCCGTGTTTATGGCAAAAAAAAACTATCAAAACAGGTTCCTTACCATATGTATGGTCAAAACATGTTTATGGACCTTTTTTAGGATTTTTACAAGGTTAGGAATGATTTTTAGTAACCAAGACATGTTTTTATGGTATTAAACAAGTTTAAACAAGCATAAAAGCTACTTATTTAAGCTCCTTACCTTAGTTTTTGAAGTTTTTCTGGCTGGAGCAGAAGTGGTGTCCAGAATTTTCAAGAAATGAGGTTGAAAACATCTTGTATCTAGTTTAAATGTGAAAGAATAAAAGGGGGGGGGAGCTGCTGCTGCGATCGGGATTTATATGGGCCCACCTTGGGCCCAATTTGGCCCAAGTTTCTGATTTCTCAAGCCCAAATACGAAAAGCCCGGTCCAAATTTTGTTCGGGTTCGGTTTTTGGCGCGAAAAACTTATCGGGTGCGTTAAACAAATACAAAAAGCCCGGTCAAAACGAGTGTTTTTCGGCTAGTTTTGAATAAAATTATAAAAACATACTATATGTTTGTAAAAATCAAAAATATTTTCACGGATCGCTTATAACATTTCAAATAAGTGTTTGGTAAGTCTTTTTCGGCTTAACGGATGATACAATGCTTGGTTTGTAACTATCTTCGCGTTTAAATCTATAGCGGGTGGTTAAACGAGCATGTTTTCGTTTAACTTGTTTGCTATCAAAATAAGACCATATTTCTAATATTTTAGCTTCTATAGATCGTATATCACTTATAAATGGCCCCCCGAGATATCTGGGTCATAACCCGACCCGTTCGGTTAATCGTTCGTTTGTTACGCAAAAGGCGTTTATTTGCTTAATCGGTAAATACGTATTGAGGTGTACCTTGTTTTGGCTCAAATGTCACACCTTTGCTTATTGCAAATCGCGGAATCCTTGAGCAATCTCAGGTGACAGGGCCATAGTAAGAGTGGCAAGTGCCCTCTTATCTTCTTCTACCTTCTCATAGTCAGCATCAACGTACAATTCGATAGGCTTGATAGCAATCTCTCCTTCGGCTGTTTCATATATGATCGGTTGAGGACATCTAACTATGCTCCTCCACACCTTAGCATCTTTCATCTTGACATAGTTTTCGAACCTGAATTTCCATTCATAGAAGAATCCTTCGTGCTTCAGCAGACGGAGCACACGTGTAGCAGTCCCCATAATGGAGTCTAGCTCCTGGTGAAGTGCTGAGTTAACGGATGCATTGATGGATTGATCCATGATGATTATAAACCCAAAACAAACCCAAAGACTGACCCGAGAACTAGATACTTGATCTGAGAACCCAATTGATGATCCAAGAACTAACCCGTCTATACTAAAGCGTATAAAGCGTTTGACAAAACAAGATTTCAAAACCTTATCGAGCTGAATGGGATGATCAATCCCGAGTAACCATGCTTTACATGTTATATTTAAAAAAAAAAAAAAAAACGTCACTATCGCTTAAAATATGTCGGTTACCTCAGTTTGAAGGACTTGTCTTCAGATATGTTTTGGTCCTCATTTTCTACTTGTAGATTTTGAGGATAGCCATTAACCAGATGACTGAAAGTGACCGGGGCGGTTTATGATGACTTTTCATTTTTTCGCTTAAAATTAGTCGATCATACTTAGTTAGAAGGACACATACTAGTATGTGGTCGGTCCAGCTGATCCATTGGATCTTCGGGATAGCCGTTTACCTGAAGACTTTGTTTTGGTCGGGGCGATTAATGTTAAAATTTTTATAGGGAAATGAAATTATTTTTCAAGTCTACTACTTCGTAAGAAGTTCGTTAGCTATGTTTAACAGAAAATTGATCCAACCTTGGAAAATGATAGATATACTGATTCTGTGTGCTTAACTAGTGAAGGTATTAGGCTTAAAAGGCTTTAGGACAGTCATTGTATGTCATGGTAACTTTTTATGGTGCGTAAAAGTAGATGTGATACAAACTAAAACTACTTGATTTTACGTGGAAACTCCTTACGAGTTTTGCATGTCTTCATATATATCTTTCCGAATGATAGGCAGAAAAGCGATTACCCAGTCATACACGAGCCCGTAAGTGTTCTGATTCCCGTGAAGATAGCGTTTCAAGAAACTGCAGTGATCCAGATTCGGGACTTGCAGTTGGTTACTACTCTGAAGTCTATGTAAATGTTTATCATAAAAAAAAAAAAAAAAAAAAAAAAAAAAAAAAAAAAAACTTATGAGTTATTGAAACATTTTAGAGTTCAACATATCAAGACTTCTTAATCATGGAGTAAGAAAGAGAACGGGAAGGAGATGAAGAGTAATTACAAACTTAATCAGACACTAAGGGTCGAAGTCAATTCGGGGTGACTTGGGGAAAGCCAAATACGCTTTGAGAATAGATAGGAGGCATCATAATCTCTGAGTTGTTGCCCACTTAATTTTTGAGCTTAATTGAACTTAAATCGTATCACAGAAACGATGAAAACCATCTTAAGTTATTTACCTGCTTACAACCTGTCTCTATCTGTCATAATACAGCTAAACACGGATCTATGTCACAGTCACGTAGTTAGTATGATTCCTGTTCGGATCTTTTCTAAAACATAGTAGTCCCTATCGAGACTGAAATTTGAACCCTTGTACTTTAATTTTTAAAAGTTTTTTCGTACTTAGGTAGTTTATGATTTTATAACTGGTTACTTGGACTTGATCGTGTTATTTAATTCTTAAAGGGATGTTTTAGAACTTAATTGCAAAATTTTCGAATTATAAGGGTTGATTTTGTAAATATAGGCGATGTTGTTAAACAGGCGAACTTGTGAATAACTTCGCCTAGGCGAAGTTAACCGTAACTTCGCCTGTATAACTTCGCCCCTATATAAGGATTTTCAAAGGTCATCTGTTCATAACTTTCAATATCAGCGAACTTATCTCGATTATCACAGCGAACTTATTTCATTATTATCTGATTTTCTTTCTTCGATTTCAAACCGATTTAAAGGTTGGTTGGGTCATTACATCGTGTTATCTGTTCTTTGACGTTAATCTAAGGTTGTTTCGATAACCGGTTGATAACCTCGGACGATCGATCCTTTAACCCGATTTTAAACCTTGCTTTTTACGTGTTCATGAACAACCTAATCGTTTATATGTCCTTAATACCATGTGTTTTAGTCTCCTAAATCGTCAAAATTGGCCGAAACACCAACTTTTCAATGTTGATTCTGCTTACTGTTGTCGATTCAGTTTCAGGCGAACTTAAGGTTTAGGCGAAGTTATCCGTAACTTTGCCTGAGTCTAAACTTCGCCTGAGGCGATGTTGTTATTTTTTTAATTATTAGACGAACTTAAAGATGAAGCGAAGTTGTTCCCAACTTCGCCCCAACTTTAACTTCGCCTATACAGATTTTATCACAACTTCGCTCATGGTAATAGACGAACTTGTGTTAAACCTTAACGTATATCTAACTTAGTTCGTTTGTTGCAGATATGGCTGCAGTTGCAGGTGCCGGAGGTGCTGGAGGCGATGACGGAGATAATCAGAGACAATTCTTTCCGGGTCACAACCTGTATCAATTCCAAAATGTAAAAAGCTCGTGCAATATTCTTTTCGGCCCAAATTCGGCTGTAAAAATTCACACGAACGCAAATAAACAAAATACCTTTAAACTTCTCCAAATGATCCCAAAATTCATATGTGATCAAAATACATCAAATCTGAGTTCGCAGAAAAATTTCATAATTTTTGAAGTACTTTAGCTATTTTTCCCAAATAAACGTCCCAATTCGGTAATAAATTCGCCAATTATTCTCGGATGGTCGAAAAATTACCAAATTTGAACAGCGACTCATTGACATGGTCTCTGATGTTCCTACAAAATTTCAAATCCTAACAATATGCACATCACAACCTTAACCTAAATAGCACGTAAGCAAGTGTTTCGGCATTACCTTATCGGGTTTGGCTGGTTTCCGACCTTTTAATCAAGTTCTCAGGTTCTTGTTCTTCTAAGAAAGCTACGTACAAGTCCTATATCACAAACCAAGCAATATTTCATCAACATAACAGCCCTTAAGTTAGGGTTTCGGCTAGTGTAAAAAAACAAACTTTTGAACCGTAAAAACGTCGTTTCAACCCTTTAATCCGTGTTTATGGCAAAAAAAAACTATCAAAACAGGTTCCTTACCATATGTATGGTCAAAACATGTTTATGGACCATTTTTAGGATTTTTACAAGGTTAGGAATGATTTTTAGTAACCAAGACATGTTTTTATGGTATTAAACAAGTTTAAACAAGCATAAAAGCTACTTATTTAAGCTCCTTACCTTAGTTTTTGAAGTTTTTCTGGCTGGAGCAGAAGTGGTGTCCAGAATTTTCAAGAAATGAGGTTGAAAACATCTTGTATCTAGTTTAAATGTGAAAGAATAAAAGGGGGGGGAGCTGCTGCTGCGATCGGGATTTATATGGGCCCACCTTGGGCCCAATTTGGCCCAAGTTTCTGATTTCTCAAGCCCAAATACGAAAAGCCCGGTCCAAATTTTGTTCGGGTTCGGTTTTTGGCGCGAAAAACTTATCGGGTGCGTTAAACAAATACAAAAAGCCCGGTCAAAACGAGTGTTTTTCGGCTAGTTTTGAATAAAATTATAAAAACATACTATATGTTTGTAAAAATCAAAAATATTTTCACGGATCGCTTATAACATTTCAAATAAGTGTTTGGTAAGTCTTTTTCGGCTTAACGGATGATACAATGCTTGGTTTGTAACTATCTTCGCGTTTAAATCTATAGCGGGTGGTTAAACGAGCATGTTTTCGTTTAACTTGTTTGCTATCAAAATAAGACCATATTTCTAATATTTTAGCTTGTATAGATCGTATATCACTTATAAATGGCCCCCCGAGATATCTGGGTCATAACCCGACCCGTTCGGTTAATCGTTCGTTTGTTACGCAAAAGGCGTTTATTTGCTTAATCGGTAAATACGTATTGAGGTGTACCTTGTTTTGGCTCAAATGTCACACCTTTGCTTATTGCAAATCGCGGAATCCTTGAGCAATCTCAGGTGACAGGGCCATAGTAAGAGTGGCAAGTGCCCTCTTATCTTCTTCTACCTTCTCATAGTCAGCATCAACGTACAATTCGATAGGCTTGATAGCAATCTCTCCTTCGGCTGTTTCATATATGATCGGTTGAGGACATCTAACTATGCTCCTCCACACCTTAGCATCTTTCATCTTGACATAGTTTTCGAACCTGAATTTCCATTCATAGAAGAATCCTTCGTGCTTCAGCAGACGGAGCACACGTGTAGCAGTCCCCATAATGGAGTCTAGCTCCTGGTGAAGTGCTGAGTTAACGGATGCATTGATGGATTGATCCATGATGATTATAAACCCAAAACAAACCCAAAGACTGACCCGAGAACTAGATACTTGATCTGAGAACCCAATTGATGATCCAAGAACTAACCCGTCTATACTAAAGCGTATAAAGCGTTTGACAAAACAAGATTTCAAAACCTTATCGAGCTGAATGGGATGATCAATCCCGAGTAACCATGCTTTACATGTTATATTTAAAAAAAAAAAAAAAAAACGTCACTATCGCTTAAAATATGTCGGTTACCTCAGTTTGAAGGACTTGTCTTCAGATATGTTTTGGTCCTCATTTTCTACTTGTAGATTTTGAGGATAGCCATTAACCAGATGACTGAAAGTGACCGGGGCGGTTTATGATGACTTTTCATTTTTTCGCTTAAAATTAGTCGATCATACTTAGTTAGAAGGACACATACTAGTATGTGGTCGGTCCAGCTGATCCATTGGATCTTCGGGATAGCCGTTTACCTGAAGACTTTGTTTTGGTCGGGGCGATTAATGTTAAAATTTTTATAGGGAAATGAAATTATTTTTCAAGTCTACTACTTCGTAAGAAGTTCGTTAGCTATGTTTAACAGAAAATTGATCCAACCTTGGAAAATGATAGATATACTGATTCTGTGTGCTTAACTAGTGAAGGTATTAGGCTTAAAAGGCTTTAGGACAGTCATTGTATGTCATGGTAACTTTTTATGGTGCGTAAAAGTAGATGTGATACAAACTAAAACTACTTGATTTTACGTGGAAACTCCTTACGAGTTTTGCATGTCTTCATATATATCTTTCCGAATGATAGGCAGAAAAGCGATTACCCAGTCATACACGAGCCCGTAAGTGTTCTGATTCCCGTGAAGATAGCGTTTCAAGAAACTGCAGTGATCCAGATTCGGGACTTGCAGTTGGTTACTACTCTGAAGTCTATGTAAATGTTTATCATAAAAAAAAAAAAAAAAAAAAAAAAAAAAAAAAAAAAAAAACTTATGAGTTATTGAAACATTTTAGAGTTCAACATATCAAGACTTCTTAATCATGGAGTAAGAAAGAGAACGGGAAGGAGATGAAGAGTAATTACAAACTTAATCAGACACTAAGGGTCGAAGTCAATTCGGGGTGACTTGGGGAAAGCCAAATACGCTTTGAGAATAGATAGGAGGCATCATAATCTCTGAGTTGTTGCCCACTTAATTTTTGAGCTTAATTGAACTTAAATCGTATCACAGAAACGATGAAAACCATCTTAAGTTATTTACCTGCTTACAACCTGTCTCTATCTGTCATAATACAGCTAAACACGGATCTATGTCACAGTCACGTAGTTAGTATGATTCCTGTTCGGATCTTTTCTAAAACATAGTAGTCCCTATCGAGACTGAAATTTGAACCCTTGTACTTTAATTTTTAAAAGTTTTTTCGTACTTAGGTAGTTTATGATTTTATAACTGGTTACTTGGACTTGATCGTGTTATTTAATTCTTAAAGGGATGTTTTAGAACTTAATTGCAAAATTTTCGAATTATAAGGGTTGATTTTGTAAATATAGGCGATGTTGTTAAACAGGCGAACTTGTGAATAACTTCGCCTAGGCGAAGTTAACCGTAACTTCGCCTGTATAACTTCGCCCCTATATAAGGATTTTCAAAGGTCATCTGTTCATAACTTTCAATATCAGCGAACTTATCTCGATTATCACAGCGAACTTATTTCATTATTATCTGATTTTCTTTCTTCGATTTCAAACCGATTTAAAGGTTGGTTGGGTCATTACATCGTGTTATCTGTTCTTTGACGTTAATCTAAGGTTGTTTCGATAACCGGTTGATAACCTCGGACGATCGATCCTTTAACCCGATTTTAAACCTTGCTTTTTACGTGTTCATGAACAACCTAATCGTTTATATGTCCTTAATACCATGTGTTTTAGTCTCCTAAATCGTCAAAATTGGCCGAAACACCAACTTTTCAATGTTGATTCTGCTTACTGTTGTCGATTCAGTTTCAGGCGAACTTAAGGTTTAGGCGAAGTTATCCGTAACTTTGCCTGAGTCTAAACTTCGCCTGAGGCGATGTTGTTATTTTTTTAATTATTAGACGAACTTAAAGATGAAGCGAAGTTGTTCCCAACTTCGCCCCAACTTTAACTTCGCCTATACAGATTTTATCACAACTTCGCTCATGGTAATAGACGAACTTGTGTTAAACCTTAACGTATATCTAACTTAGTTCGTTTGTTGCAGATATGGCTGCAGTTGCAGGTGCCGGAGGTGCTGGAGGCGATGACGGAGATAATCAGAGACAATTCTTTCCGGGTCACAACCTGTATCAATTCCAAAATGTAAAAAGCTCGTGCAATATTCTTTTCGGCCCAAATTCGGCTGTAAAAATTCACACGAACGCAAATAAACAAAATACCTTTAAACTTCTCCAAATGATCCCAAAATTCATATGTGATCAAAATACATCAAATCTGAGTTCGCAGAAAAATTTCATAATTTTTGAAGTACTTTAGCTATTTTTCCCAAATAAACGTCCCAATTCGGTAATAAATTCGCCAATTATTCTCGGATGGTCGAAAAATTACCAAATTTGAACAGCGACTCATTGACATGGTCTCTGATGTTCCTACAAAATTTCAAATCCTAACAATATGCACATCACAACCTTAACCTAAATAGCACGTAAGCAAGTGTTTCGGCATTACCTTATCGGGTTTGGCTGGTTTCCGACCTTTTAATCAAGTTCTCAGGTTCTTGTTCTTCTAAGAAAGCTACGTACAAGTCCTATATCACAAACCAAGCAATATTTCATCAACATAACAGCCCTTAAGTTAGGGTTTCGGCTAGTGTACAAAAACAAACTTTTGAACCGTAAAAACGTCGTTTCAACCCTTTAATCCGTGTTTATGGCAAAAAAAAACTATCAAAACAGGTTCCTTACCATATGTATGGTCAAAACATGTTTATGGACCATTTTTAGGATTTTTACAAGGTTAGGAATGATTTTTAGTAACCAAGACATGTTTTTATGGTATTAAACAAGTTTAAACAAGCATAAAAGCTACTTATTTAAGCTCCTTACCTTAGTTTTTGAAGTTTTTCTGGCTGGAGCAGAAGTGGTGTCCAGAATTTTCAAGAAATGAGGTTGAAAACATCTTGTATCTAGTTTAAATGTGAAAGAATAAAAGGGGGGGGGGAGCTGCTGCTGCGATCGGGATTTATATGGGCCCACCTTGGGCCCAATTTGGCCCAAGTTTCTGATTTCTCAAGCCCAAATACGAAAAGCCCGGTCCAAATTTTGTTCGGGTTCGGTTTTTGGCGCGAAAAACTTATCGGGTGCGTTAAACAAATACAAAAAGCCCGGTCAAAACGAGTGTTTTTCGGCTAGTTTTGAATAAAATTATAAAAACATACTATATGTTTGTAAAAATCAAAAATATTTTCACGGATCGCTTATAACATTTCAAATAAGTGTTTGGTAAGTCTTTTTCGGCTTAACGGATGATACAATGCTTGGTTTGTAACTATCTTCGCGTTTAAATCTATAGCGGGTGGTTAAACGAGCATGTTTTCGTTTAACTTGTTTGCTATCAAAATAAGACCATATTTCTAATATTTTAGCTTGTATAGATCGTATATCACTTATAAATGGCCCCCCGAGATATCTGGGTCATAACCCGACCCGTTCGGTTAATCGTTCGTTTGTTACGCAAAAGGCGTTTATTTGCTTAATCGGTAAATACGTATTGAGGTGTACCTTGTTTTGGCTCAAATGTCACACCTTTGCTTATTGCAAATCGCGGAATCCTTGAGCAATCTCAGGTGACAGGGCCATAGTAAGAGTGGCAAGTGCCCTCTTATCTTCTTCTACCTTCTCATAGTCAGCATCAACGTACAATTCGATAGGCTTGATAGCAATCTCTCCTTCGGCTGTTTCATATATGATCGGTTGAGGACATCTAACTATGCTCCTCCACACCTTAGCATCTTTCATCTTGACATAGTTTTCGAACCTGAATTTCCATTCATAGAAGAATCCTTCGTGCTTCAGCAGACGGAGCACACGTGTAGCAGTCCCCATAATGGAGTCTAGCTCCTGGTGAAGTGCTGAGTTAACGGATGCATTGATGGATTGATCCATGATGATTATAAACCCAAAACAAACCCAAAGACTGACCCGAGAACTAGATACTTGATCTGAGAACCCAATTGATGATCCAAGAACTAACCCGTCTATACTAAAGCGTATAAAGCGTTTGACAAAACAAGATTTCAAAACCTTATCGAGCTGAATGGGATGATCAATCCCGAGTAACCATGCTTTACATGTTATATTTAAAAAAAAAAAAAAAAAACGTCACTATCGCTTAAAATATGTCGGTTACCTCAGTTTGAAGGACTTGTCTTCAGATATGTTTTGGTCCTCATTTTCTACTTGTAGATTTTGAGGATAGCCATTAACCAGATGACTGAAAGTGACCGGGGCGGTTTATGATGACTTTTCATTTTTTCGCTTAAAATTAGTCGATCATACTTAGTTAGAAGGACACATACTAGTATGTGGTCGGTCCAGCTGATCCATTGGATCTTCGGGATAGCCGTTTACCTGAAGACTTTGTTTTGGTCGGGGCGATTAATGTTAAAATTTTTATAGGGAAATGAAATTATTTTTCAAGTCTACTACTTCGTAAGAAGTTCGTTAGCTATGTTTAACAGAAAATTGATCCAACCTTGGAAAATGATAGATATACTGATTCTGTGTGCTTAACTAGTGAAGGTATTAGGCTTAAAAGGCTTTAGGACAGTCATTGTATGTCATGGTAACTTTTTATGGTGCGTAAAAGTAGATGTGATACAAACTAAAACTACTTGATTTTACGTGGAAACTCCTTACGAGTTTTGCATGTCTTCATATATATCTTTCCGAATGATAGGCAGAAAAGCGATTACCCAGTCATACACGAGCCCGTAAGTGTTCTGATTCCCGTGAAGATAGCGTTTCAAGAAACTGCAGTGATCCAGATTCGGGACTTGCAGTTGGTTACTACTCTGAAGTCTATGTAAATGTTTATCATAAAAAAAAAAAAAAAAAAAAAAAAAAAAAAAAAAAACTTATGAGTTATTGAAACATTTTAGAGTTCAACATATCAAGACTTCTTAATCATGGAGTAAGAAAGAGAACGGGAAGGAGATGAAGAGTAATTACAAACTTAATCAGACACTAAGGGTCGAAGTCAATTCGGGGTGACTTGGGGAAAGCCAAATACGCTTTGAGAATAGATAGGAGGCATCATAATCTCTGAGTTGTTGCCCACTTAATTTTTGAGCTTAATTGAACTTAACTCGTATCACAGAAACGATGAAAACCATCTTAAGTTATTTACCTGCTTACAACCTGTCTCTATCTGTCATAATACAGCTAAACACGGATCTATGTGACAGTCACGTAGTTAGTATGATTCCTGTTCGGATCTTTTCTAAAACATAGTAGTCCCTATCGAGACTGAAATTTGAACCCTTGTACTTTAATTTTTAAAAGTTTTTTCGTACTTAGGTAGTTTATGATTTTATAACTGGTTACTTGGACTTGATCGTGTTATTTAATTCTTAAAGGGATGTTTTAGAACTTAATTGTAAAATTTTCGAATTATAAGGGTTGATTTTGTAAATATAGGCGATGTTGTTAAACAGGCGAACTTGTGAATAACTTCGCCTAGGCGAAGTTAACCGTAACTTCGCCTGTATAACTTCGCCCCTATATAAGGATTTTCAAAGGTCATCTGTTCATAACTTTCAATATCAGCGAACTTATCTCGATTATCACAGCGAACTTATTTCATTATTATCTGATTTTCTTTCTTCGATTTCAAACCGATTTAAAGGTTGGTTGGGTCATTACATCGTGTTATCTGTTCTTTGACGTTAATCTAAGGTTGTTTCGATAACCGGTTGATAACCTCGGACGATCGATCCTTTAACCCGATTTTAAACCTTGCTTTTTACGTGTTCATGAACAACCTAATCGTTTATATGTCCTTAATACCATGTGTTTTAGTCTCCTAAATCGTCAAAATTGGCCGAAACACCAACTTTTCAATGTTGATTCTGCTTACTGTTGTCGATTCAGTTTCAGGCGAACTTAAGGTTTAGGCGAAGTTATCCGTAACTTTGCCTGAGTCTAAACTTCGCCTGAGGCGATGTTGTTATTTTTTTAATTATTAGACGAACTTAAAGATGAAGCGAAGTTGTTCCCAACTTCGCCCCAACTTTAACTTCGCCTATACAGATTTTATCACAACTTCGCTCATGGTAATAGACGAACTTGTGTTAAACCTTAACGTATATCTAACTTAGTTCGTTTGTTGCAGATATGGCTGCAGTTGCAGGTGCCGGAGGTGCTGGAGGCGATGACGGAGATAATCAGAGACAATTCTTTCCGGGTCACAACCTGTATCAATTCCAAAATGTAAAAAGCTCGTGCAATATTCTTTTCGGCCCAAATTCGGCTGTAAAAATTCACACGAACGCAAATAAACAAAATACCTTTAAACTTCTCCAAATGATCCCAAAATTCATATGTGATCAAAATACATCAAATCTGAGTTCGCAGAAAAATTTCATAATTTTTGAAGTACTTTAGCTATTTTTCCCAAATAAACGTCCCAATTCGGTAATAAATTCGCCAATTATTCTCGGATGGTCGAAAAATTACCAAATTTGAACAGCGACTCATTGACATGGTCTCTGATGTTCCTACAAAATTTCAAATCCTAACAATATGCACATCACAACCTTAACCTAAATAGCACGTAAGCAAGTGTTTCGGCATTACCTTATCGGGTTTGGCTGGTTTCCGACCTTTTAATCAAGTTCTCAGGTTCTTGTTCTTCTAAGAAAGCTACGTACAAGTCCTATATCACAAACCAAGCAATATTTCATCAACATAACAGCCCTTAAGTTAGGGTTTCGGCTAGTGTACAAAAACAAACTTTTGAACCGTAAAAACGTCGTTTCAACCCTTTAATCCGTGTTTATGGCAAAAAAAAACTATCAAAACAGGTTCCTTACCATATGTATGGTCAAAACATGTTTATGGACCATTTTTAGGATTTTTACAAGGTTAGGAATGATTTTTAGTAACCAAGACATGTTTTTATGGTATTAAACAAGTTTAAACAAGCATAAAAGCTACTTATTTAAGCTCCTTACCTTAGTTTTTGAAGTTTTTCTGGCTGGAGCAGAAGTGGTGTCCAGAATTTTCAAGAAATGAGGTTGAAAACATCTTGTATCTAGTTTAAATGTGAAAGAATAAAAGGGGGGGGGGAGCTGCTGCTGCGATCGGGATTTATATGGGCCCACCTTGGGCCCAATTTGGCCCAAGTTTCTGATTTCTCAAGCCCAAATACGAAAAGCCCGGTCCAAATTTTGTTCGGGTTCGGTTTTTGGCGCGAAAAACTTATCGGGTGCGTTAAACAAATACAAAAAGCCCGGTCAAAACGAGTGTTTTTCGGCTAGTTTTGAATAAAATTATAAAAACATACTATATGTTTGTAAAAATCAAAAATATTTTCACGGATCGCTTATAACATTTCAAATAAGTGTTTGGTAAGTCTTTTTCGGCTTAACGGATGATACAATGCTTGGTTTGTAACTATCTTCGCGTTTAAATCTATAGCGGGTGGTTAAACGAGCATGTTTTCGTTTAACTTGTTTGCTATCAAAATAAGACCATATTTCTAATATTTTAGCTTGTATAGATCGTATATCACTTATAAATGGCCCCCCGAGATATCTGGGTCATAACCCGACCCGTTCGGTTAATCGTTCGTTTGTTACGCAAAAGGCGTTTATTTGCTTAATCGGTAAATACGTATTGAGGTGTACCTTGTTTTGGCTCAAATGTCACACCTTTGCTTATTGCAAATCGCGGAATCCTTGAGCAATCTCAGGTGACAGGGCCATAGTAAGAGTGGCAAGTGCCCTCTTATCTTCTTCTACCTTCTCATAGTCAGCATCAACGTACAATTCGATAGGCTTGATAGCAATCTCTCCTTCGGCTGTTTCATATATGATCGGTTGAGGACATCTAACTATGCTCCTCCACACCTTAGCATCTTTCATCTTGACATAGTTTTCGAACCTGAATTTCCATTCATAGAAGAATCCTTCGTGCTTCAGCAGACGGAGCACACGTGTAGCAGTCCCCATAATGGAGTCTAGCTCCTGGTGAAGTGCTGAGTTAACGGATGCATTGATGGATTGATCCATGATGATTATAAACCCAAAACAAACCCAAAGACTGACCCGAGAACTAGATACTTGATCTGAGAACCCAATTGATGATCCAAGAACTAACCCGTCTATACTAAAGCGTATAAAGCGTTTGACAAAACAAGATTTCAAAACCTTATCGAGCTGAATGGGATGATCAATCCCGAGTAACCATGCTTTACATGTTATATTTAAAAAAAAAAAAAAAAAACGTCACTATCGCTTAAAATATGTCGGTTACCTCAGTTTGAAGGACTTGTCTTCAGATATGTTTTGGTCCTCATTTTCTACTTGTAGATTTTGAGGATAGCCATTAACCAGATGACTGAAAGTGACCGGGGCGGTTTATGATGACTTTTCATTTTTTCGCTTAAAATTAGTCGATCATACTTAGTTAGAAGGACACATACTAGTATGTGGTCGGTCCAGCTGATCCATTGGATCTTCGGGATAGCCGTTTACCTGAAGACTTTGTTTTGGTCGGGGCGATTAATGTTAAAATTTTTATAGGGAAATGAAATTATTTTTCAAGTCTACTACTTCGTAAGAAGTTCGTTAGCTATGTTTAACAGAAAATTGATCCAACCTTGGAAAATGATAGATATACTGATTCTGTGTGCTTAACTAGTGAAGGTATTAGGCTTAAAAGGCTTTAGGACAGTCATTGTATGTCATGGTAACTTTTTATGGTGCGTAAAAGTAGATGTGATACAAACTAAAACTACTTGATTTTACGTGGAAACTCCTTACGAGTTTTGCATGTCTTCATATATATCTTTCCGAATGATAGGCAGAAAAGCGATTACCCAGTCATACACGAGCCCGTAAGTGTTCTGATTCCCGTGAAGATAGCGTTTCAAGAAACTGCAGTGATCCAGATTCGGGACTTGCAGTTGGTTACTACTCTGAAGTCTATGTAAATGTTTATCATAAAAAAAAAAAAAAAAAAAAAAAAAAAAAAAAAAAAAAACTTATGAGTTATTGAAACATTTTAGAGTTCAACATATCAAGACTTCTTAATCATGGAGTAAGAAAGAGAACGGGAAGGAGATGAAGAGTAATTACAAACTTAATCAGACACTAAGGGTCGAAGTCAATTCGGGGTGACTTGGGGAAAGCCAAATACGCTTTGAGAATAGATAGGAGGCATCATAATCTCTGAGTTGTTGCCCACTTAATTTTTGAGCTTAATTGAACTTAACTCGTATCACAGAAACGATGAAAACCATCTTAAGTTATTTACCTGCTTACAACCTGTCTCTATCTGTCATAATACAGCTAAACACGGATCTATGTGACAGTCACGTAGTTAGTATGATTCCTGTTCGGATCTTTTCTAAAACATAGTAGTCCCTATCGAGACTGAAATTTGAACCCTTGTACTTTAATTTTTAAAAGTTTTTTCGTACTTAGGTAGTTTATGATTTTATAACTGGTTACTTGGACTTGATCGTGTTATTTAATTCTTAAAGGGATGTTTTAGAACTTAATTGTAAAATTTTCGAATTATAAGGGTTGATTTTGTAAATATAGGCGATGTTGTTAAACAGGCGAACTTGTGAATAACTTCGCCTAGGCGAAGTTAACCGTAACTTCGCCTGTATAACTTCGCCCCTATATAAGGATTTTCAAAGGTCATCTGTTCATAACTTTCAATATCAGCGAACTTATCTCGATTATCACAGCGAACTTATTTCATTATTATCTGATTTTCTTTCTTCGATTTCAAACCGATTTAAAGGTTGGTTGGGTCATTACATCGTGTTATCTGTTCTTTGACGTTAATCTAAGGTTGTTTCGATAACCGGTTGATAACCTCGGACGATCGATCCTTTAACCCGATTTTAAACCTTGCTTTTTACGTGTTCATGAACAACCTAATCGTTTATATGTCCTTAATACCATGTGTTTTAGTCTCCTAAATCGTCAAAATTGGCCGAAACACCAACTTTTCAATGTTGATTCTGCTTACTGTTGTCGATTCAGTTTCAGGCGAACTTAAGGTTTAGGCGAAGGTATCCGTAACTTCGCCTGAGTCTAAACTTCGCCTGAGGCGATGTTGTTATTTTTTTAATTATTAGACGAACTTAAAGATGAAGCGAAGTTGTTCCCAACTTCGCCCCAACTTTAACTTCGCCTATACAGATTTTATCACAACTTCGCTCAAGGTAATAGGCGAACTTGTGTTAAACCTTAACGTATATCTAACTTAGTTCGTTTGTTGCAGATATGGCTGCAGTTGCAGGTGCCGGAGGTGCTGGAGGCGATGACGGAGATAATCAGAGAAAATTCTTTCCGGGTCACAACATGTTCATCACCTTAGACCCGGAAACGAGCGGAGTTGAAGACTACCGTGAGATCATCACATTCCTCATTCTCTCGAGGATATTCCATGCTATCACGACGACTCTGCCGATATCCTTACCCAATATCGAGGATTTCTGGCAGACTGTGGAGTACGATTGCCTTGTTGAGCCCTCGGTTATGCGAGCAACCGTCAACAACCAAGAAGTTCAGTTCTCGTCTGAACAAATACAGGTGGCGTTACGTTTCGGTGAGGAGACTAGGGATGACCCTACGGAGTTTGTGGCTCCATTCCGTGATGGAGCATTTCTAAGAATGGGCTATTCTGGTCCATTGGGCGATACCCAGAGACGGAAGGGGTTCTTGCTCGATCAGTGGCGCTTCCTCATGCACGTCATGATTGTGTGTATGTCTGGGAGGAAGGCGGGTACTGACGGTATGGGTGCAACCATGCAGATGATCTTGAACCATGTGGCTCCAAATTTGCCACAACGACGCCCAATAAGATACGTGGAGAGTGTGAGCAAACGTATCTTTGCTCAATGCCGTACTTCGAGTGCGAGGAGCAAGCCTGAACGTCGTCCAAGGCATACTCCACTCTTTGGGTTCTTAATAAACCCGGGGTATGTGCCAGCTCGGGGGGATGAGTTCAGAGACCCTCAACCACAATAGGCAGGAGCAACTCGAGATGTACCTACTGTGCCTATGGTGTCGGCTGAGGAGGATGTAGACCTTGATGCTGCATTTGGCGGCCAAGGATTCTTCGACATGGATCGTTTTGATCCACAAGAAGAAGTGCAGGTTTCGGCTGCACAGGTTCGGGAAGTGATTGTTACTAGAGCAGCTACGACGGTGGCTGACTCAGATCTTGATGACGTTATGGATGAGGCGAGAAGGATGTTGGTGAGACGTGAGAGGACGTTGGGGAAGAGGAAGAGGACAGTTGATGATAGTGAGTCAGAAGAAGAGGAAGAGGACATTCACAAGTTGATTAGACGTTCAAGACGGGAGAGGACAGGTGCAGGTATGGGAGCTGGAGAGACTTCAAGGGTTGTACGTTTTGCTCCATCCGCACTGTCAGGTATGTCGATTGTTCCTACTTCTGTACAGGTTACAAGCGCCGCGGATGTTATCGTGGTGGCTACATCAGCTGTCAGCATCCAATCCATCAAACTACAGACGACGACTCCGGAGATTGTGTCGTTACCACCTACAACGCTTACTCCTTCAGAGGTGGTGGCACAATTTGTAGAGTCTACCGTCGTTGCAACTGCAGGGTTGTCGGTCACGATACCACCTGCGGTTACGTCCACAACTGCTTCTGATGTCCCGGTTACATTCGAGATCCCGGCTGAGTATACTCCAGATACATCTAACATGAGGTTTGATTTCGATGCAACCCTCTCAGACTCGGAGAGAATAGCTGCACTTGAACGGGTCGTGGCAGAGCAATCGAGGATAAACTTTATCCAGACCCAGGCTATTCAGCGCCTTGTAGCAGAGAATCAACTACAGTCGTCCCTCCTGGTTGAACATGGGAAAATTATAGATGCTATGATGGAGTTCTTGGCATCTCAGGGGGAGACAGGCTGTAGAGGCGACGAGTTAAGGACGAAGAAGAGAAATGACAGAGACGATGATCCCAATGCACTGAAAGGTGTAGGTGGTGAGTTGCCAAGAACTACTCAAGCTGTTGGGACTTCCACAGCTCAGGGGGAGTCTGCGGGTGCAGTTGGTGGTGATGAGGTGGTGATGGTTGATGATGATGATGATGTGATTGATGCATTGAAAGAATTGGATGATGATATGCTAGAGGATGATGTGATGTTTGATGATGATATGCTACCTATTGAGGAGATTGAGAAGATTAGAGCACAGATTGTGATTGAAGATGAGATTGAAGAAGGTGAAATAATTGAAGAAAATGTTGAACACGAGATCCCAGATGTTGAGAAAGCAGATATGGGTACTGAGATGGAGAATGATGAGACTGAGTGGGAGGAGCAGCCTAAGTGGAAGGAAGGCTATGCTCATTGGTTTATTAAAACTAAGAAGCCTGCTGTTCCAACCATGTTCAAGAAGAGTTATAATATCAAAGGCTATGCTGAGTCGAAGAAAGGAATTATTTGTTGGCTATATGATGAACAGATAAAGTTGTTTGTGGTGAAACGTTTTGATGGGATTCAGTATTTTAAAAGAACGTTGAGATCTCTCAATACATTGCCTGAATGTGAGGTGAAGGATTTGGCTAGATTGGGGCTGATCAATAGAAGCGACGACAACATGGTAAGGGTTATTGGGAAGATCGTGTGGAAAGAAAGCATAAAAGAGAAGAAGTTTGAGTTATTAAAGCCACAGAAGGGAAAGCTAGTGGAAGATAAAGAAAGGGGAATGAGAGCAGATGGCAAGCCATGGATGGTAATGAAGTACAAACCGATTCGATGCATTAAGGAGGTTCCAATGAAGATTATGCCTCAAGATGTGTTGAAGAATCTTAAATGGTGGTATGTTGATTGCCAGACTGCTGAAGCCGTGATGGAAGACGAAGACGAACAAGAAGTGCTGAGGGTGTATGATCCGATGCATCTTGTTAACTTATCGAAAGCTGATCTGCAAGTGTTGAATGAAAAGAAGATATTCTATATTCCTGCTGGGAAAGATGAAGCAAGGAAATATCAGCGAGTAGTCACGGTATGTGTTAGAGAAGGAGTGCATGCGTGAAGATACAGGATTACAAGACAAGAGCTTAAAGATCAAGATATGAAGCTACTGCCAATGGGGAGTCTGTTGGTGCATAAATGTCAGTAGTTCATAGTCTAGTGTCTGTAATCGAGTCTGTAATATTATTTATGTTTTTGTTTAAGCGAAGTTGTTAACAAGTTCGCCTAGGCGAACTTGTTGAACAAGCGAAGTTATGGACAACTTCGCCTGAACATATCAGGCGAAGTTGTCGTGTATTTATATATAGGTTACGGCTTGTTTTGATAGTAAATCGTGAAGTTAAGAAGTTAGTCGTTTGAGTTAATCGAGAGTCTGTATCAGTGATTCATATCACGTGAGTTCGGTTATTAATATATAACGTGTTTCGGTTTATTCGTGTGTGTTTGTTTGGTTTGCTTTCTACGCTCGTAACGATCTACGCAGGGATTCCGCACCTGAGTAGACCGGGATATCTCGTGTGATCCGTCCAGGGAACCTACACAATAGGCTCTGATACCAATTGTTAGTCCCGTGTCAGAGGATCTTGCAATGTGATACCAAATGCACGATGAAATGCGGAAAATAACAACGTGTTAATTCAATATGTGAAAGATAATAGCAATAAGAACACACAAGAAAGGCTTCAAAACACACTATTATATAATAGTCGGGTGCTTAAGCCCTTTAGCGTTACACAATGTCACGGCTTCAATACTAACAAATGACCAACCTTTTACAAGGTGAAATGCATGATATTTATAGACATATACCATACCTAAGCCTAACACAATCACAAGCCCACCGAAAACCCTTTTCGGTTTACAAAAGAAAGCCCAACAACATATATAAAAGCATAAACCATTTATTGTAGCCCAACATTGGGTTCAAAGGACCAGACGCCTGTGTTAATTCAGAATCTTATCACTAAGATCGAATCACTTTATAAATTGAAAGTGAGACGAATTCGTAGTGATAATAGAACTGAGTTCAATTATAATGTATTAGATTTCTTCTGTGTTCAGAAGGGAATTCATCGGGAATTCAGTACGCCGTATGTTCCTCAACAAAACGGCGTGTCTGAGCGGAAGAATCGTACATTGATTGAGGCTGCGAGAACGATGCTTGCTGATTCTAAGCTTCCCGTTCAATTCTGGAACGAGGCTGTGAATACAGCATGTTACGAACTGAATTGTGTACTAACTGTAAAGAAGTTCAAAAAGACGAGTTACGAACTTCTGAGTAATCATAAACCGAACTTAAAGTATTTGGAACCTTTCAGGTGTCCGTGTACTGTATTGAAGAGAGATGTGTAGGTTCCTGGACGGATCGTACACGGGATGTCGCTATCTGCGCAGGTGCGGAATCCCTGCGTAGGTAGATACGAGCGTAGAATACGTATAAAACAAACACACGAGCAATAACCGAAACACGTTATATTGATAACCCGAACACGTGACACGAGGTCACTATTACAGACTCTGACTTGTAAACACGTAACTCTCGAACTAATCAACTGAAACGAACCCTAACCAACCTCACTAACTCTTTTCAACTGTTACGGTGAACAGTATATATAAACACGACAACTTCGCCTCAGGCGAAGTTGTCCATAACTTCGCTTGTTCAACAAGTTCGCCTGAGCGAACTTGTTAACAACTTCGCTTGTTCAACAAGTTCGCCTAAGCGAACTTGTTGACAACTTCGCTCGTTGCATAAACATAAACATAATCAAAAACATAATTACATTACAGACTCGATTACAAACGTTATACTATGAACTACTGACATACATGTACCAACAGACTCCCCCTTGGCAGTAGCTTCATATCTTGATCTTCCAAAGCTTGAGTCTTGTAATCTTGTATCTTTACGCGTGCGCTCCTTCTCTAACACATACCGACACCACCCTTTGATATTTCCTTGCTTGATCCTTCCAAGCAGGAATGTAGAAGATCTTCTTTTCGTTGAGCATCTTCAGATCAGCTTGCGATAGATTAACAAGATGCATCGGGTCGTAAACCCTAAGCACTTCTTGTTCATCCTCATCTTCCATTACCGCCTCCGCTGTTTCACAATCCACGAACCACCATTTTAGGTCTTTGAGCACGTCCTTGGGCATAAGCTTCATCGGTACTTCTTTAAGGCACCGGATCGGTTTATACTTCATAACCATCCAAGGCTTTCCATCAGCTCTCAAACCTCTATCCTTGTCTTCGACAAGTTTCCCCTTTTGTGGTTTCAGCAGCTCAAACTTCTTCTCCTTAATGCTCTCTTTCCATACGATCTTTCCGATGACTCTAGCCATGTTATTGTCACTTCGATTTATCAACCCCAATCTGGCTAAGTCTTAAATCTCACATTCAGGCAGTGTGTTTAACGATCTCAAAGTTCTCCTGAAGTACTGAATCCGGTCATATCTTTTGATCACGAAGAGCCGCAGCTGCTCATCATATATCCAGCAGATAATACCTTTCTTTGCTTCAGCGTATCCCTTAATATTGTAACTCTTTTTGAACATTTTAGGGACCGCCGGTTTCTTCGTCTTTACGAACCATTGAGCACAACCTTCCTTCCAATTCGGCTGCTCTTCCCATTCAGTATCTTCCACAACTGTCTCATCACCCATATCGGGCATCTCAACCTCTGGAATCTCGTGTTCAATATCTTCATCTACTATCTCCCCTTCTTCTATCACATTTTCAACAATAATTTGCTCACCGATCTTCTCAATCTCATCACTCGGCAGCACATCTTCTACAAGCATAAAATCATCATCATCATCTAGCTCTTTCAACGCGTCGATTACATCATCAACATCATCATCATCATCAATATCTACCACATCATCACCAGCTGCGCTTGTAGACTCCCCCTCAGCTGTGGAAGTACCAAGAGCTATAGAAGTTCTTGGCAGCTCACCACCTGCACCTTCCGGTGCATTAGGATCATCGTCATGATCTTCTCTCCGTTTTGTCCTCAACTCATCTCCCCTACAGCTCATCTCCCCCTGAGATGCCAAGAACGCTTTCATAGCATCTATGATCTTCCCATGCTCGACCAGGAGGGAGGCCTGTAGTTGGTTTGCTTCCACTAGGCTTTGAATAGTCTTGGACTGCTCAGCTACGATCCGCTCTAGTGAGCTATCCTTTCGGAGTCTGAAGTAGGCGTTGGAGTTGGCGGGACATCAGCAGCAGAAGTGACCGCAGGTGGTACACTTGGTAACCCTGCAGTAGTAGTGACTGTAGACTCAACAAATCGTGCTACTACCACCGATGGAGTAAGCGATTGAGGTGGTAGAGACACAATTGTTGGAGTCGACGTCTGGACGGCAATAACCTGTGCTGTAGAAGGAATAAGAGACATACCAGACAAGGCAGGTGGAGCAAAACGTACCAGCCTTGAAGATTCTCCAGCTCCCGAACCCATACCTGTCCGTTCTCTTCTTGAACGTCTGAGCACTAGCTGAACTGCTTCTTCTTCATCATCTTCCTCGTCATCGTCGTCATCCGTTCTCTTCCTCTTCCCAATCGTTCTCTCCCTAGACACCATCAATCGTCTAGCTTCAGCAAATGTCTCATCAAGATCGGAGTCAGCTACCGAAGTAACTGCTCTAGTAACATCCATGGTCTGAGAACCCGAGACATCCATATCAAACAATCCTTGTCCGCTAAAAGCAGCATCAAGGTCGACGTCTTCAGCAGTAGGCACAGCAGGCGCAGCTGATACAGCATGAGGTGCTGCAGCCTGTTGTGGTCTTGGGTCTCTGAACTCGTCCCCACCAGCAGGAACATACTCCGGGTTGACAAGATACCCGAACAGTGGAGTATGCCTGGGACGCAGCTCAGGCTTGCTTCGTGCGCTAGAAGTGCGACACTGAGCAAAGATTCGCTTCGTCACACATTCAACGTACCTAATAGGGCGTCTCTGAGATAGCAACGGAGCCACATGATTGAGAATCATTTGTAAGAATCGAGGATACATAATAAATCGCTCACGCGCCACAGCCCTCCTCTGACGATCAATCTCGTAAAATATCAGCTGACTAAATGAATATCTTCTGTTGTAAGTCAGGGCAGTCATGGCAGACTGCATCGTCGCACCCATTCCATCAGTTCCTGCCTTCCTCCCAGACATGCACACGATCAAGACGTGCATTAGGAAGCGCCACTGATCTAACAAAAATCCTTTTCTCCTCTGCGTGTCCCCCAACGGACCTGAATAACCCATCCTGAGATATGCCCCATCACGAAAAGGAGCGACGAACTCCGTTGGATCATCCCTCGTTTCTTCTCCAAACTGCAAAGCCAACCGTATATCTTCTTTTTGAGAACTGCACAACATGACCATTTACG
This sequence comes from Bidens hawaiensis, assembly GCF_021521415.1. Taxonomy (NCBI): domain Eukaryota; kingdom Viridiplantae; phylum Streptophyta; class Magnoliopsida; order Asterales; family Asteraceae; genus Bidens; species Bidens hawaiensis. The sequence goes on along the minus strand of NW_027491611.1, from coordinate 315,167 downwards.
GTTGCTCGCATCACCGGGGGCTCAACCCGGCAATCATACTCTACCGACTGCCAAAAGTCTTCAATGTTAGGTAGTGAAATAGGCAGGGTATTCGTGATCGCATGGAAGATCCTTGAGCGCAGGAGAAATGTGATTATTTCCCTGTAGTCCTCCACGCCACTTGCGTCTGGGTCTAACATGATGTACTGGTTATGCGCTGGAAAGAACTGTCTTTGATCATTACCGTCATCACCACCAGCACCGCCAACAGCAGCCATATCTGCACTAAACGAACCAAGTTAGATAACTGTTAAGCAACTCACAAGTTCGCGTTATACCATGAGCGAAGTTGTGATTAAAACTGTATAGGCGAACTTAAAGGTGAGGCGAAGTTGGGAACAACTTCGCTTCATCTGTTAGTTCGTCTAAATAACTGTTAAACAAATTGGTTTAGGCGAAGTTGAAGATAACTTCGCCTTATCACAACATCGCCTCAGGCGAAGATAAGTGTTAGGCGAAATTAAGCTTCAGGCGAAGTTGTGGATAACTTCGCCTTAGGCGAAATTAAGCCCCAGGCGAAGTTGTGGATAACTTCGCCTAAACCCTAACTTCGCCTGAACTTAATCGGCGACTGTTAGGATTGCAACACCGGAAATCCGGTGTTTTCGGCTAAGTTCGGCGATCAAGGACATCAATACACATGATATTAAGGATGTGAAGTTGAAAAGGATGTCCATGCACACGTTAACACAAGTTTTTAAGATTTCGGTTTTGAAGGTCCGACGACCCGAGGTCTCGAACCGGGTAAAAACGATCAAGAACGAACAAGTTTGTGAGAGATATTGACAACACATACCTTCAATGATAATAGAAACTAGAAGCAAAGATCGAAAACGGAGATAAACACAAGTTCGCCGGAAATCTCTTAAGTTCGCCGGAAAATCGGAGCTCAAGTTCGCTGAGAATTTTGAAAATAATGATATTTACTGTTTGAAAAGCCTTATATAGGGTCAGAGTAGTTCAGGCGAAGTTACGAATAACTTCGCCTAGGCGAAGTTAAGCACAAGTTCGCCTGATTCAACTACTTCGCCTATAATTTCAAAATCAAACCCTTTAAGTTTGAACATTTTGCGATAAACATTTTAAACTTCCAAAAAGAGTTAAACAAAAATGATCATGTCTAAGTAACCAGTTATAAAATAATACAACTACAAAAATAGGAAAAAATTTAACGAATAAGGGATCAAATTTCAGTCTTGGTAGGGACAGCTATGTTTTAGGAAAGATCCTAACAGGAATCATACTAACTACGTGACTGTCACATAGATCCGTGTTTAGCTGTATTATGACATATAGAGACAGGTTGTATGCAGGTAATATACTTAAGATGGTTTTCATCGTTTCTGTGATACGAGTTAGGTTCAATTAATCCTTAAAATTTAAGTGGGCAACAACTCAGAAATATTGATGCCTCCTATCTATCCTCAAAGCGTATTTGGCTTTCCCCAAGTCACCCCGAATTGACTTCGACCCATAGTGTCTGATTAACTTGTATGTATTCTTCTTCTATTTCCCGTTCTTCTTCTTGCTCTAAGATAGAGAAGTCTTGATTTTATGATCACTAATATGTTACAATAACTTCATAATTTTTTTTTTTTTTTTTTTTTAACAACATAGACTTTAAAGTAGAAATTAACTGCAAGTCCCGAATCTGGATCACTGCAGTGTCTTGAAACGCTTTCTTCACGGGAATCAAAACACACATGGGCTCGTGTATGACTGGGTAATCGCTTTTCTGCCTATCATTCGAAAAGATATATATGAAGACACGCAAAACTCTTAAGGTGTTTTCCACGTAAAATCAAGTAAAATTAGTTTGTATCACATTTACTTTTACGCACCATAAAAAGTTACCATGACATACAATGATTGTCCTAAAGCCTTTTAAGCCTAATAACTTCACTAGTTAAGCATACACAATCAGTATATATATCATTTTCCAAGGTTAGATCAATTTTCGGTTTAACATAGCTAACGAACTTCTTACGAAGTAACAGACTTGAAAAGTAATTTCATTTCCCAAAAAAAAAATTTTGACTTCAATCGCCCCGTTCACGTCAAAGTTTTCAGGTAAACGGCAATCCTGAAGATCCAATGGATCAACTGGACCGACCACATACAGGTATGTGTTCTTCTAACTAAGTATGAACGACTAATTTTCAGCGATAGAAAGAAAACACATCATAAATCGCCCCGGTCACTTTCAGTCATCTGGTTAATGGCTATCCTCAAAATCTACAAGTAGAAGATGAGGACCAAGACATATCCTAAGACATGTCCTTCCAACTGAGATAACCGACATAATTTTAAGCGATTAGTGACGTTTTTTTTTTCTTTTTTTTTTTTTTCTTTTTTTTTAAGACACAAAAGAAAAGCATGGTTACTCGGGATTGATCATCCCGTTTAGCTCAATTAGGTTTTGAAATCTGGATTTATCAAACGCTTTTGTAAATAAATCAGCGAAATTCTCGAGCGTATCAACTTTTTCGATCTTAATCAGTTTCTTCTCAGCACAATCCCGTATGAAATGATGACGAATGTCAATATGTTTGGTTTTACTATGTTTCACGGGATTGTTAATTACTGAGATGGCTGCAGTGTTATCAATTAAAATAGGAGTGAGTAAGAAATTCAGACCATAGTCGCGCAATTGTTGCTGAATCCACAAAATCTGTGAACAGCAGTTGGATGCTGCCATATATTCAGCTTCACATGTTGAGATTGCGACTGATGTCTGTTTCTTGCACTGCCAGGAAACTAATCTTCCACCGAGAAACTGACATCCTCCTGTTGTCGACTTCCGACTCTGATTGCACCCTCCATAATCAGAATCAGTATAAGCAACCAGTTCCACGTCTCCTCCCTTCGGGTACCACAACCCTAGCTTCGGCTTGCCCTTGAGATACCGTAGTATCCTCTTTGCACCTTTCAAATGAGATTCTTTCGGATTTGCCTGAAAACGTGCACAAAGACAAACAGCAAACATTATATCAGGCCTAGAAGCAGTTAAATACATTAATGAACCTATTATCGCCCGATACAGAGTTGGGTCCACATCTGCGTCACCATCTGATTCAGCGCCCAATTTGTGATTGACGCAGATTGGAGTGTCATATGGAGAACTGTCCTCCATCTTGAATCGCTTGAGCATATCATGAACGTACTTCGTCTGATGAATGAACATCCCGTCCTTCTTCTGATCAACCTGCAATCCAAGAAAGAAAGTTAGTTCACCCATAGCACTCATTTCGAACCTTTTCTTCATGACATCCTCAAAATCTTGACACATGGAGACTCTTGATGCAGCAAATATGATGTCATCCACGTAGACTTGAACTAGTAGGAAGTCGCTTCCTTCTCTCTTCACGAACAGTGTGCTGTCAATTAAACCCCTTTCAAAACCATTCTCGAGCAAGTAGTCCGATAACGTTGAATACCAGGCACGAGGTGCCTGATGTAATCCATACAGCGCCTTGCTCAACTTGTATACGTGATCAGGAAAGTCTGGGTCAGGAAAACCCGGAGGTTGCTCAACATACACAACCTCATCAACTTTCCCATTTAAAAACGCACTCTTCACATCTAGCTGAAACACCTTCATTCTCTTACATGCAGCAAACGCCAAAAACAATCTTATCGCTTCCAACCGGGCGACAGGAGCGAACACCTCATTGTAATCAATACCCTCTTGCTGATTAAAACCCTTAACAACCAGCCTTGCCTTGTTTCTAATGATAATCCCCTTTTCATCCCTCTTGCACTTAAACACCCATTTTGTGCCTATAGCATGCATATTCCTTGGTTTTTCAACCAAAGTCCAGACTTCCATCTTCTCGAATTGAGCCAACTCTTCTTGCATGGCCTCGACCCACGAGCTGTCCTTAAGAGCCATTTGATAATTTTTCGGTTCAATCTGGCTAATAAAGCAGGAGTACAAACATTCGTTCATTATACCCGTTTCTTTAATGCTTGTATAAACACAGGTGTGCTGATTCAAGCTACTTCTGGTTTGTACACTGGAGGACACATCACCTATAATATTCTCCAATGGGTGATCTTTGTGAATTCTCGTGGTCGGAACAGCACCGACATGCAAATTATCTTCCAAATTTGAAGAGATCTCATCAATGGTTGTTTCTGGCTGAGAGTGAAATGGATTGATAAACTCATCTTCAGGTAAGGCAGCAGGGGTATCAATAGTGTTTGATGTGGAAGGTTGACTTTTCTCAATAAGCTGTCGTTGCAATAGATTCTCTTCCTCATCAAGTATCATCTTCGACGCAATTCTTTCTTCTTCTTCAGAAATTTCCAAATTAGGGATGTTAAATGACTTAAACAGCTTAACATAGTCGAAAAGCTCAGCAGGTCCATTGCTTGGTTTTGGCGATTGGTAACTAGTAATGTCGGTGTTACACACCACCTCCACCTTGCAAGTCGACGTATTGAAGACCCGTCTGTTGGGAGTCCCAACAACATAACCGACTAAGATTCCTTCATCGGCTACTTCACCAAATTTCGAATTAGTCTTCAAAATCGAACAAGGAGACCCGAATGGTTCAAGACCGCTCAAGTTGGGCTTCCTTCCATGCATAAGCTCGTAACATGTTTTTCCAAGTCTCTTAACGGTTAACACCCTATTCAGAACATAGCAGGCTGTAGCAACTGCTTCAGCCCAGAATATCACAGGAAGTTTTGAATCTGCCAGCATAGTTCTGGCTCCCTCAATTAAAGTTCGGTTCTTCCTTTCAGCCACTCCATTCTGTTGCGGAGTATACGGAGCGCTGTATTGATGTTCAATTCCTTTCTGAAGACAGAAGATTTCCATTTCAAAGTTCTTGAACTCTGTTCCATTGTCACTTCTGATGTATTTAACTGATTTACTCATGACGTTCTCAACTTTTGTAATTAGATTCTTCACCATTTGAGCCGTCTCATCTTTCGATTTCAGAAAATATACCCACGAATATCGCGAGTAGTCATCAGTGATCACCAAGCAGTAAGAAGTACCTCCTAGACTTTTTACATTCACGGGACCGAAGAGATCCATGTGAAGTAGTTCTAGAGTACCGGCAATAGAGTTGACCTTCTTGGTGAAATGTGATTTCTTGTGTTGCTTTCCCTTCTTGCATGCTATACATTTGTCTTCAAAGTTAAAACTTTTTAAGGGAACGCCCATCACAAGCCCATTCTTGACAATGAAGTTCATCTTCCGAAGATGAATGTGCCCCATTCTCCTGTGCCTTAATTCAGATTCTGATTCGCTTGCTTTCGTCATTAAACAAGATTCTCCCGTGGCCATTTCAGTAGACCTCATATCCATCACATATGTATTTGTTTCACGTGGAGCTTTCATTACTATCCACTCGTCTGGTATCTGGAAACCAGGCTTCAACACGATCGCTTCATTCTTCGTGAAATGGACAGTGTAATCTTTATCACAAATCTGCGACACACTCAGCAGATTGTGCTTCAATTCCTCCACAAAATTCACATTCTCAAGTGTCATCCTTCCATTTGACACTGTACCTCTACCAGTAATTCTTCCTCCGCTTTCACCAGCAAAACTAACTCTCGCTCCCTGAACAGGTTTTAAGTCTTGCAACAAGTGCTTGTTGCCCGTCATGTGCCGAGAACAGCCGCTATCTACAATCCAAAGACTGTGGGCAGCCCTGTTCAACTGTTCCTGCACAATAAAACAGAGAATTAGAATCTTGGGACCCAAGACCAATTGGTCTTGGATCGATACGTCCCGTACCCTGGCTTTCCAAAGTTAGCATCAGGATAATTCCTGTAAGTCCTGTTAGGAAATCTCCTTGAAGATTGTGTGTGATGCCTTCCAAACCTATGTGAATTGAAAGTGTTATATCTTGTGGTTTGGTTGAAAAACTGAGGTTTGTTTTTATGAAAACTTGAATTAGTTACATTTTGGCATTTTGAAAAGTTTTCATTTTTAGCAGTATCAAACTGATGCTTATTCTCAGTTTTATGTGGCCTCACACCTCTGTATCTCGGCGTCAGAGGGCAATCTGCAACAAGATGTCCTAATTTATTACATCTAAAGCAACACCTACTCTCCATTTTCTTTTCAAATGTTGGTTTGGATGTAGAGGCAGTGTTACCAGCCGTTCGTCTCACATAAGGTGGGACATTCGGGTTAAGTGGAGTACTCTTTTTAGAAGATTTATTTTTATCTCCACCAGTGGGTAACACTACCTTCTCTTTCGTCTTACCTGATTCGGACAACTTATCCGAATCCGATGAGACTGGACTCGTAACAGAAATATTTTCACTAGAAACAGGCGAACTCGTTTCGCCATTACTAACAGTTGGTTCTTTACATGTAACCTTGATTGGAACTGTCTGAGGAACTTCAAAATCCACAGATTTCTGAATACTAGGGTTGAAAGTGTAGTTATGGTTATAAGGTGGTGGCACCTCGTGATAACCAATTCCTCCCCTCTTTGCAGAGGTACCTTGATCACTAACGAGGTGATCTAGAATAGCTGAGGAATTTCGGAACTGCTCGAGTTTTCGGTTCAGTTCCACCACTTTCACCTGGTGGTCAGCAATCTGCTTTTCTCGTTCAGCAATAAGTTTAGTCTTTTCTTCTAAAACCTCATAACTTAGGTCAATTACATCAATTTTTTCAGCAAGTTTAGTTTTTAAGCTTTTGACATCTTTTTCACATGCTTTTATTTTAACTTTGTAACTGTTTTCTCTTGCCTTAGTAAAATGATGATCTTCTTTAAGAGTTTTAAATTCAGCATCTAAACGAACATACTGATCAGTTATGGTAGCAAGTTGCTCAGACAAATTCTCACATTTTGTACAAACAGTTTTAGAACTTACCTCGGAGGGTTGACCATCGTTATCTGCCATGAAAGCTTTCTCCTTACCAGTAGCTTTCTCCTCTCCAGTCATCTTCTCACAATCTTCATTTTCTACCTTAGCCATATTCGCCTGCTCACCAGTTTCATTCGCATGCAGGTTCCAGTTGTATTCACCGGCTTCTCTAGACAACATGGCATTGACTTTTTTACTAATCCCAGTAGGCTGTGCAGACCGGCCTTGACCCCGTTCAACTCTCTCGTTTCTGCATTCTTTAGCAAAGTGCCCATACTGTTGACAGTTATAGCACCTCACTTTAGACTTGTCGAATCCGGGCCTACCACCAACAAACTTTCTCCCCGTCTTATTCATGAAACGCTTGACTCGCCTCAGTATCATGGCCATTTGCCATTGCAAATCCATCTCCTCCAGATCATCAGCATCGATCTGGTCATAATCCTCATCCAAAACAGCAGGGTCCACAATCTTCCCTTGTATGTAGTTCTCATATGAAGCAATAAAAGATGCATAGACTGCAAACTGCTCTTCAGCAGATTTGACACTCATTGGCATCTTGGAATAGTTATTGCTTGAGGCACTTGGAGAGAAACTACAGTTGGATGTTTGAGGTTTCGAAGCACTTGAACCTCCAGCAACAAAGCAAACATCACCGTTCATGTTTACTGAAACGTTTCCTTCATGAGAAGAGTTAGAACCTGACTCTCCTTTGGAGTAGTAAGCAGCAGATTCAGGCTTCGAACTTGAGCCTGAGTTAAGTTTGGCACCATACATACCAGGGTCTTGAATCTGATCTGTTGGTGTCTCTTTACGAACCATATTAAGCTCAAAGGTTCTGAGCTTGTTTACTGCTGTCTCCAAATCACAATTAGGAAAGTCTCTGTCTTCCCTCATCAGAACTGTGTACATTTCCCACTTCGGTGGGAGAGCATCGAGAAGCTTTTCAACTATCTCCTCTTCTCTGTAAGCAATCGAATAGTTGTTTAGCTCTGTCATTAGATGATAATATCGAGTGATAATATCATCCAGAGATTCGTTCTTCAAATATTTGAAGACAGAGAACTGAGTCTTCAACAGTTTAATCTTCGAGGCACGAATACCCACGTTCCCTTCGAATCTATTTTCAAGAGCATCCCAAAGCTCTCGAGCCGATGTATACTTTCTGAAAGTATGAAGGATCTCCTGTGGAAGAGCCATAGTGATAGCTGCGTGAGCCTTGCTTTCGGCTTCGTACATCTTCTTCTCCTCTTCCTCCATCTTGCTGTACTTCTTTATCACATCCCGACCTTCGTATTCCATGGTCGGTGGAATATATCCATCCTGGATGCACACCCACATCTTTGCATCCTGGTATTTAATATACTGAATAAACCGATCCTACCATGCAACAAAGTCGGTTCCTTTTAACAGCCTTGGGGCCTTAGTGGCTGACCCCGCTTCGACTTCCATTTTCACCAATTCAGAGATGTTAATTTGCGACATCTTCTCAAAAACCCGAAAAATTCAAAAATTTGTCCAAACAGTACTAAAGGCGAAGTTAAGAATAACTTCGCTTAAGTGTTAACTTCGCTGGAAAAATTCTTAAATTCGTGTGACTCGGCGAAGTTGAGAATATCTTCGCTTATGGTAAGCGAACTTATCAGGTAAGCGAAGTTGAGGATAACTTCGCTTAGGCGAACTTATGAGGCAGGCGAAGTTGTGAATAACTTCGCTGAACCTTATATCTTCGCCGAAACCCTACTTTCAGTGACGGCAACATCGCCTGAAGAACAGTAACTTCGCCCGATGAACACTGAAAATATTCAGATCTGTTGTCGACGATTCTGCAGTTTCCGGTCGTTGTAAAGGCTTGAAAATGACTGTATATAGTGATTAGAACTCAATACGAACAAAAACTCGTCCCGTGAATAGGTCAAACGAGACGTTTTCTACACCCGCGTGAAATCCCGAACCTCACAATCGAGCCGATGGCTCTGATACCAATTGTAGGTTCCTGGACGGATCGTACACGGGATGTCGCTATCTGCGCAGGTGCGGAATCCCTGCGTAGGTAGATACGAGCGTAGAATACGTATAAAACAAACACACGAGCAATAACCGAAACACGTTATATTGATAACCCGAACACGTGACACGAGGTCACTATTACAGACTCTGACTTGTAAACACGTAACTCTCGAACTAATCAACTGAAACGAACCCTAACCAACCTCACTAACTCTTTTCAAATGTTACGGTGAACAGTATATATAAACACGACAACTTCGCCTCAGGCGAAGTTGTCCATAACTTCGCTTGTTCAACAAGTTCGCCTGAGCGAACTTGTTAACAACTTCGCTTGTTCAACAAGTTCGCCTAAGCGAACTTGTTGACAACTTCGCTCGTTACATAAATATAAACATAATCAAAAACATAATTACATTACAGACTCGATTACAAACGTTAGACTATGAACTACTGACATACATGTACCAACAAGATGCCGGGAAGTTTGATGAAAAGGCATGTGAGGGATACTTTTTGGGATACAATTCTCCTAAGAAGGGGATCTTCAATATCTCTTCAGATTGTGTGGAAGAATGGTATCATGTTGATTGCCAAAGTTATACTACTCCTCCTACTGGTACGGGTCCCGATTGGATGTTCGATTACGATAGGTTATTTAATTCATTTACGTCAGTGGTTGAAGAAGTATCTGAAGATTTTATTAGATCATATTTGGAAGAACAATGTCTTCCTATTCCAAGATCTTCTTCGGTTGATGTAGATGACTCTCCTAATATATCATAAACATCAAATGTGGTTTCTGAGTCTTCCGATGATGCTGATTTTGTTGATTCATCGTTAGTTCCATTAGATGAAGCTTTAGAAACAAACGAGCCGATTCTAATTGTTGATGACTCACCAACAGTCTCTTTAGACACAGCAGAGGAAAATATCACCAATCTGGGTGATAACATATCTGTACCTGCTAATCCTTCCTTAAGGATTCACACTAACCATCCGCAGGAACAGATAATTGGTGATGTGAACGGAAGGGTTCATACAAGACACCTGTTAGCTAATGTATATGATGACGTGGTTGACTGTAACTTATCTCCTAATGAGGATTCGATTGTATGTGCTTAAGCGGATTTGCACTCATCGGGTATCCTTATTATTGCACGATACACCTTTTTCATATCACAGATTGAACCGACAAGTGTCACGATGGCACTCAAGGAATCGTCTTGGGTTGAAGCGATGCAAGAGTAGCTGCAATAGAAAGCATTGACTACACTGAAGTATATGCTCCAGTGGCACGACTGGAGGCTATACGTATTTTTCTTGCCTATTCAGCCTACAAGAATTTTAAGGTTTATCAGATGGATGTGAAATTGGCGTTCTTAAACAGAGCTATTCATGAGGAAGTGTACGTGAAGCAGTCTCCAGGTTTTGAGGATCCAGACTTTTCAGAGCGTGTTTATCGATTAAACAAGCTCTTTATGGTTTACACCAGGCCCCGAGAACCTGGTACAACACGTTGGTTGACCATTTGATTGAAAGTGGATTCAAGAGGGGAACTGTGGATTGTACTTTGTTTTACAAGAACGTTGGTGATGATCTGCTTTTCGTCCAAATCTATGTGGACGACATAATTTTCGGTTCGACAAATAACAGCCTGTGTAAAGACTTCGAGAAGACGATGCAAACCAAATTCGAGATGAGTTCGATGGGAGAGATGAGCTTTTTCTAAGGATTGCAAGTTCACCAGTCTGATTCGGGGATCTTTATTCGTCAGACCAAATATGTGAACGATGTCTTGAACCGATTCAAGATATCAGACGGAAAGATTCCTTCGACACCTCTTCCCGTGGGTCACAATTTATCACCGGATGGATTGGGGGATACCGTTGATCTAACCCTGTATCGAGCAATGATCGGATCTCTTATGTATTTGACTGCATCTCGACCTGATTTCATGTTTGCTGTTTGTTTGTGTGCCAGGTACCAATCGAGTCCCCGAGTGACTTATATGGAGGCAGTAAAACGCTTCTTACATTATCTGAGGGGAAATGCCAACATCAGGTTGTGGTATCCCAAGGACGATAAGTTTGATCTCACTGCTTTTACTGATTCGGACTATGGAGGATGCAAGATCAATTTCATGTCTACAACAGCGAGTTGTCAATTTTTAGGAAAGAGGCTTGTTTCCTGGCAGTGTAAGAAGTAGACGACGGTCTCAACTTCAACAGTCGAAGCAGAGTATGTGGTGGCCTGGAGTTGCTGCTCACAGGTTCTCTGGATCCAGCAACATTTGCGGGATTACGGTTTGAAGTTTCTTACTACTATTTTTATTGACAATTCTGCCACTATTTCTATCACCAAAAATCCGGTTCATCATTCGAAAACCAAACACATTGAAATCCGTTCACTTTATACGTGATTGCTTTGAAAAGAAATTAATTTCTATTGATAAAATTCACACGGATTTTCAAAATGCTAACCTTTATACCAAAGCGTTTGATAATACACGTTTTCAATATTTTCTGGGTATAAATGGTTTAAAAACTTTAAAAGATATTCAAAATCTTGGTTAAATCAGTTTATTTACGTTTTCTTGTTTTGATTCAATTTTTGTTGTTTTTAGGGGAAGAAATTATATAAAATCCAAAAAGATTGTGTTTTTCAGTTTGTACAGAGAGAATTAAAAACTCCAAAAACATTCAAATATTGAAAAATTCAAAAACATTGAAAAATGCTCCTCAAAATGAGTTTAGAAGCAAAAAGGGAAAATGATAGTACATTGGTCACTTGCTCCTAAGTCCAGTAAAAAGTATGTAATAAAAGACTGCGTGCTTAATTGCATTGATGTATTGGTAGGTCTTTTGGCAAACAAGTACGGGCTAGTAAGTGATAGAAATATAAATTGCTAAATACTCTGGGAGATTAGTTCTATAAAACGTCTTGATTATGATGGCAGAAATGTAATAATCCGATCATACTCAAGCCTTCTAATTAATTTGAAAACAGTTTTAAGAAAAAGGATCTAGTTGGTGGTTAACGCTTCAACGATGTATGGTCTTATGGCCTTCAATCCTATATTGATGGGATGCTTTAGGGTTCCAGATTCCATTGGGTCTTTATGCGGTTTTACATCTGATATTCATTTCGATGAATATTAAAAATGCTTATAAAAGCGAACCCGCAGTATAACTGCTTAAGTCTCTAAACTTGATCGCAAATGTACTTCGCGTACTAAATGAATTACAGACTTGATTGGAAAAGGTAAAGCCATTCGTTATTTAAATATAACGAATGAGTTTCTCATTCGTTATAAAGACATTCGCTTCCGTTGTGCATAACGAATGGAAGACATTCGCTTAAACATTTAACGAATGGAATGATTTTAATGTATCATTCGTAAAGATTTGAACGAACGACTCTTATATTCGTTATAAAGTTGACGAATAAGAGAGTTAATGTAATATTCGTTAAAGTTTAACGAATGGAAACCTTATTCGTTTAAAATTTTGACGAATCAAGTTTATTAATTTAACGAATGAGGCCATTCGTTAATTCAAAATTTAAATGATTGACCTCGGAAAGTGTAACATTATTGGGTTCATAATCCAATGTTGGACGAATGACTGTTCATTCGCCATTTCCTATTTCATCGCTAACCTTAACAAAACTCTAGCAAAATTTTTCCTTGATCTCATACCTTCTTGTTAGCTTAATTGACTGATTGATTCATGTTCTACAGGTATAGACGATCTCAATCATTTGATATTCATGACATTTCATCGGTGAATTAGGGGTTAACTTAATGAATTGGTTCATTGAATTAACCGAACAGTTAACTTGTTAAAAATTCATATATTGATCGAAATTAATCACAGATGATCTTTGGTTAATGTTTTAACCGATTACCGAACATGATTGACAAAAGTTAATTGTGAAATGTGATAGGAAATTGAGAATTTCATTGATGACAGTCGTCGTATTTGACTGTGATTTGGTCAAAATAATTGTAACGTTGACTATTGTTAGTCAAAGTGCTTATTTAAATCTGATTCGTTATGAGGTTAACGAATGATAGCCAGATTCGTTAACGTGTTAACGAATGACTATAGGATTCAGTAAAGTAACGAATAGGTATTCGTTAATAGTAACGAATAGGTATAACAAATAAAAACTAGATTTGTTAGTTTAACGAATGACTTAACGTATAAGTATGATTCGTTATTATAACGAAAGAAAGGCATTTCATATATAACGAATCTCTCATTCGTTTAAATCATTTTAACGAATGAGATAGACATTCGTTAATCATTATTGTATTCTTGAACAGTTTACTAATGTTTATACTTGTTCAAACAGAAATGGTAGACGAGAACATTCAAAACCCTGTTCCTGAGCAAAATCCCGAGGCTAACCCTTAACAACAGCCTCAAGCTCAAGATCGAGCAGAACTTGAGCAAGCTCCAGTTTTACTATCATGGAACAAGAGCCATAACATCTATTCCTTTCTAGATCCAAACTTTGAAGATTCACCGATCATTGGCGGCATGATCAGTTTCTTGACACGTTCCAGGATATACAAGGCCATCTCTACTCATGCAGTTGTTTATCAGAGTGTTATACGAGCTTTTTGGGATACCACTAGATTTAACAAGACTGAGAATCAGATAGAGGCGGTAATTCAGGATAAACGAGTAGTGATCGATGTTGGGGTTATACGAGATTCATTGGGTTTTCGTGATACAGTGGATGATCGATGTGAGTTTGATCGGAGTTTGATTAGAGGGTCGTATGGACATGTGAAGTATAACGGTGATTTGTGTAAATCAATGTATCCGAATCCTGGGAATCCTATAGTTGGTCATCATATCCAAAAATTCTCGAAAATTTAAAGCCAAACAGATTCATTTTATTAAAATGTTTCAGAGTACTAAACAGCGGAATAAGGAATATCAAATTTCCAAAAACTGGGAAGATGTGATTTCAAACCCAAATCCAATTCATTTATTTTATAGCCTGCTCAGAGTATAAAACAGCGGAAAAGTCATAATTGATCAAACAAGTTCCCAAAACCCGGGAGTTGTGCCCAAAACCAAATCTAAATGTATTTAAATAAAATTGAAAAGAAAAATGTTCATCAATGAAAGTTTCCGACCTGATATGCCTTCAACCTTCTAGTAGTCTCGAGCACGTCCAAGCGGTAAGCATGCTCCTCCCAACCTGAAACTCACAATAACATACACACAAAGTCAGCTTGAGTTGAGTGAGTTCAAGTTTTAATAATTGACATTTAAATAAATCATTCCAAGAGTTTTAAAATAAACGGGATACAACTGTTACGCCATCATCAACAATAAGTAGTCATACTTATATATATAAACATCCATATAATTATATCCCTATAGATATCATCCAAGTATTAACATCAGGGTCGAGCACACGTACAATGAAACACGTAATATCCAAGTAATAACATCAGGGTCGAGCACACGTACAACCCAAACACGTATCATCTCATCCGATGGTGATCATGCCACACGAGCCTCCCCCCTTACGGGCTTTTCAGGGCCCACCACAGGATTTAAAAACCTGAGTAGTATAGTTTGGCCTGGCCAGGATCACCATCCATCCGCATGCAAACACAAAGTAGGCATACGCAAACATCCTTAGTGGATAACGACTAATTAACATCGCCAATTATTGGCCATAAAGTAACGCATGTATAAACACACGTATATAAATATATATATATATATATATATATATATATATATATATCATCCAAAATATATCATCATGAAAGTAAGCCTATGGTCACAAAGTAACACCTGCATACACATTCATAAATATCATCTCATGACATATTAAAATACGACTAAGCCTATTTCCTTGAGTAGACCATAAGTAATGTCTATAACCTTATAAAATATAAAACAATAAACGAGCCTCGAATATTCTAAGGCATAGAATATAATTCACCCATATTTTCAAGAACCCACAAACACAAGTAAGGCCATATAAAACCATCCAATTAGTTTAAACGAGTATAGTCGGATAAAATTGTAATAAGTTGTGTATGCTTGCCCAAAACGTAAAAAGAGTAAAAAGGTGCATCATGAACTCACCTGACACGAGGCACAAATCACCACGAGCTAGAGAACCCTTAGGTATTCCCACAACTCACATGCCTGTCGGAATATACACACAATCAATACTAACGATACCGAATGGACTCGTTTATCCTACGAGGCGTTCTAACATGGTTTGAGTTACCTAAAGCCTCGACCTTATCAAGTTCAATTATAATAGCCCCCGGGGCCTTATGTTCATCAAAACCACCCTTAGAAATCCCGGAAATAAAGAATTCCCAAATTGCCCGCGGGAGTTACTAGAAGAGACGGATGTGCGCGTTTAAGAGTTGTTTAGGCACTTAACATCCAAATCAGCCCCGTGTGGACCCTAATTGATAAATTCACAGCCTACAAGCATGACACTACACGAGTTGGATGGGTCGGTAACTCGTAAGCACAACGCACAAATTACCAATAAACGCAAATTTGCGTTGTACCGACCCGTTTGAGTAACCGAAAACCAATTCAGGCCCATTAACATAAAAATTAAGTTTTCCACAGCCCATAATACATACCGAGGCTACACGATATGAATTGGTTGTTAATTTACTCAAACAACACGCTAAACGCAACCATCAACAAACTAGACAAACGAAATCCTAGTTTTTCAGTCTATCGACAATTGATCAATCAAACGAGCTTCATAGCCCACGATACTAAAGTATAACATATATGACATACCTAGGAAGATGATAGAGCAAAACCTCACTTCAAACAGCCCCGAAAAGAACACAATTGAACATCCGCCGGTTAATCCTAAAACAAACTTATCGATCAATAACGAGTATAACATGCAGATTTTATGATGCGAAGATGCATTTAATTACATAGGTAAACCATGGAAATAAATTATGAAATATTTACCAGAGTTTAATAAATGTCTTAGGTTTATAAAGATATTTTTCTAGTTGACACAAAAATTTTAAACATTCCTCCAACACAGAAAGGTACGTACAGCTATTTCAGTGCGCAACAAAATGGTTTTATTTTTATAAAAATCATTACCAAACCAAATTAAATGATTCCAATTGGGTTTGATTCCTGTCTCAAAATATTAATTTTCAGGGGTGGAACCAACAAATTTTCAGGTCGGGAAGACAGACCAGAATACGTCCTGCGTCAGCTTTGACACTCGATCTTATAAATTCATAAAAACCATTCAAATCTCGTCCAAAAATTACATATTATACCTTTCGTAAAACTACACTCATTGTTGAACATCATGGACTCAAGAATCAATAAAAAACAATCAATTTTTAACGTGTTACATACCAAACTCTACAAGGCTTCCATCTCGAAACGAAAATTGACGAGTGTTACAAGTCTACCCCCCAAAAATGGGATTCGTCCCCGAATCCCGTCGCAACGGGAACAGACGCGGATAGAGACGAAACCTAATCATCTAATTACACAAAGGACGATAGACACAAAACCTCTACTAGCGCCCGAGTCAAACAGGAACGTAGTTTAAACCTCAAGAAGTAAAAGGAAAAGAACCCAGAGTGATAGCATGCTACGCCTCAGCTAAACAATCACGCGTAAAACGTTCAAGAGGATGAGAAATGAGCGGGAGAATTTATGGAACGAGAGGAACTTTAACGCTAACACATGAGCATTAGTCAAATCCTATCCCTACAAAGACAGAACCCGAACACAGTCAAGCCCAAGTAGTATTTAGAACATGGAAGGTAACGATAAACTTCTAATAACGTTGATCAAGTGTTATTAATTGTTTACTTTACCCGCCCATCCTAAGCACCCCCTGCCTGTAACCATATAAGCATTCCATCTAACACTTAAGAAATTATTCACGAAATGAAATCTTAAAACTTGTTAGAATGACTAAATAATTAAAATTTACCTCTTGGCGTGCAGCTACTCGCGGTTGGCATATCTAGTCTTTTCTCTTACAATTCGAGTCCAAACTTTCGGGAATGCTCAGATCCCTCGAATCAGGGCTCTGATACCAACTTGTAAGACCTCGAATCCCAGGAATCCTACAGTTGGTCATCATATCCAAAAATTCTCAATTTGAAGCCAAACAGATTCATTTTATTAAAATCGTTTCAGAGTACTAACAACGGAATAAGGAATATAAAATTTCTGAAAATCAGGAAGATATGATTTTAAACCCAAATCCAATTCATTTATTTTATAACTTGCTCTGAGTATAAATCAGCGGAAAAGTCATAATTGATCAAACAAGTTACCAAAACCCGGGAGTTGTGCCCAAAACCAATTCTAAATGTATTTAAATAAAATTGAAAAGAAAAATGTTCATCAATTAAACTTTCCGACTAGATATGCTTTCAACCGTCTAGTAGTCTCGAGGACATCCAAGCGGCAAACATCCTCCTCCTAACCTAAAACTCACACTAACATACACACAAAGTCAGCTTAAGCTGGGTGAGTTCAAGTTTTAATTATTGACATTCAAATAAATCATTCCAAGAGTTTTAAAATAAAACGGGATACAACAGTTAGGCTATCATCAACAATAAGTAGTCATACTTATATATATAAACATCCATATAATTATATCCCTATAGATATCATCCAAGTATTAACATTAGGGTCGAGCAGACGTACAACCCAAACACGTAATATCCAAGTAATAACATCAGGGTCGAGCACACGTACAACCCAAACACGTATCATTCTATCCGATGGTGATCATGCCACACAAGCCTCCCCCTTTACGTGCTTTTCAGAGCCCGCCACAGGATTTAAGAACCTGAGTAGTATAGTTTGGCCCGGCCAAGATCACCATCCATTAGGGTCGAGCATACGTACAATCCAAACATGTAACATCTGAGTAATAACATCAGGGTCGAGCACATGTACAACCCAAACACGTAACATTCCATCCAACGTATGCAAACACAAAGTAGGCATACGCAAATATCCTTAGTCGATAACGACTAATTACATCGCCAATTATTGGCCATACAGTAACACATGTATAAACACACACACACACACACACACATATATATATGTATATGTATGTATATATATTTATATATATATATCATCCCAAATATATCATCATGAAAGTAAGCCTATGGTCATAAAGTAACACCTGCATACACATTCACAAATATCATCTCATGACATATTACAATACGAGTAAGCCTATATCCTTGAGTCTAGACCATGAGTAATGTCTATTACCTTAAAAGATATATAACCAAAAATGAGCATCGAATATTCTAAGGCATAGAATATAATTCACCCATATTTTCAAGAACCCACAAACACAAGTAAGGCCATATAAAACCATCCAATTAGTTTAAACGAGTATAGTCAGATAAAATTGTAATAAGTTGTGTATGCTAGCCCAAAACGTAAAAAGAGTAAAAAGGGGCATCACGAACTTACCTGACACGAGGCATAAATCACAACGAGCTAGAGAACCCATACGTATTCCCACAACTCACACGCTTGTCAGATTATACACACAATCAATACTAACAATGCCGAATGGACTCGTTTATCCTACGAGGCGTTCTAACATGGTTCGACTTACCTAAAGCCTCGACCTCATCAAGTTCAATTATAACAGCCCCTGGGGCCATATATTCATCAAAACCACCCTTAGAAAATCCCGGGAATAAAGAATTCCCAAATTGCCCACGGGAGTTGCTGGAGGAGACGAATGTGTGCGTTTAAGAGTTGTTTAGGCACTTAACATCCTACTCAGCCCCGTTTGGACCCAATTTGATAAACTCACAGCCTACTAGACCACACAACACTACACGAGTTGGATGGGTCGGTAACTTGCAAGCACAATGCACAAATTACCAATAAACGCGAATTTTCGTTTTACCGACCCGTTTGAGTAACCGACAACCAATTCAGGCCCATTAACATAAAAATTAAGTTTTCCACAGCCCGTAATACATAGCGAGGCTACACGATCTAAATTGGTTGTTAATTCCCTCAAACAACATGCTAAACGCAACAATCAACAAACTAGACAAACAAAATCCTAGTTTTTCAATCTATCGAAAATTGATCAATCAAACGAGCTTCATAGCCCACGATACTAAAGTATAACACATATGACATACCTAGGAAGATGAAGGAGCAAAACCTCACTTCAAACAGCCCCAAAAAGAACACAATTGAACATCCATCGGCTAAGCCTATAACAAACTTATCGATCAATAACGAGTATAACATGCAGATTTTAGCATGTGAAGATGCATTTAATGACATAGGAAAACCATGGAAATAAATTATGAAATATTTTCCAGATTTTAATAAATGACTTAGGTTTATAAAGATATTTTAATTATAATTTTCTAGTGGACAAAAAAATTATAAAAATTACTCCAACACAGAAAGAATCGTGCGGCTATTTCAGTGCGCAACAAAATGGTTTTATTTTTATAAAACTCATTACCAAACCAAATTAAACGATTCCTAATGGGTTTGATTCCTAACTCAAAATATTAAGTTCCAGAAGTGGAACCAACTAATTTGGACTAGTTGAAAAAGAGTTATGATTTTGGGAAGACAGACCAGAATCCGCCATCTCGCATCAGGTTTGACACTCGATCTTATAAATTCATAAAAACCATTCAAATCTCATCCAAAAATTACATCTTATACCTTTCTGAAAGCTAGACTCAAAGTAGAATATCATGGAATTAAGAATAGATTAAAAACAATCAATTTTCATCGAGTTACAGACCAAACAATAAAGGAGTACGAATCTATCAGAATCTGTTATAATCAAAACTCAACCCTAACGTGTTCAACAAAGTTTTTAATGGTGAAAAAGAGTTGCATGAGCTTTAGACTAACCTTGAATTGAAGTTTCACACCCTGATTATGGCTGGAAAAAGAAAAAACGAGGCTTGGAATGGTTGTGGCAGCAACGATCGGCAGGTGGGGGAGAAAAGGAATTAGGGTTTTGTTATAATTATAACAATATTTACATATTAGCCCCTCTACTTTGCAAGATGCAACAACATGGATGAAAGGTCATTAAATTAACTTACGGGAATGACAAGGAGGTCCCCGAAATAAGCCGATTCGGACCCGGGAATAAACAAACTCTACAAGGTTTCCATCTCGAAACGAAAATTGACAGGTGTTACAAGTCTACCCCCTAACAATGGGATTCGTCCTCGAATCCTGTCGCAACAGGAACGGACGCGGATATAGACGAAACCTAATCATCTAATTACACAAGAGGACGCTTGGGATAAACCCTCTACTAGCCCCGAGTCAAACAGGAACGAGGCTTAAACCTCAAGAAGTAAAAGGAAAAGAACCTAGAGGGAAAGCATGCTACGCCTCAGCTAAACAATCACGCGTAAAACGTTCAAGAGGATGAGAAATGAGCGGGAGAATTTATGGAATGAGAGGAACTTTAACGCTAACACATGAGCATTAGTCAAATCCTATCCCTACAAAGACAGAACCCGAACACAGTCAAGCCCAAGTAGTATTTAGAACATGGAAGGTAACGGTAAACTTCTAATAACATTGATCAAGTGTTATAAATTGTTTACTTTACCCACCCATCCTAAGCACCCCCTGCCCCTAACCATATTAGCATTCCATCTAACACTTAAGCAATTATTCACGAAATGAAATCTTAAAACTTGTAAGGATGACTAAATAATTAAAATTTACCTCTTGGCGTGCAGCTACTCGCGGTTGGCATATCTAGTCTTTTCTCTTACAGTTCGAGTCCAAACATTCGGGAATGCTCGGATCCCTCGAACCAGGGCACTGATACCAACTTGTAAGACCCTGAATCCCGGGAATCCTATAGTTGGTCATCGTATCCAAAAATTCTGAAAAATTTAAAGCCAAACAGATTGATTTTATTAAAATCATTTCAGGGTACTAAACGGCGGAATAAGGAATACCAAATTTCCCAAAACGGGGACGTTGTGATTTTAAACACAAATCCAATTCATTTATTTTATAACCTGCTCAGAGTATAAATCAGCGGAAAAGTCATAATTGATAAAAACAAGTTCCCAAAACCCCGGAGTTGTGCCCAAAACCAAATCTAAATGTATTTAAATAAAATTGAAAAGAAAAATGTTCATAAATGAAACTTTCCGACTAGATATGCCTTCAACCGTCCAGTGGTCTCGAGCACGTCCAAGCGGTAAGCATCCTCCACCCAACCTGAAACTCACACTAACATACACACAAAGTCAGCTTGAGCTGAGTGAGTTCAAGTTTTAATAATTGACATCTAAATAAATCATTCCAAGAGGTTTAAAATAAAACGGGGTACAACAGTTAGGCCATCATCAACAATAAGTAGTCATACTTATATATATAAACATCCATATAATTATATCCCTATAGATATCATCCAAGTATTAACATCAGGGTCGAGCACACGTACAACCCAAACATGTTATATCCAAGTAATAACATCAGGGTCGAGCACACGTACAACCCAAACACGTATCATCCCATCCGATGGTGATCATGCCACACGAGCCTCCCCCCTCACGGGCTTTTCAGGGCCCGCCACAGTATTTAAGAACCTGAGTAGTATAGTTTGGCCCTGCCAAGACACCATCCATCCGCATTCAAACACAAAGTAGGCATACGCAAACATCCTTAGTGGATAACGACTAATTACCATCGCCAATTATTGGCCATAAAGTAACGCATGTATAAACACGCGTGTATATATATATGTATATATATTTATTTATATATATCATCCAAAATATATCATCATGAAAGTAAGCCTATGATCATAAAGTAACACCTGCATACACATTCATAAATATCATCTCATGACATATTACAATACGAGTAAGCCTATATCCTTCAGTCTAGACCATAAGTAATGTCTATAATCTTATAAGATATATAACAATAAACGATCCTCGAATATTCTAAGGCATAGAATATAATTCACCCATATTTTCATGAACCCACAAACACAAGTAAGGCCATATAAAACCTTCCAATTAGTTTAAACGAGTATAGTCGGATAAAATTGTAATATGGTGTGTATGCTAGCCCAAAACGTAAAAAGAGTAAAAAGGGGCATCATGAACTCACCTGACACGAGGCACAAATCACCACGAGCTAGAGAACCCTAAGGTATTCCCACAACTCACACGCCTATCGGATTATACAAACAATCAATACTAACGATACCGAATGGACTCGTTTATCCTACGAGGCGTTCTAACAAGGTTCGAGTTACCTAAATCCTCGACCTCATCAAGTTCAATTATAACGGCCCCTGGGGCCTTATATTCATCAATACCACCTTTAGAAAATCCCAGGAATAAAGAATTCCCAAATTGCCCCCAGGAGTTGCTGCAGGAGACGAATGTGCGCGTTTAAGAGTTGTTTAGGCACTAAACATCCAACTCAGCCCCCTGCGGACCCAATTTGATAAATTCACAGCCTTCTAGCCTACACGACATTACACGAGTTGGATGGGTTGGTAACTCGTAAGCACAACGCACAAATTACCAATAAACGCGAATTTGCGTTGTACCGACCCGTTTGAGTAACCGACAACCAATTCAGGCCCATTACATTAAAATTAAGTTTTCCATAGCCCGTAATACATACCGAGGCTACATGATCTGAATTGTTGGTTAATTCTCTCAAACAACGCGCTAAGCACAACAATCAACAAACTAGACAAACGAAATCTTAGTTTTTCAATCTATCGACAATTGATCAATCAAACGAACTTCATAGCCCACGATACTAAAGTATAACACATATGACATACCTAGGAAGATGATGGAGCAAAACCTCACTTCAAACAGCCCCGAAAAGAACACAATTAAACATCCACCGGTTAAGCCTAAAACGAACTTATCGATCAATAACGAGTATAACATCCAGATTTTAGCATGCAATGATGCATTTAATTACATAGGAAAAGCATGGAAATAAATTATGAAATATTTACCAGAGTTTAATAAATGTCTTAGGTTTAAAATGATATTTTTATTATATTTTTCTAGTGGACACAAAAACTATAAAAATTCCTCCAACACAGAAAGGTACGTCCAGCTATTTCAGTGCGCAACAAGATAGTTTTATTTTTATAAAAATCATTACCAAACCAAATCAAACGACTCCTATTGGATTTGATTCCTAACTCAAAATATTAAGTTTCAGGAGTGGAACCAACTAATTTGGAATTGTTGAAAAAGAGTTATGATGTCGGGAAGACATAGAAGAATCCGTCATCCCGCATCAGGTTTGACACTCGATCTTATAAATTCATAAAAACCATTCGAATCTCGTCCAAAAATTACATATTATACCTTTTTGAAAACTAGACTCAATGTATAACATCATGGAATCAATAATCGATCAAAAATAATCAATTTTCATCGAGGTACAGACCAAACAATAAAGGAGTACGAATCTGTCAGAAACTGTTATAATCAAAACCCAACCTTAACATGTTCAACAAAGTGTTTAATGGTTAAAAAGAGTTGCATGAGCGTTAGACTAACCTTGAATTGAAGTTTCACACCTTGATTATGGCTGGAAAAAGAAAAAAAGAGGCATGGAATGGCTGTGGCAACAGCGATCCACAGGTTGGGGAGAAAAGGAATTAGGGTTTTGTTATAATTATAATAATATTTACATATTAGCCCCTCTACTTTGCAAGATGCAACAACATGGATGAAAGGTCATTAAATTAACTTACGGGAATAACAAGGAGGTCCCCGAAGTAAGCCGGTTCGGACCCGGGAATAAACGAACTCTACAAGGCTTCCATCTCGAAACGAAAATTGACGGGTGTTACAAGTCTACCCCCTAACAATGGGATTCGTCCCCGAATCCTGTCGCAACAGGATCGGACGCTGATAGAGACGAAACCTAATCATCTAATTACACAAGAGAACGATTGGGACAAAACCTCTACTAGCGCCCGAGTCAAACAAGAACGAGGCTTAAACCTCAAGAAGTAAAAGGAAAAGAACCTAGAGTGATAGCATGCTACGCCTCAGCTAAACAATCACGCGTAAAACGTTCAGGAGGATTAGAAATGAGCGGGAGAGTTTATGGAACGAGAGGAACTTTAACGCTAAGACATGAGCATTAGCCACATCCTATCCCTACAAAGACAGAACCCGAACACAGTCAAGCCCAAGTAGTATTTAGAACATGGAAGGTAACGGTAAACTTCTAATAACGTTGATTAAGTGTTATTAATTATTTACTATACCCACCCATCCTAAGCACCCCCTGTGGAAGGCCCCGAACCCCGGGAACCCCACAGTTGGTAATCATTCAAACACTCATAAAATTTAATAAACATAAAAACCGTTTCTTCCATTAAAACAAACGTATCAGAGTATAAATTTTGCGGAAAACATGAAAAATGAAATAAGTTCCCGAAACCCAGGAATTTTGCCCAAGAACCAAAATCAGTATAACTTTTATTAGTTTCCTTGAAATAAATATTCATAAACAATTCTTCCTTCCAGTATGCCCTTCACCATCCAAGTAGCTCCGTGCACGTCCAAGCGATAAGGCATCCTCTTCCAAATCCTGAAACTTACACTAACATGCACACAAAGTCAGCTTGAGCTGAGTGAGTTCAAGTTTTAAGTAAAAGATATTCAGTAGTAAAATCATGATAGCCATATCAAAGGTTTTCTAAAAGTAAAAGGGTACATCCATCTAATCATTATTATCTAACTTAAACATCCTCATACATACATATACAAATGTATATGTAAACATCCATTCAATAACATCCCTATACACATAACAGTATATATATATAACATCCACGTATAACATCAGTGTCGAGCAAACGTACAACCCAAACACATAACATCAGTGCATGCAAACACGAAGTAGGCATACAAAGCATCTGTAGTCGAAACGACTACAACATCGCCAAATAGAGGTCAAGAAATAATGTATATACATATATATATATTTAACATCCCAAGGCTTACCATATACTAGCAAGCCTATACAAAATCATTTTAAAAACATTTCATCAAGTAAGAAAACATTTAGGTGCGCATGCTAGCCCAAAAGTAAAATGAATAAAAGGGGCATCATGAACTCACCTGAGATCGATCGACTACTTGCAACGAGCTAGGAAGTTCCTAAGGGCACAATCACAAGCAAGGGCCTGTAAATTATACATAATGCATTACTAAACTAGACTGTAGGAACACCCTAGCCTAATGGGCCGTACAAGCCCAACACTTTGGCCCAAGGCCCAACAACTTGGCCCAAGGCCCAACACATGGCCCAAGCCCCAACACCTGGCCCAAGGCCCAACAACCTGGCCCAAGGCCCAACAACCTGGCCCAAGGCCCAACAACTTGGCCCAAGGCCCAAAGATAGTCAAATCGGGTCGAATGTGTGTGAAATAATCCTTAAAGCCATTTGTTAACTGAATCAGCCCCGAATGGACCAAATTCCATCATAAACCTTTTCATTCATCATAATTATGTCACCCGAGTTGATAGGGTTGACGGTTCCTTTTTACAACACTTACTTTAACATTTAAACGAAACTTCGCGCACCGCTGACTCAATTGACGAAACACTAACCCCCGACAGCCCCGAGCACCAAAAAAATAATTTTTCCACAGCCCTTAAACCCCTCCTAGGGCTGCACAAACAGAATCGGTCGGTCACCCGATCAACTAACGCATCAAACTCAACAATTCTAGACAACCGAACATAACAATCAAACTACAACTAGTTGATCAACTTAACGAACACCTAAGAACATGATCTTTGAGTATGATATACGGGACATACCTAGGAAGATTGTGGTGCAAAAATTCACTTCAAACTGCCCCGACAAGAACACAATTGAACATCCACCGGTTAAGCCTAAAACGAACTTATCGATCAATAATGAGTAAAACGTGTAGATTTTAGTATGTGAAGATGCATTTAATTACATAGGATAACCTTTAAAATAAATTATTAAATTTTTACCAGACTTTAATAAATGTCTTAGGTTTGTAAAAATATTTTTATTATATTTTTCTATTGGACACAAAAATTATAAAAATTCCTCCAACACAGCAAGGTACGTGCAACTATTTCAACTGCGCAACAAAATGGTTTTATTTTTATAAATTGATTACCCAGCCAAATTAAACGAATCCAATTGGGTTTGGTTTCTAACTCAAAATATTAACTTCCAGATGTGGAACCAACCAACTTAGACTTGTCAAAAAAAGGTTATGATTTCGGGAAGACGGACCAGAATCCGTCGTCCCGCATTAGGTTTGACACTCGATTTTATAAAATCATAAAAAGTATTCAAATCTCGTCCAAAAATTATGTATTATACATTTCTGAAAACTAGACTCAAAGTAGAAAATCATGGAATCAAGAATCGATCAAAAAAAGTATATTTTCATTGAGTTACAGACCCTACAATAAACGTATACGAATCTGTCAGCAAACTGTTATCATCAAAACTCAACCTTAACGAGCAATAAGCACGTTAATATGATCAATTAAGGTGTAAAAGACATGGGGAAACATAAACCTAACCTTGAATTGAAGTTTGACACTTGGAATTGACTTCCAAAAACGAAAATGGGAGCCCTATGGCAGCAGCAATGGTCCGATCGGCCAAGAGGAAGGCTAGGGTTTTAGTTTTTATGTTATAATATAAAATGTTACACTCTAGCCCCTCCAATTTGAAGGATATAGCAACTTGAAAGAAAGTTTTAATGAATTTAACGTACCGGGATGACGAGAAAGACTCCGAGGAAATTCGGATAAATCCCGAGAGATGTAGATACTTTACATACTTTAAATCACTTATCTGAAATTAACGGGCGTTACACCCTGCCCGTAACCATATTAGCATTCCCTCTAACACTTAAGCAATTATTCACAAAATGAAATCTTAAAACTTGTAAGAATGACTAAATAATTAAAATTTACCTCTTGGCGTGCAGCTACTCGCGGTTGGCATATCTAGTCTTTTCTCTTACAGTTCGAGTCCAAACATTCGGGAATGCTTGGATCCCTCGAACCAGGGCTCTGATACCAACTTTTAAGACCTCGAATCCCGGGATTCCTACAGTTGGTCATCATATCCAAAAATTCTCGAAAATTTAAAGCCAAACAGATTCATTTTATTAAAATTGTTTCAGAGTACTAAATAGCGGATTAATGAATATCAAATTTCTCAAAACCGGGAAGATGTGACTTTAAACCCAAATCCAATTCATTTATTTTATAACCTGCTCAGAGTATAGATCAGTGGAAAAGTCATAAATGATCAAACAAGTTCCCAAAACCCGGGAGTTGTGCCGAAAACCAAATCTAAATGTATTTAAATAAATTTGAAAAGAAAAATGTTCATCAATGAAACTTTCCAACTAGATATGCCTTCAAACTCCGATCAAACTCACATCGACCATCCACTGTATCACGAAAACCCAATGAATCTCGTATAACCCCAACATCGATCAGTACTTGTTTATCCTGAATTACCTCCTCTATCTGATTCTCAGTCTCGTTAAATCTAGCGGTATCCCAAAAAGCTCGTATAATACTCTGATAAAAAACTGCATGAGTAGAGATGGCCTTGTATATCCTAGAACGTGTCAAGAAACTGATCATGCCCCCGAAGATCGGTGAATCTTCAAAATTCAGATCTAGAAAGGCACAGATGTTATGGCTCTTGTTCCATGATAGTAAAACTGGAGCTTGCTCAGGTTCTGCTTGATTTTGCGGCCGTTGTTTAGGGTTAGCCTCGGGATTTTGCTTGGGAATAGGGTTATGAATGTTCTCATCTGCCATTTCTGTTTGAACAAATATAAACATTAGTAAACTGTTCAAGAATACAATAATGATTTATGAATGTCCATCTCATTCGTTATAATGATTTAAACGAATGAGACATTCGTTATACATGAAATGTCTTTCATTCGTTATAATAACGAATCATACTTATACATTAAGTCATTCGTTAAACTAACAAATCTAGTTTTTATTTGTTATACCTATTTGTTACTATTAACGAACACCTATTTCGTTACTTTACCGAATCCTATAGTCATTCGTTAACACGTTAACGAATCTGGCTATCATTCGTTGACCTCATAACGAATCAGATTTAAATAAGCACTTTGACTAACAATAGTCAACGTTACAATTAATTTGACCAAATCCTAGTCAAAGACGACGATTGTCATCGATGAAATTCTCAATTTCCTATCACATTTCACAATTAACTTTGGTCAATCATGTTCGGTAATCGGTTTAAAACATTAACCAAAGATCATCTGTGATTAATTTCGATCAATATATGAATATTTAACAAGTTAACTGTTTGGTTAATTCAATGAACCAATTCATTCAGTCAACCCCTAATTCACCGATGAAATTTCATGAATATCAGATGATTGAGATTGTCTATACCTATAGAACACGAATCAGTCAGTCAACTAAGCTAACGAGAAGGTATCAGATCAAGGAAAAATTTTGCAAGAGTTTTGTTAAGGTTGGCGATGAAATAGGAAATGGCAAATGAACAGTCATTCGTCCAACATTGGGATTATAAACCCAATAATGCCACACTTTCCGAGGTCAATCGTTCAAATTTTGAACTAACGAATGGCCTCATTCGTTAAATTAATAAACCTGATTCGTCAAAATTTTAAACGAAAAAGGTTTCCATTCGTTAAACTTTAATGAATATTACATTAACTCTCTTATTCGTCAAATTAATGACGAATATAAGAGTCATTCGTTCATGTCTTAACGAATGATACATTAAAATTATTCCATTCGTTAAATGTTTAAGCGAATGTCTTCCATTCGTTATGCACAACGGAAGCGAATGTCTTTATAACGAATGAGAAACTCATTCATTATATTTAAATAACGAATGGCTTTACCTTTGTTAAACCAATTAACGAATCACCAAAGATCTTTAGCGAATGAGACAAAAATCTCATTAAGGATTTAAATAATATTAAAAACCAATTAGGGTTTTTATTGAATTAAATAATCAATTATGCCCATTAACGATCCAGTTAAGTCCATTAATTTTCCAATTGAAATATATTAAAACGCCCGATCAAAGATCGGTACGGTTTAAATTAAACGGATTTTTACATTAACATCAACTGATACCAGTTGAAAATATGTTAAGCACGATTAACTTAAAATCAGGGTAACAACTCTTTCTTTTGAAAATATGTTAAGCAACAGACCATTCATGAATCGTGGGAAAGATCAGTGGGCTGAGTGGTTCTATGCTCATTAATTACATAAAACCTGTTATGGTTTCAAGTTCTTCAAGCCGCAGCTCACAAGTATATCGATGAGATTGATCAACGCACTGGCTGGAGGAAAATGATCTTACAGGTAAAGCCGCCAAAGACGATGAAGAGGGCACTGATGAAGACCTTCCCTCAGAGTCTGTTCACCTCGTTCAACTACTGGTATTATGATAATCGTACGAGTGAAGTGGTTATTGTTTTGGGCACCAGATCAAACATGAGTGTCATACGTGTGATTGACCCGATGTGGCTCGTTAACTTATCTGAGTCTGCCAACGATGCGTTATTTACTAGTCAGATCATATTCGCTAACGTATGCGACTACGAGCTTGCTATGCAGTTTCAGAAGGTTGTTCGAGTCTACTATGCATACAAGATTCATATTTGTGTGGACTGGAAGACGAAGATGTTCCAGCATTGAAGAATAAATAGCTCGAGACGAGGGGGAGTTTGTTGATACATGTTTTATACATCTCGGTCTTTATTAGCTTATTATTATATTATAATGTAAAGGGCATTTTGGTAAATGTATAGCCCATTCACTCTATTGTAAGTAACATTCGTTACCCCGTAACGAATGTAACAACTTCGTAGTTAATGTAAACTCATTCGTTAACCCTGATTAACGAATGAGGGCTATTCGTTATGATTAAGTGTATTAATGAATGAGGCTGTTCATTCGTATGTTTTAATGTAACGAATGAAACATTCGTTAAGTGTTAACTTAACGAATGTGGTCATCTTCTATATATACCCTGTAAGGTATTCATTAAAGTAGCAGTTCGATTATTATCTCTCTCAAGTGTCGTTACTCTGCCAAAATTCACTCTCAACACACACAGTACACACATATAACGTAATCCGTATAATCATATACATAATCAACGAATAAATCGATGTCATCCTAAGATCTAGATCCGAATCCGCTCAATCAGCTGCCTCCTTCAACTCCACCGGTCAAACGACGATGCCAGTTCACTCCAGAAATGGAGGTTCTGGAGCTGTCGGGCGACCGTCAGCATGGTGGAAGTCATGACAGAGATCATCCATTCCAGCAGAGCTCATCCCGCAGGATCGTGTATGATCATAGTCATGCTTCCCAAAGACAAAGAGACCTCACGTATCATGATAAAGGATACGCGAGCGATGACAGACTCTCATATGGTAAAGAAGGGACTAGCAGGATGCGGACGGTAGCGAAGCACACTAAGTACTACAGCGATGCTGAGGAAGATTTTACAAAACCCTACCGCCCGGCCGCGTTTTGCAGAAAAATCAAAGTTCATCCAACAAATTGCCACTGCTCCATTCCCAACAAATGTGAAAATTCCAAGCAACCTTGGTAAATATAACGGGATGACAGATCCAAGTGATCACCTGTTGAATTTTACCGTTGTGGTGGTGTCAGTGGCTGGACTTTGCCATATTGGTGCCACCTGTTCTCTCTGACCTTAACCGGAGCAGCACGCGAGCGGTTTGAAAAGCTTCCGGATGGGCAAATTAAAAGCTGGGATGACTTGGTTACAAAATTTTCGCAACATTTCAGTCAATAGCGCAAGCACACGTGCGACCCCTCAGAAATTTTAAACGTAGTTTGCCGTGACAATGAATCCATTGAAAATTTTATCACCCGCTTTAATAATGAAAGCATGAATATTGGTGGTATTAGTTAGGATATGTTAAGGGGCGCGTTCAGACAAAATGATAGAAGCAATGATTTGATCCATTGTTTAACTGGGCGGGATGGAATGCCCAAAACTTGGGATGCCATTATGACCGCGGCCAAGGTATTTGCAGCTACTGAAAAGCTTCTAGGATGGGAGACTCCGAAACAACCCACTAAATCAGAGTTTATGAGCGCCCTTCCTAAGAAAGAAGAAAGAGGTTTGATATGGTCGAGGGTTCAACCAACCGAGGAGTCTTCCAAACTATTCGATGCCAGATCATTGATCATGCAAAAAGAAAAAGATTGCGGACATGGAAAGCAGGACAAAAAATGGACTTCTTTGAGAAAACTCCAACCGAAATCCTCACAACAGAAAATTTCGGGTTCAAAAAGCCACAGCCAATGACTCGGAGGGTCCATTTGAACCAGAACAAACACTGTTTGTTTCATGAGGATATCGGACACAATACTGATGATTGTGTAAGTTTGAGAAATGAGATAGAAGCTGCAATTAAATCAGGGAAGCTCGAACATCTGTTGAAAAATGTTCTTTTGGGCGCGTGGAAGCAATTTGCTCAAGTAGACAAAGGCCCGCCAAAGAAGCAGATCAGAAATTTAAGTGTACACATGATTTAAGGCGGACCACCGCGCGAAACAAGGGACCTGAGATCGAAGAGGATAATTGGAAGAGCGAACCGGTAATCTTCCAAAGGATAATAGGAAGTCTTTGTATGAAGCAACCATTGGTCATAACCACAGGTTTTGGCCTATTACAGGTCTCAATATGACTTCTTCGATACAGGAAGCACGTGAGACATAATGTATGAACAATGCTTCGGGTAATTAGATGAAGATGATAAAGTGCGCCTAAAACCTATTCATGCTCCAGTATCACCATTCGGGTATGAAGTTATGCACCCACGAGGGGTCATAACATTTCAAGTCACACGCAGTGATGGAATTCACTCACGACTGAATATGTAGAATTTTAGTCCTACACACAAGATATAAACATAATATAATCTTGGGGCGTGAAGCAATAGGAGATTTGAATGCCAATCTGTCGACTGCACGGGCAGTCGGGATTCCTACAAGAACGGGCGTCATGATTATCAAAGTCAATAAGCATTGGTTCGCGACATAAGGATCCAAACACACTAAAACTCCAAAGGTGGTGATAAGGACTAAATCAGAAAAGTGCGTGATCAATCCAAAGTACCCAGAACAAACGGTTACTATCGGACCCACAATTTCAGAAATAGTCCGTGTATTCTTGAAGCAACTGCTGGTCAAGAATACGGACATTTTTGCGTGGAAACCTTCCGACATGACAGGAGTTCCAGAATTTGGAGGTCTATAGGACAACCTGGTAATTAAAAGTGTGGAAGAAGACCAAATGCTGCGTGAAATTGAAGACGTCTTTTCCACATTGAAAAAAATCAATATGAAGTTTAATCCTGCCAAATGCTCTATCGGCGTGAAAGAAGGCAAATTCCTGGGTGTCATTGTTTCGGGTGAAGGATTCAAAGCAAACCCGGAGAAGTCCAGGCGATTGCGCGAATGCATTCCCCTTCATCTCTGAAGGAAGTACAACATTGAATGGTCGGTTGTGTCCATGTTACGTAATTGCCTGAAAAGGGCGCATTTTAAATGGACACCAAAAGCAAGAAAAGGCATTTTTGTAAGTAAAAAGATGTTTGGTGGAACTCCCAACACTAACCGCACCACGCGCAGGAGAATAATAAGCGTCAGATAACCCTATAATAATGACCCTCACAACTAAGCTTTAAATATAAAACGAAAATCCTAAAACCACACACAACCGGCAAGTGTACCGATCGCAAGTAGTATCAGAAGGTTAACTGTGTTACCTTAATAGAAAACTCCCTGGATCGCAAATAGAAAACTTAACGGGGAACTAACTGTGTTAATTTACGATGGAGTAAAACGTCTACCAAGGTTTGAATCAAACTATTGGCCTAACAAGCTAATAGATTGAATGATATCTAGACACTGGTTCCTAAAGATGACATGACTAAGGATCGCTCGGGCTCACTGAATCACCTCTCGGTCTCACTTAATAAACCTAAACTACTCAAAATCGCCTAAAACGACCAAACCGGGAAACAATTGTTAACGTGTTCTAATGTTGACTCACCTTTCGGTCTCACCAACACTCGAACCTAATGGCAATGAATACTACACAACCAAGGATAGAGGAACAATTCAACTTAAACCAAAATAGACCAACTAGTCGCTCAAAACACCTAAACCTGACAAGAAACGAACTCGCTCTCGCGCAATCCTTATTCTAGCATGCAAAGGCAATGAGACAACCCTAAGTTCTTATCACCTCTTGGTCTCAAAGAAGGTGTCTAACCCCTGTACTTTAACCAAATAATCATGCAACAAAACCCTACGGTGGTACCTACCGCAAACAAACCCTAAACACAAAGTCTAGAATCAAACAATGCAACGATCAATCAATACAAAACTAATCACCCGACACAAGAGGTTTATGCAATGAATTACCAAAATTTCCAGCCCTTAAACACAACCTATTTCATGTCTAAATCAAACTTTACAATAACAATTAACATCTATCAATCAAACAATCCAAAAGCTCATCAAACACTAACAATTATCGTCATTCCTACGTAGAACTAACAAGTTTAGCCTAGCATACTTTTTGGACAGCCATGAACACTCAATAAACACATCATTAAACTCATCTCAAACATCTTAACAATCATCCAACAATCAATAGGAATCATAAACAAGTCAATCTCTAGTACAATTGCTAAACTATGTAATCAATTGAACAAGTAAATAATATGATGAACAATGTAAAAGATGGAAGGATATGGAGTGATTCCGGGCTGCAATAAGCTGATGTAAACTGATGGAACTTAGTCCCGAGACTTGTCCTTGCCTTCTTCTTCCTTCCCTAGCCGCTACAAGCTCCAACCCTAAGCCGAAAAAAGATTTTCCCTTGCTTCCTTCCTGCTGCTGGCCGATCGCAGCTACTGCTGTGTCTTTAGGGTTTTTTTCTTTTTTATATATTATAATATAATGGCATCTTGGGCTTTTCCAATATGTAACCGGGCCGGGCCTTGAGCTTTGTCTTGAAATTGTATGCGTAAAAGACCCGTAAGCTCTCCGAAAAGCTCGGTTTTTCTTCCTTTTCACCCTTTGCCAACAAGATAAATAAAAATATGTAAAACCTATCTAAAACAAGTTAAAATACATAAAATGTAATACAATACGTAGATAAAAGGTGCGGAAAATACGAGTGTTTTACAACACATCAAATATCCCCACACCTAAGACTTTTTCGTCCCTGGAAAAGAATACTACACAGGATCATATCTGAGTTCAACTGACAACTCTTGGTTTTATTTATTTATTATTATTATTCTTATTTTCTTTTTTAAGTATTAGAACAAGTGACCCGTTACCCAAATATTTCTTCCAACTTTCACCTGATAAGCTAGATCAGGTCGATTGCCGATATTGCGGTCCACTTAAACCCATGCCCCCAATACTTACCGAGGAAAATAAGGCGCGACAATTTTTTAATTTGAATAACAGTGGGACCCAACAATTAATAACAATCAAAACATGAAGTGCCATTTTTAATAAATAGCTAAAGACAATCAAGGGTATTGTTTATCCACCTAAACTTAAGCATTAAGGTCTGCCTAGCAGCCATTAGATACGATTAATGTACGTTTAAGTAGCTAACTAGTAAGTATTCCCCACTACATGGCATACCCCCGTTATCAAGAAATACCCCAAAGTTCATTTCTAAGGATGAGTATGCACAGATTCATCTATATGGCTTACATATGACGTGTTCCTTGTGGCCCGTTTCTTAATGGTAATAAGGTGTGAGCAAGGGGACCCCATATGACTAACAGCGTGTATGATAAAGTCAGTAGTGTATTTGTACTTTGAAGTACGAGGTGATCATGTTTAATGACTTATGTTTGGCAGATAAACTGCGGGTTTGCTCTTTGAGCTCTTTTAATATTCATAACTCCACTTAGGAGATGTGAGTACCCATATGATAAATCGCATAAAGACCCTGGTGTCCGTCCCCCGGGGCATCCCATCAATACATGATTTAAGATTATAAAACCATACACCTATGAAGTTTTAACCACTAAAACTATAAGAATGAAATTTATGTTTATATCACAGGCTACTTTGCATACCCTAATGTTAAGCCTACCCAAGCATCGTATGATTAGTCTATTCCAATTTATATAAAATTTTTAATTTTTATGATCAAACTAAACATAAGGATTGAGTATGACCCGCCTTTTCATCCCATTTTATAAAGCTAAGTCAACAACGAAACCGCCCTTTCATTCTTGAAGGCTGAGCCTAACAGCACATCGATTACTGAGTCTAAACCGTTCGGTTGCCATACATTACGTGAGGGTCTAATGGGCACTGTTCTTATTTATTATATATATTTTAAAATCACTAAGAGATTATGAAACAAACACTACTCGGTAATAATATCATTTCCTGTTTAACGTAGAGAAAACATAATTCAAGGGACTATTTTTTTTTTTAAATTTTTCAATTTTTTTTTTAATAAAATTTTTCCTACAACCAAGTAAAATGAACACCATCCCCACACTTAGAATGAAATCGTCCTCGTTGAGTATAAGGAAAAAAAATAAATTAAAAAAAATAAAAATAAAAATAAAACAGAAAATAAAACTAAAGTATGCAAGACTAAAACAAAGAACGGGTACTCCCCTGGTTTGTGTGCAGAATCCTCAATAGTAACCAAACGACCGTATAGAATTTCATTCGCGACCGCAACCTCAGGAGAACCTGTTTCAAGACGCCATCGTAGCTACCATGCGCATAATATAACCTGCAAAACTCAAACTTGCTCGCATGTAGCGGCGTACAACATGGAAAACAAAAACACAAAGAAATAAACATATTTTTATGTTTTTGGTTTTTATAATTTTTTTTATCTAAAAGAACACCCCTTAAATCGACCGACTCGAATGGAGATCGAGTGCGAGCGGTTTCATCTTGGAACATCCTGTAATAGACAAAAACAAATGAAACAGATAGCACACACAAATAATAGGAATACAAACTCTACAACTCGGGCAGTCTCCGAGTGATGCATCCACACGTCTACGTCTCAGAGAGTGAGTCGAGGTAGAATACCTCGACCGTCTGATCAGCTGTCGCCAATGTAGTGCTTCAGTCTATGACCGTTCACCTTAAATGTCCCGCCTTTATCCTTTATCTCAACAGTGTCATACGGGAAAACCTCAGTAATCGTAAACGGACCTGACCAACGGGATCTCAACTTTCCTGGGAATAACCTCAACCGGAACTTATACAATAAGACCAAATCCCCACACTTAAACTTCTCAATACCCTTCAACTTACAATCCTGCGGTTCCTTTGCCCGCTGCTTATAATGATATGAATGCGCGTAAGTATGATCCCGTAACTCCACCAACTCATGCAACTGACGAAAACGATGATCTCCGGTAGATAACTCAGAATCAAGGGAGGACGACTCAGTGTCAACATCAAAGGGTTGTTCAGTCGAGGCAACCATCTCAACCTCTGGAGTCCCCCTATCTAAAATCTGTGTGTCTGAGGCAGAGCCTCCACAAAGGTCACTGGAAAACTCCCCTACATGAGTCATGATCGTATTAATGAAGTATAGGGAGTCATCAGCCGATTTGGGATGCTTAGGTGACTATCGAACCTCAAATGTGACGTTCTCATCCCCGACTCGAAGAATCAGTTTGCAATCGTGAACGTCAATCAACGCATGTGCGGTGGCTAGAAAAGGTCTGCCCAGAATGAGTGGAACATTATCATCCTCGTTCATATCAAGAATTACGAAGTCCACCGGGAAGATGAACTTACCAATGCGAACGAGCATGTTCTCAACAATCCCACGCGGATACTTCACAGAACGATCAGCAAGCTGGATACTCATCCTGGTAGGCCTCGGTTCACCTATGCCCAGCTTGCTGTACACGGAATACGGCATAAGATTAATACTGGCCCCAAGGTCGGCCAGTGCATGAATCACCGTATCATCACTCAAGACGCAGGGAATTGTGAAACTCCCTGGATCGGCCATCTTTTCTGGTAACTTCCTCTGTAAGACAGCAGAACAACCAGCACTCAAAGGGATGGAAGCGACCTCAGCTAACTTCTCCTTATTCGAGAGAATATCCTTAAGGAACTTCGCATGTTTAGGCATCTGATTCAGTGCCTCAAGGAATGGAATATTAAGGTAAAACTGCTTCAAAAGATCAAGGAATTTGGAGTTCTGCTCCTCATCTCTATCTCTACGGAGTCTCCCGGGGCATGGCAATCTAGGTTTGTAGACTCTCGGTGGCTCACTCGGTAACTGCTGTCTCTTGGCCTGTGCTGAACTCCCTGGGCTGCTCCTCAGATGCATCTGGGCCGGCGGAGACTCCAACTGAATCTCCTCATCCACCTGCTCCTCTACAACTACTGCAGGCTCCTCGACGACTCTCCCTCTAGATGTCTCCTAAATCACAGGCTCATCTTGTGCCCCTGCACCGCTCCTCGTCGTCACTGCCTTCACGAATCCTCTCTGGTTCTGCTTGGTATTACTCGGTAGCGTACCGTGCGGCCTCTCGTTTAATCGACTGGCTATCTCTCCCATCTGCCGCTCAAGATTCTAAATTGACGCTCCCTGATTCCTCATGAACTGCTCGTGCTCCCGAAACATCTCCTGAGTCTCCTTATGTCGGGAATCCTCTCGTGTCATAAGCTGTGACAACATCTGCGTCTACTGCGCCATCATCTCCTCCAAAGTGGGCTTCTTTTCACCACTGTTCGCTCCCTCACCGGCATCCTGGAATAAACTCTAACACTGTTGAAAACCGGACTGATTACCGCCCCTACAGTTGGAATTCTGGTTGCCTCTCCATCCCGAATTATAAGAATTGAAAGAATTAGGATTTCGGTTTGGATTTCCTATAAAGTCTATGGCCTCCTCCTGCGAACTGACTGGGCACTGAACGGTATCATGCCCTCCTTTGCATATCTCGCACGGCTTGCTCTTCGTCTGCAAGTCCTTCACAATCTGCGCTAACGCCTCTACGTGTGCCGTGAGTGCGGTGGTCGTGTCCACCAAATGAATGCCGCGTGAAATAGAATCGACGGTCTTTCCTCCTCTGGCGGGCGGTCTCTGGTATCCAC
Organism: Bidens hawaiensis; assembly: GCF_021521415.1. Lineage (NCBI taxonomy): Eukaryota > Viridiplantae > Streptophyta > Magnoliopsida > Asterales > Asteraceae > Bidens > Bidens hawaiensis. The sequence goes on along the minus strand of NW_027491611.1, from coordinate 276,976 downwards.
TCATAGCTAAACCGTTAAACAAAGCAATGCACTCATCCGGGTCCTTTGTCGTCAGTAGATTTCCTCCCGCAGCTGTGTCGAGCATGTTCTGCTTCACGTACGTCACTCCATTATAAAACTTCTCGACAACTGCCCAATCTTGAAAGCCGTGGTTCGGGCAGAACGCTAAAAGATTTTTGAAACGCTCCTATGCCTCGTAGAAACTCTCGGTGTCCTCCATCTGAAAAGAATGAATTTGGTTACGCAAACGAGCGGCCTTAGCCGGAGGATCGTATTTCTCAAGAAATTGGGTCTGCGGCAGCCCAAGTAGCTATGGAGCTCTGTGGGAGGGACTCAAGCCACAGACTCGCTTTATCGATGAGCGAGAGCGGAAAAACGCGGAGTTTCACGGCGTCTTCGGATACGCCGGCAAGATGGAATGTGTCGCAGATACGCGCAATGCGAGTGAGATGATGATGCGGGTTTTTGTGAAGCAACCCGTGGAACTGAGCAGAATGAGAAATGGTGTTCAGAATATTCGAAGGAATTTGCCAGTTCGCGTTAACTCCAATGGCGGGTGGTGCGATACTGGATCTCACGCCAGCATTGACCAGTCGGGCTCGGTCTGCAACTATCCTCCTCGGTGGTGGATTGTCGCCCATGATCCTATCCCTATCGTCGGAGTCAACGGATAAAGAAGTGGAAGATGGAGAAACGGCGCGACGTCTCTCACGAAACTCTCTCTCTGGCTCGGGAAATGCTTCCGTGTCGGGTGGTCCCTGAGATCGAGTCTGTCACATAAAACTATAATTAGAAATAAATTTAACTAAACTATTCTAACAAATAAGCAAAACAAAACAAAAATAATTACAAGTAGCACACAAGGTAAGTCCTAACTCGAGTCGCTCCTAAAACCGTGTCCCCGGCAACGGCGCCAAAAACTTGATGTGCGTCGGATAACCCTATAATAATGACCCTCACAACTAATCTTTAAATATAAAACGAAAATCCTAAACCCACACACAACCGGCAAGTGTACCGATCGCAAGTAGTATAGACCTAGGAAGTCCGAGTATCGAACACGAGGACACGTAAGACGCTAACGATTACTAACCCTAGACAAAACCTACCTAAGAATAATATTTAATTGATTTTTGATTTTTAATTACTTAACTGAACTAACCTAACTGACTGACAAAACTTACTAAAAATAGAAAACCTAACGGGGAACTAACTGTGTTAACTTCGGATGGAGAAAAACGTCTACCTAGGTTTGAATCAAACTGTAGGCCTAACAAGATAATGGATTGAATGATATCTAGACAACGGTTCCTAAAGATGACACGACTAAGGATCGCTTGGGCTCACTGGAACACCTCTCGGTCTCGCTCAATAAACCTAAACTACTCAAAATCGCCTAAAACGACCAAACCGGGAAACAATCGTTAACGTGTTCTAATGTTAACTCACCTCTCGGTCTCACCAACACTCGACCCTAATGGAAATGAATACTACACAACCAAGGATAGAGGAACAATTCAACTTAAACCAAAATAGATCAACTAGTCGCTCAAAACACCTAAACCTGACAAGAAACGAACTCGTTCTCACGTAATCCTTATTCTAGCATGCAAAGGCAATGAGACAACCATAACTTTTTATCACCTCTCGGTCTCAAAGAAGGTGTCTAACCGCTGTACTTTAACCAAATAATCATGCATCAAAACCCTACGGTGGTACCTACCGCAAACAAACCCTAAACACAAAGTCTAGAATCAAACAATGCACCGTTCAATCAATACAAAACTAATCAACCGACACAAGAGGTTTATGCAATGAATTACCAAAATTTCCAGCCCTTAAACACAACCTATTTCATGTCTAAATCAAACTTTACAATAACAATTAACATCTATCAATCAAACAATCCAACAAGTTCATCAAACACTAACAATTATCATCATTCCTAGGTAGAACTAACAAGTTTAGCCTAGCATACTTTTTGGACAGCCATGAACACTCAATAAACACATCATTAAACTCATCTCAAACATCTTAACAATCATCCAACAATCAATAGCAATCATAAACAAGTCAATCTCTAACACAATTGCAAAACCATGTAATCAATTGAACAAGTAAATAATATGATGAACAATGTAAAAGATGGAAGGATATGGAGTGATTCCGGGCTGCAATAAGCTGATGTAAACTGATGGAAATTAGTCCTGAGACTTGTCCTTGCCTTCTTCTTCATTCCCTAGCCGCCACAAGCTCCAACCCTAAGCTGAAAAAAGATTTCCCCTTGCTTCCTTCCTGCTGCTGGCCGATCGCAGCTACTACTGTGTCTTTAGGGTTTTTCTTTTTTATATACTATAATATAATAGCATCTTGGGCTTTTCCAATATGTAACCGGGCCGGGCCTTGAGCTTTGTCTTGAAATTGTATGCGTAAAAGACCCGTAAGCTCTCCGAAAAGCTCGGTTTTTCTTCCTTTTCACCCTTTGCCTACAAGATAAATAAAAATATGTAAAACCTATCTAAAACAAGTTAAAATACATAAAATGTAATACAATACGTAGATAAAAGGTGCGGAAAATACATGTGTTTTACAACACATCAGAGAACCTCTCACGCTATACCTATCCGCATCAGACATTACAGTAGGGGCAGTCTTGCTAACGGACCGAAAGACCGTCCAAACGCCAGTCTACTATGTTAGTAGAACTTCGGCGGACGCTGAGACCCGCTATTCAGTGTTGGAAAACGTGATACTAACTTTGGTATATGCGTCGAGAAGGTTGCGAAGATATTTTTAGGTTCACCTCATCTGTGTATTAATAGACTATAAACGAAAGAATGTGTTGGGGAAGCCAGAATTATCAGGATGACTGGCTAAGTGTGCAATTCAATTCGAGAATCATTCTATAGAGCATAAGCCTAGACCCGCTGTGAAAGGCCAAGTGTTGGCATAATTTGTTGCTGAAGTCCGAGCGAGAAGGTACAGGAATGCTTGCATGAACAACAACCTCCCGTCCCACCTGAACAAGACCAAGTATGATCTTTATTCACCGGCGGGGTATCTAGTGGAGAAGGTTCGGGGGCAGGCTTGAGGCTAGTCAACCAGGAGGGGCAAGAGTTTACGTACTCCATAAAAGTGAACTTCAAGAGTACTAATAACGAAGCAAAGTTTGAGGCGTTCCTAGCCGGGTTGCGTATCGCAAAGAAGTTGGGTGTGTGTCACCTTGAGGCATGAGTCGATTCTATGCTAATAGCGGGACAAACTATGGGCGCATATGAAGCAAAGAATGAATTCATGGCCTCGTACTTGTCCCAGGCAATGGAACTTATGCAATAATTCTCATCCTGTAAAGTGATTCATATCAAAAGCTTAGACTTCTCCAACGGACCTAAAATTTTGTGTGTGACTTATACATGTTATAAAAAGCTTATCTGAAATTTTCCAGAATTTTTCATGATAGTTAACTATTTTTCACCATTTTTGGCCAAAACCGAGCATTAAATTCACCAAATATTCATCCTTTGTCCAAAAATTAACAGAACTCATATTTTCATCTATCTAACACCTCTGTAAAATTTCATGACATAACTATACACGTATCACAATCTGTCCAAAATTCATAAACCATACAAAAACCGAACTACCTTGTGTTTCTAGCTTCAAATCGCAAGAATCTCACTTTCTAGCCTTTGCTAGCAACTAGATACAGCACCTACAAGCACAATAACACCAGACCAAGCATGTTACACCCACAATCAAGCCATTTCTTTCATGGTTTCGGTTATGATATAAAAACAAAGATTTAGCCGTAAAAATTCGTTTTCGGTTCGTTTAACTCCTTCCTTGGACCAAGATCCCGTGTATAACCCGTAAGCATCACTTGATCATGCAAGAATCGGTTCCATCTCGGGTTTTCACCCTTTTTCACTTGGAAACCTCCTTTTCTTGCAAGAACACTCAAGAAACGAACATAAACACGTACATATCACAATTTTACCTCGGTTTTTCTTGTTAAAAATCTCGGTTTTTGGTTCTTGATCTTGAGAGAATTGGTGGATTGTTGATTTGTGTTTGTGAAAAAAGAAATGAAAGGCTAGGGGGGTTACCCCAAAGCCGATCGGACCACTTGGAGGGTGGAGTGGGACCCACATTTCCATTTTAGGCCACATATTTGGATTCTCGTAATCCGGATAATGTTTTGGATAATCTGGTTCAGTTCGTTTTTCGGTTAAATGTCTAATTCGGCTTAAAACGAGGCTAAAACGGTCGTTTTTCGGCTTAAAAATGAAATTTATATAAAACCGATTTAAAAACTTAAACCATGACATTTATTAACTTAAAACATCATAGTATTAATAATTGTGCATCTTTTTCGGCTTGATCGATCATCTCTTGCTCGGTTTGGTATTAAAGGTTTCGTTTAACGTACCGACGTATCATTAAATCGAAATCCTTTTTCTGTGCTTTAATTCACTTATCCCGAAGCTTTAATACTTCGTAAACATCACTAAATATTATACATTTCATCTATAATGCAATCCCCGATCGTTCGGGCTTCAATAACCGTTAATCGGTTAATCGTATTTCCAATACGATTAACTGTATAGTCGAGTATAATTCGTACTATGAATCTTACATACTCGTATAAACGCATCATAATTCACATATTCATTATTAAATAACACATAAATAGTATATACCGGTTAGGGTATACCTGGTTTTGCCGGAATCGTTACATTCTCCCCCCGTAAAAGAAATTTCGTCTTCGAAATTTTTACGCGACGACTACTTCTTTTTGAGGAAATAGATGGGGGTATTTCTTCCGGAATTCGTCCTTTCGCTCCCATGTATATTCTGGGCCTCAGTGCGAATTCCATCTAACTTTGACCAACGAAATCTTGTTGTGTCTAAGTTGCTTGATTTTTCCGTCTACTATTTCTACGGGTTCCACTACGAAATTGAGTTTATCATTTATTTGGACACCCTCTAAAGGTAACACCGATGTCTCAACCGCCAGACATCTTTTCAAGTTCGATACGTGAAACACGTTGTGTACTACACTAAGTTCATCGGGTAGTTCTAATCGGTACGCTACGGGACCGATTTTTGCAGTAATATTGAAGGGTCCAATATATCTCGGGGCTAACTTCCCCGCCTTACCAAATCTGACTACACCCTTCCAAGGTGATACTTTCAAATACACTTTATCACCTTTCTCAAATGACAACGGTTTTCTACGGGTATCGGCATAACTCTTCTGCCGATCCCGCGCGGCCTTCAGATTGTTCCTAATTTCAAGGATTTTGCTGGTCGTTTCCTGTACCAGGTCTGATCTAATAACCTGATTGTCGCCCAGTTCAGTCCAGCAGAGTGGCGATCGGCACTTCCGACCATACAATGCTTCGTAACGCGCGGCCTTTATACTGCTATGGTAACTGTTATTATAGGAAAATTCGACGAGTGGGAGATGTTGATCCCAATTTCCCTTAAAATCCAGTACGCATGCACGAAGCAAATCCTCCAGGGTTTGGATGGTCCTCTCAGACTGACCATCGGTCTGAGGGTGGTAAGCTGTGCTTAAATCAATACGCGTTCCCAGAGCTGCTTGCACAGCTTGCCAAAGATTGGAGGTGAAATAGCTATCCCGATCGGAGATGATTGAGATGGGTATCCCATGACGAGACACAATTTCATTTATATAAATTTGCGCAAGTCTCTCAGTGTTATAATTATTCCTAATCGGGATAAAATGTGCCGATTTGGTTAATCGATCCACGATTACCCAAATTGCATCATGCCCTCGAGACGTCTTAGGGAGGTGTGTCACAAAATCCATCGTGATTTGCTCCCACTTCCATTCGGGAATTTCCGGTTGTTGTAACATCCCCGAGGGTTTCTGGTGTTCCGCCTTAACTCTCGCGCAAGTCGTGCACTTACCGACATACGTTGCTATGTCCTTTTTCATACCCGGCCACCAGTAGAACTCCTTCACATCCTTGTACATCTTATCCGATCCCGGATGTATGGAATATTTCGATCTATGCGCTTCGTCCATGATTAATTCACAAAGGTCATGGAGGTCGGAATCCAAATCCAATTTTTGAAATAGAGAATTTCGTCCACGCGCTGTTCGAAATTCTTCTCATTGCCGTAAAGTCCCTCCTTTTCCAATTGTTCCTCTTTCAACGCCTCACGTTGAGCGACTCGAACCAGGTCCGAAAGGTTTGACTGGACTATCATCCCCAGCGCTCGCACTCGCAATGGCTTAACCCGATCTTTCCTACTCAAGGCATCGGCTACAACTATAGCCTTGCCGGGGTGATAACGGATGTCACAGTCATAATCGCTCAACAACTCGACCCATCTTCGTTGCCTCATATTCAGTTTTTTCTGATCGAATATGTGTTGCAAACTTTTATGATCGGTGAAGATGGTGCACTTCGTACCGTAGAGATAATGTCTCCAGATTTTAAGTGTGAAGATAACCGCTCTCAGTTCTAAGTCATGAGTAGTGTAATTTTTCTCGTGTACTTTTAATTGTCGGGAAGCATAGGCTATAACCTTATTATTCTGCATCAACACGCATCCTAACCCTCTACGCGATGCGTCACAATACGCGACAAAACCATCGTCTCCATCGGGGAGACTTAAAATCGGCGCTTGGCACAATTTTTGCTTTAACGTTTTAAACGCCGTCTCCTGCTCTTCTCCCCATTCATACTTTCGATCCTTTTGAGTCAGGAGAGTTAAAGGTTGGGCTATGCTGGAAAAGTTCTCTATAAATCGACGATAATATCAAGCTAAGCCTAAGAATTGGCGGATTTCCTTTGGCGATTTAGGCGCTTGCCAATTCTTAACTGCTTCAACCTTACTCGGATCAACGTGTATTCCTTGATGGTTTACAACGTGACCGAGGAATTGCACTTCTTGTAACCAGAAGTTACAACTTGGAGAATTTTGCATACAACTTCTCCTGATTAAGAAGCTCTAAAATTATTCTCAAGTGTTGCTCGTGCTCTTCTTTACTTTTCGAGTAAATCAGAATATCGTCAATAAACACGATGACGAATTTGTTGAGATAGGGTTTACAGACTCGATTCATGAGGTCCATGAACACTGCAGGCGCGTTTGTTAGCCCGAAAGGCATAACTAAGAACTCATAATGGCCGTAGCGAGTCCGGAATGCGGTTTTTGGGATATCTTCTTCCTGAATTCTAACCTGATGGTATCCCGATCTAAGATCGATTTTTGAGAAATAGCTCGCACCTTGCAGCTGGTCAAACAGGTCATCAATTCGGGGAAGAGGGTACCTATTTTTGATTGTTAACTTGTTCAGCTCCCTGTAATCAATGCACATTCTAAGGCTCCCGTCCTTCTTTTTCACGAATAATACAGGTGCACCCCACGGGGAATAACTAGGACGTATAAATCCTTTATCCAACAATTCTTGCAACTGATTGGATAATTCTTGCATCTCGGACGGTGCAAGTCGGTAGGGCGCTTTAGCAACAGGGCCAGCTTGAGGTAATAAATCGATTCTGAATTCGACCTGTCGGGTTGGCGGTAATCCAGGAAGTTCTTCTGGGAAAACTTGTGGAAACTCGCGTACCACCGGGATATCATCCACCCGTTTCTCATTAGAATCTGTGGCCGTCAAGCTTGCTAGATACGCCACGCATCCCTGGCGTATATATTTTAACACCTTGAGGTGGGATATAAATGGTATCATTGTGCCTGACTTCTCTCCTTGCACTAACACCTCTTCGTCATCCGACACCCGGATCTTGACGATTTTCTTTTCACAGTTTATTTCCACTTTGTTACGTGCTAACCAATCCATTCCCACTATCACGTCAAAACTACCTAATTCTACCGGTAATAAGTCAATCAGGAAGGATTGATCGTTTAGAATAAAAGGGCAATTCCGAACTATCTGATTAACTATCATGGTTTTACCGTCAGCGACTTCTACGGTGTAAGGTTCTATGGTTTCACTAATCGAAAGGTTTGCTATCGATATGAAATTAACAGAGACAAAACTTCTATCAGCGCCTGTATCAAATAATATAGAAGCGTAATGATCAGAGACGAGGAATGTACCTGTCACTACGCTGGGGTCCTGGCGTGCTTCGTTCGCCCCCATCACGAATGCTCGGCCTCTCGCCGGATTGGACGACGATGCCTGACCCATGGTTTGCCTCCCAATTCCTCGCTGGTTCAGTCTCGGACAGTATCTCTTGAAGTGATATGTGCTGCCGCATTCAAAGAAAGCACGGCTGGTGGTCATCATTTGGTTTCCTTTTGGGTTTTGTTGTCGGGCTGGTTGGGTCCTAACTGGCTGCGCACGGATAGGTTGCGGTGTCGGTTCAGATTGTTCAAGTTTGTCTTACATCTCGGTGCGTAGTGCCCCTCCCTGCCACACCGATGGCACACTACCCCCCTGCACTCGCCACCATGCTGGTAACCGCATTTTCCACACCTAGGAAACGTCCTTGTCTGCGGTTCCTGCCTTCCGCCTGAACTAGTCATGGCGTAGTTCTGGGCAGCGGGCCGAGCACGTTTATTTTGTTGCTTCTCCTAGATCCTATTGTCATACGTACCTCGCTTTCCCCCAGCGGACTCTCCTGCCACCTTCAGTGACCCACTCCTCACGAAATCGTATGTGACGATACCAGCTTGCGTTACCGCACCCTCAAACGTCTGGTGTCCCCCAGTGTTGACTATACTCCTTACTACTGGAGTTAGTCCCCATATATAACGCTCTACCCTCTTTGACTCTAGGGTGACCAACCATGGCACCAGTCGCGACAACTCATTGAATCGGTTCGTATAACCCAAGTGGTCTGCCCCCTGCATCTCCAGGTTCCACAATTTGTTTTCTAATTTATGCAGTTCGTTTTTCGGGTAGAAATGTTCCAGTACAAGGGCTTTGAGTTCTGCCCAAGTCATGCGGTTTGTCGCTGCCTGACCACGAGTTTGCACTATTGTGTTCCACCATGTCAAGGCATGGTCCGTGAACGTGCAGGTAGCATACTTAGCAATGTACTCCTTAGGGAAGTTACTTATGTTCACCACCGACTCTATTTTCTCAATCCACTTAACCAACCCATTGGGTCCCTCAGACCCGCTAAATTCTAGGGGCTTGCACAACATAAAATCTTTAATTGAACATCCCCTTGTTGCAGGAGTCGGTTCAGTGCGGTTCGTTTCTACACTGGGTATAGGGCCATTACTGTCTGTAACGACCACCCTAGGAGGCGCGTCATTACCCGGAATCGGGTTACCGTTCGGTGGAGGATTAACATTTTGTTCCCCAACATTATTGGTGGTCGTTTGATTGCTCGCGGGGTCTGGATTGGTCGTATTGTTAATACTGGCGGTGATGCGCGATACTATATCCGGAATCGCCACCTCTAACTGTCGAGCAATCAGACGACTCACATCCACTTCTGACAATTGAGCTGACCGTTTAGGTGCCATTCTACACAACATTAAGAAAAATACATATAATTAATACAAATTCCAATCTCGATACACATCACATATTCCATTCATTAATAAACATTAGTACATTTTACATAATCATCAGTACACATTACATTAACGTCAGCCCATAGATTAAGTTTTCATACATCAGTCCTACATCGGCATCATTTCGACATAACCCGCTATGGGTCAGTGCTTGAATGATACATCAAAAATATCTACAATGGTATCCCCAAAAAAAAGACCCCCTATGGGCTAGTGACTGTACTATAACTACCCAAGATTCACTCTATGTTAGCATCGTCACTAACTGCTTACACAGAGTATTAAAAAGCGGACCCTGACTACTACCACCCTAACATGATCTAAACATGGTGGTATACCAACCACACCAACACTGCCACCATCACCACTAACACTGCCATCAAACCCCGGATCCGTGTTTCCATCCGGTCAATCATCCACTGGGAGTATGCGTCCTCCCTCCTCAGCTGAGCGATCGCATACTGGCTGTCCAGTATGCAGTCCGCCAAGTGATTCCTCCTCTGAATACCCACTGTCAAGGCGGTGGTGTGCTCATTCATCTGCTCGGTGAGCACTCGGAGCCATGCAGCCTCGATGGAGGGACGCTCATCCCTCACCGGCCTAGGGGTACCCCACATGTGTAAAGGCACAGGCTCGGGCTGGGGGCGGGAGGACTCGCCCCTGTGGTAAGTGGGTCTGGGTGGGGTAAAGGTAGGTGGGACATAAGGGGCACTGATTCGCGCCGTGAGGCGGGGACCGGGTCTGGGAGGGGTAAAGGTGACCTGTGGTGTGGGTGGGGTGGGGGATCTGGCAACCCTAGCAGGGGAGGACAAGCTAGCACTCCTATGGCTAGTCTCAGTAGGCTCAGTGCTGGAAGCTAAGCGTAAATTCCTAGAGTCCCCGGAACTGGTCTCCTCCGGGTCCTCCTCTACTGATAAACTTCGTGATCTTGACATCCTTACCTGTACACAAGTTAGCAAACATACAGTTCCTTCCATAATGTAAATCATAATTAAATTAATATACACACATTTATACAACCTTGTCACATAAAAATATTATCATATACTTACACATATGTTGCCGATTTTACCTATTAATGTTACCCGTGACTTCCCCTGAATCCCCTCGTGCGGACAAGTCTGTTATTATGTTCCGGACCATAATAACTCACTTGTCCATCCAAGTTCATCCAGATCTCGTCACTATAAATTATTAGTTGATATTCAGATCCTATAATACTTGAGCTACTGGTTATATTTTAGGTATCTTTTAAAGACATCCTAATTCTTTTATAACCAATGGCTCTGATACCAAGTTCTGTAACATCCCGAAACAGCAGCGGAAACGTAAACGGGATGCAACAGACACGTCTGATATCAACAGCATTGCTTATAAAGAAAACACCACTACATTAATTCACATCATATTACATTGTTCCGAGTTTAGTTATCGTCTAGGCGACAGCACATAAGTTTTACCAATAGTACATTAACATATTAATACAACATGATCACTAAGCTTCCACAAAAGCACGCATCATCAAGCATGTAGCACTTATTCCAGTTTGGGAGTACCTAGAAAGCATGTAAAGAAAACGGGTCAACTACGAATAGTTGGTGAGTTTCACAATTTGAATAAACCATGATAAATCGATATCATAATATAATATTATCTGGGGACACTGTTAACCCAGTACTGTACTCATTCTGGGGGCAACGTTAACCCAGAAACACTTCCAAAGACATCTGGGGACACAGTTAACCCAGTAACACTTCCAAAGACATCTGGGGACACAGTTAACCCAGTAATGTACCCATTCCATACGATTCCCGTACAATCAAATATTTATAAATACACGCAAATCCATGCGTTCATTATGTATTTAATCATTTCAATAGTAACATGCTTTCCGCCCCGGGAAAATATTTGAAGACAATTCAGAAAAAGGGGCTCGTGAAACTCACCTTATCGTAGGCAATTAAGTATCACAGTACACCAGCTAATAGTCCGGATCTGTAATACGATTCCCTAAGTTCGTTACTATACAATCACTATTAACATAACTTTAACCGTGTTAACCGGTACATCTGGGGACACAGTTAACCCAGTACTGTACCCGTTCTGGAAGCAATGTTAACCCAGAAACACTTCTCCGGACTCAGATTGTGATATCGTTTAGAGTTCACTAGTCAGATTTACTATTAGTCATTTTTCCCGTTTTGCGTGCCTAGCACGGTTATCCATTTTTATGTTTCAAAAATGAGTTTGGTCACACACGACCCGAAAATAGTTGTTAATTGATAATTTAACTAAATTTGTGAAATTAGGGCTCGGTTTAGACGCCCCGATTGGCCGCGGGACCCGTTTCCGTTTTTAGCGTACCGGAAACTGTTAAAAATTACTCAAATCATCCGAATTATTTTCGGATGATTTATTTTTACTTGATTAACTCAATTATATGAAAATAGTTCATTTTTAGGGTTTTTATACACCAGTCGGCTCGCTTATGCGAATTTACCGGTTTACGCGTTTTAAGCTTTAAAAGTTTGTTTTAGCACAAATAATTATCCGTTTAGTCTCGGATCTTGAAATTTTGCACAAATCACTTTTTGACAGTGGGGAATTTTATAAAAATATTTCCAGAATAAATTTTATTTTCAAAATTTATTTATCTATTTTTAAACAACATTTAAACACTAAATATGTCGTAAATACCAAACGATCGTAGAAAAATCCCAAATTTTTCCTGGATGACCCCTGCCATCTCCATAGTCCCCTGTAATTTTTTCAGAACCAAAATCCCTATTTAAATGCCATTTTCACTAAAACCGAACTAGAAAACCCAAGAACTCGTTTAACCGAAAAGCCTACTTAAACTTCTCCAACAGACCTAAAATTTTGTGTGTGACTTATACATGTTATAAAAAGCTTATCTGCAATTTTCCAGAATTTTTAATGATATTTAACTATTTTTCACCATTTTTGGCCAAAACCGAGCATTAAATTCACCAAATATTCATCCTTTGTCCAAAAATTACCAAAAATTCACAGAACTCATATTTTCATCTATCTAACACCTCTGTAAAATTTCATGACCTAACTCTACACGTATCACAATCTGTCCAAAATTCATAAACCATACAAAAACCGAACTACATTGTGTTTCTAGCTTCAAATCGCAAGAATCTCACTTTCTAGCCTTTGCTAGCAACTAGATACAGCACCTACAAGCACAATAACACCACACCAAGCAAGTTACACCCACAATCAAGCCATTTCTTTCATGGTTTCGGTTATGATATAAAAACAAAGATTTAACCGTAAGAATTCGTTTTTGGTTCGTTTAACTCCTTTCTTGGACCAAGATCCCTTGTATAACCCGTATGCATCACTTGATCATGCAAGAATCGGTTCCATCTCGGGTTTTCACCCATTTTCACTTGGAAACCTCCTTTTCTTGCAAGAACACTCAAGAAACGAACATAAAAACGTACATAACACAATTTTACCTCGGTTTTTCTTGTTAAAAATCTCGGTTTTTGGTTCTTGATCTTGAGAGAATTGGTGGATTGTTGATTTGTGTTTGTGAAAAAAGAAATGAAAGGCTAGGGGGGTTACCCCAAAGCCGATCGGACCACTTGGAGGGTGGGGTGGGACCCACATCTCCATTTTAGGCCACATATTTGGATTCTCGTAATTCGGATAATGTTTTGGATAATCTGGTTCAGTTCGTTTTTCGGTTAAATGTCTAATTCGGCTTAAAACGAGGCTAAAACGGTCGTTTTTCGGCTTAAAAATGAAATTTATATAAAACCGATTTAAAACCTTAAACCATGACATTTATTAACTTAAAACATCATAGTATTAATAATTGTGCATCTTTTTCGGCTTGATCGATCGTCTCTTGCTCGGTTTGGTATTAAAGGTTTCGTTTAACGTACCGACGTATCATTAAATCGAAATCCTTTTTCTGTGCTTTAATTCACTTATCCCGAAGCTTTAATACTTCGTAAACATCACTAAATATTATATATTTCGTCTATAATGCAATCCCCGATCGTTCGGGCTTCAATAACCGTTAATCGGTTAATCGTATTTCCAATACGATTAACTGTATAGTCGAGTATAATTCGTACTATGAATCTTACATACTCGTATAAACGCATCATAATTCACATATTCATTATTAAATAACACATAAATAGTATATACCGGTTAGGGTATACCTGGTTTTGCCGGAATCGTTACATTAACAAACCAATCAAGATGGACTTCAGCAATTCACTATGTCCTAAAACCTCCCTAGGCTTTGATTTTCCCAAACCCAGTGACAAAATTAAAGACAAGCAATTGCTTGAAGATATGGGAAGCTATGCAAAGATCTGGTGCAAGAAGTGTGATGCATATGGTCATCACACTGACTCTTGTTGGTTTGAAGAGGAAGAATTTGAAGTTTCTGATGTAGTTTGTGGGTTTGATATGAAAGGATACAAGAAAATGTATCAAAGATATTTAAAAGAAGAAAAAGGCAGCTCAGATGATGAGAACAAAAGGTCAGTGCTTGAAAAGAGACTGAAACAAGTCTTAAAGAACAAAGATGAACCAAGTATGTCTAGCAAACCTGCAAAGAACAAAAGGTTGAGTGACAAAGGAAAGTAGAAGATTAGACCTGGTGTTCTTAATGGAGATGAGAAATTTCTGATGAAGCAGGGCTTTAAACCAAGAGGATTTCAATGGAAGACTAAGAAGGAGGTGACTGAAAAGAGGAACTATGTGATTGAGCAAACATGAAATCTAATCAAAACATAAGTTGTGAAGGATGGGGGAGATTCTGACACATAAGAAGATTGTGAAATTGTGTATGAAGACCCACTTCCAGTTCCAACTCCAACTCCTGATGAGTCTTCCACTGACACTGAATTACAAACTGATGCAGTTTGTAAATCAGATTCAAACTAATTCTGTTTTATGTGTATGTGCAGGAACAGTCCTTGAACAAAAATGACTCATGGTATATGGACAGTGGATGTTCCAGGCACATGACCTGTGATAAGGATGTATTAATAAACTATGAAAAGAAATATGAAGGGCCAGTTGCCTTTGGGAGTGATGAATATGGAGGAAAGATTGTTGGAAGAGGAACACTCATAAATGGCAAACTATCCTTTGAGAATGTGCTGCATGTTGAAGGACTGCAATACAACTTGCTCAGCATTTCTCAAGTCTGTGATAAAGGATACAAAGTGGCCTTCAATGATGAACATTGCCTGATCTTGAAGCCTGAATTTGTTTTTCCAACTGACATGATTATGATGATGGCTCCAAGAAATGGCAACCTCTATGAACTAAGAATGAATACTACAACTTCAAGAGGTGGTTCATGCTTTGTGTCAAAAGCAACTGAAAATGAAACTAAACTATGGCATAGGAAGATGTGTCATGTGAATTTAAAGAACATGAACAAACTTGTAAAAGGTGAACATATTGTTGGCCTTCCCACAAGAGAGTTCAAATTGGAAGAAAAATGCACATCCTGCCTGAAAGGAAACAGCACAAATCCTCACATAAAAGCAAAATGATAAACACTATTGATGAGGTCTTGGAACTGCTACACATGGATCTTTTTGGTCCTATAAGTGTTCCAAGTATTGGGAAGAAAAGATACTGCTTGGTAATTACTGATGACTATTCAAGGTTTACTTGGGTATACTTTATGGGCAGCAAAGATGAAACTGCAGAGTTAATCAGAATGTATGTGCTAAAATTGGAAAATCAACTAGAAAAGAAGGTGAAGGTCATTAGAAGTGACAATGGCAGAGAGTTCAGAAATGGAATTATGGATGAATTCTGCACTTCTAAGGGTATCTTTCAACAATACAGTGCTCCCAGAACTCCTGAACAGAATGGTGTTGCAGAAAGAAGAAACAGTACTTTAATTGAAGCTGCAAGGACCATGATTGCTGATGCAAATTTACCAGTCACCTTCTGGGCAGAAGCAATCAACACTGCATGTTATGTGCAGAACAGAATTCTTTTGAACAAGACTCAAAATAAGACTCCATATGAGGTCATCTTTAAGAGAAAGCCTTATGTAAAGTTCTTAAAACCTTTTGGATGCAGATGCTCACTCCTAAATACAAAGGACTATTTGAACAAATTCCAGTCCAAATCTCTAGAATGCTTCTTTGTAGGTTATTCATCTCATTCATAGGCCTACAGAGTCTATGTGAAGGAGCACATGGTGGTGATTGAATCTTCTGATATAATCTTCAATGAAAACCATTTCAATAATATTGAAGGACCCAAGTGGCTGTTTGACTTAGAAAAGATGATCAAATTATTCAAAATCTACAGTGAAGATATGGATGACAGCATGTACAGAACCAGCTTTGAAGATAAAGTAAAGCAAAAACAAGTTGATCAAGACAAGCTATGGTCATCCGTTGCTCCTGAGTCTAATGGCTTTAACTTTGAACGAAACAACCTTCAAGCTGCTGAAATTGATACAAATGGACAAGATGATGCAGTGGAAGTTTCCAATGAAGGGCCAAGTGAAGTTGAGAGTGATCCAATTCAAAGTCAGCAACCTGATCAGACTGAAAGGATAAACCACTTTGAAGAAAGGTTCCAGTCTTTGTTTGACTCTCTTCAATTTGGGTCAAATGAAGCATCTTCATCAAAGATAAATCAACTTCAAGCAAATGAAGAATCCCAAATGAGAAATGAAGATGATTCTACTGTGTTAAACATGACAAATCTTGAAACAAAAGTATATGCACAACAAGTTGTGCAACCACTTCTGTTGAAAGAAATCACCCAGCAGAAAACATAATAGGAGACTTGCATGAAAGAGTGATAAGAAGTTCTTCTGAAAAGGCAAACATCTGCCTGTATGCCTGCTTCTTATCCCAAGTTGAACCCAAGAATATTAATCAAGCCTTAAAAGACAACAGCTGGGTAGAAGCTATGTAGGAAGAATTGGTACAATTCAGAGACTGACATGTATGGGATTTGGTTGACAAGCCCAGAGGCAAGTATGCTATTGGCACCAAGTGGGTCTTCAGAAACAAGAAGGACGAAAGAGGAATTGTTATTAAGAACAAAGCAAGACTGGTAGCTCTAGGATGTTTACAAGAGGAAGGAGTGGACTTTGAAGAAGTTTTTGCTTCAGTTGCAAGACTAGAAGCAATCAGAATCTTTCTGGCATATGCAGCATCCATGAATATAAAGGTCTACCAATTGGATGTAAAGTCTGCATTTTTGAATGGGAAAATTGATGAAGAAGTCTTGTCACTCAACCTCCTGGATTTGAAGATCCAATGCACCCCAACAAAGTTTACAAGCTCAGCAAGGCACTGTATGGATTACATCAAGCACCAAGAGCTTGGAATGATGAGCTGTCAAATCATTTGTTGGAAAATGGTTTCTGTAGAGGGGCAATTGACAAGACTCTTTTCTACAAAAGAAGGAACAAAGACCTGCTGCTGCTGCAAGTTTATGTGGATGACATTATATTTGGCTCTACAAACGAACAAATGTGCAAAGAGTTTGAACAAGTAAGAAATCCAAGTACAAAATGAGCTCAATGGGAGAAATGAATTTCTTCCTTGGACTTCAAGTGCAACAAAAGGCTGATGGTATCTTCATAAATCAATATAAATATGTACAAGAGATTCTTAACAAATTCAAGTGCCAAGACTTCAAGACAGTGTCCACACCAATGGATACACATAAGAAAATGGTACCTGATGAAAAGGGGGAGCCAGTGGACCAGCATGAATATAGGGCCAAGATAGGATCACTGATGTATCTTACAGCATCTAGGCCAGATATTATGTTTGCTGTGTGTGTCTGTGCAAGATTTCAAGCTAACCCCAAGGTTTCACACATGCTAGCAGTCAAGAGGATATTCAGATACCTAAAGGGAAAACCAGATTTGGGGATTTGGTATCCAAAGAACCTCTCTTTTGATTTGATGGCCTATACAGACAGTGACTATGATGGTTGCAACATGAGTAGGAAATCAACCTCAGGAGGCTGCCAGTTTTTAGGGAACAGGTTGGTGTCATGGCAATGCAAGAAACAGACTACAGTGTCTATCTCAACTGCTGAAGCTGAATACATTACTGCATCTGCTTGCTGTGCACAGGTTTTGTGGATTCAAAATCAACTGCTGGACTATGGTTTGAATTTCTTACTTACTCCTATCTTAATTGATAATACTGCTACTATGTTTATTGTTATGAATCCAGTCCAATATTCTAAGACTAAGCATATTGAAATTAGACATCATTTCATTAGGGATTGTCAGGAAAAAGGGCTTATAGAAATGAAAAGGGTAGACACATCTGATAATTTGGCTGATTTGTTCACCAAACCTTTAGATCAGACCAGGTTTCACTTTCTGTTAAAATGCCTAGGAATGATAAATGTTGATGAGGTTTAATTTAGGATGTGTGCTTAAGTGAGGTGCTTACTGATGACCTATGTTACTCACTTTAAATGTTTGCATGATAACATTGCTATGCTTGAATGACTACTCAAATTGCATGAATCATGTTTGTGACTGTTCTTGTGTGGAAGTTCAGTTAACCATTGATAAATACAGCTGTTGATACTTTGATTTGTGCTTGCATGATGAATTTTTATGATTCTAAGTACTTCGAGCATGATTCTGTGCTTGATGATGTGCTTATTGCTCTTCGACCACAAGCATAGGCTTCTGAAAGACTATTCTAAGTCATTCGAGCACAGATGTCATTGCTCAACTGCTCGAGCATAGAATGCAGTCTTGAAAACCTTTGCAAGAGTTTCGAGCATGCTTTTGTGGAATATGGGTGTTTAATGCTCCTCAAGCACAAACAATCCATAATTGGAAGTTTCTCAAGTAACTCGAGCATGAATGTTGTTACCAGTGGTCGAGCATGTACATGTGTTCAGGATAACTTGCTTATTCCTTGCAAATTACTGCTTGAGCACAAAGTTAAGTCTCTCAAGCAAAATCATTAAATTGACTCACTTCTAAGGTTGCTCGATATATTTTCGAGCATGCTCGATGAAGTTCTGAGCATGCTCGACAGACTTAACTGATACTTTTGTTGTTTCTATGCTATCTGAAAGGTTGTGTTTTGATTCTGTGAAAGTGTGTGCTTAATTACAAATGCTTAAATGACAACACCATCTTTAAAATCACTGTTCTTCAATTGAATTCTCAAAAGGAAAATGGTTTTTAAATGTTAAAAGTTTTTGATTAAGAAACACTATTTTTGGTGACAACAAATAAGAGAAATGATAATATTATCCAAGTTCCCAGCTTCAAAGAAGCAAGAAACTGATTTGTGGGAAATTGAATCCAACCTATGATGAGAAATGATAGAAAACTGTTTAAGATAACTAACCCATGGATTGTAAGTTCAAAAAGGCTTTGGGTATAATCATTGGCAAGTATGGTAGCTTTCCATGTGTAGTTGCAATATGTGATATACACTTAAATTGACTGAAGTATGATGTGGTGAAACATTGGAAAATAAGGTATGTTCTCTAGCACATCTCTCCGGATGATAGGCAGAAAGGTCATCCAATCATACATGTGCCCATTGGTGTTTCTGGTCTACAAAAGTTTATTAAGTAATTGAGCAGATATATATTATTGATATATGGAAAACCTTTCAAAAGAATAGAGTGAGAAAAAGATTGAAAAGTATAAAAAGATCAAAAGTATATATATATATATATATATATATATATATATATATATATATATATATATATATATAAACTAAGTTAGCTGATTTCATGACTTAAGGGGCACTAAGAGAATTACAGGGGTGGGGCATACATGTAAGTCCGGATGGCATGTAAGTCCAAAGTTCAACCTTACAGACTGTTATTAAAGACAAAATATAAATAAATAACTGCTCTAGTATACAAAAATCAATTTTGACCAGGGCATCAGGGGGTTAGAGTCAATTCGGGGTAATTTGGAGAAAGCTAAATACGCTTTGAGAAGAGATTAGAGACAACCTGAAGCTATAGTGATTACCATTCCTATTTAATGCACTAATTGAATCCTAATTGTATCACAGAAAACAATGACCATTATACTAAGTATACCTGCTATCAACCTGACTTGAGTTATAATAACACTGACCATGAAGTGGTGTGATTGTTGTCTTAAATAGTCTGATCCCAAAATTGAGATCTTTCCAATTGACTTAAAATGAATTTTATTTTTGAACTGGATTTTGATCTCTTATGTCACCTTAAACAAATTGTTCATTCAATTACTATTATGAAATGATTATTCTTTGGTAAAAGCTAAAATTTTGAGTACAAGACATGAATGTCTTGCATCTGTGGCATAAAAGTTGTGGTTCTCAAGCTAAATTGAAATTTAAGTTAAGTGTTTCGAGCAAGGAAACTGTACCTGCTTATGCATTGCTGCTTTAAGTATACTATGAGATGTGTGAATTGACTATCTGTTTCATGAATGACATGAGACGTTTTGCTGTTAAGTGTCTCAAGCATGCATCTTATCTTCGAGGACTTGCTATGTTACGAAAAGTGGTGTTATGTGTTTCGAGCATGATTGCATGGTACCTAGCTAAGATCTATGTTTTCAAGCACAAAGACCTGAAAGGAGACATTTATGTTTCGAGCATCGTTCTGTGCTAGATAGTTAGGTATAAGCATTCGAGCGAAGGAACTTGATCATTTTGTGAAATAGTTCGAGCAAACTTGAAGGGCTAGACACTTAGGCTGTGAGTTCGAGTACAGGAATAGGAAAGATTAAATCAGCTAAGGCTTTCGAGCATAGAAGTACGTCGAGACCATAGAGCTACAGAATCGAGCAAAGTTCCTAACATTGTCATGTCGAGAATAGATTAGAGTTGATAAATTTCTACGTACTCTCGAGCACAATGCATAGTCGAGTAAGGTAAGATTACTAGTGTGACTCTCGAGCACAATACATTCGAGCACACTACACCTCGAGTATGAATTAGTGCTTTTCAGTAAATTAATCTAAGGTAATTGAGCACAAGTCTAGTGAAATATTTTTTTATCTCACTGGTTGTACCATGTACTCGAGCAAGGACAGAGAATATTCCAAGTACATCGAGCAAGAGTTATACCATGTACTCGTGTACAGGGGGAGCCAGCTTTTCCTTTGGCTGTATGCTCGAGCAATGGAGGTAAATTTAAATTTAAATTTAAATGACAACTGTCGTGTGCTAGACGACAAACCAAGGTACTGCACCACCCAAACGTTAGGTATAAAAGGGGGATTTAGAAAGTTTTTCACACATTTTTCCCTGTTCAACCTAAACGAAAGCCTTCTTGCTCGTGCTATCTCCCACTTGCTCGCTGTTCTTTTACTTGCTTAACTTCATTTCGATTATAGCCATTAGCTCTGTTTCGACTTCGGTAAGACATCGTAATTCGATAATCGTCGCACCGATTTTGAAATTAGGGTTTCTAATTGAACTAATTGACTAACTGTTTACTGGTTCTGACAGGTACGCATATTACTACGGAACATGTTAATCGAAGACGCCATTACTCATCTCTCATTCCTCATATACCAGTTTTACAACTTTGTGTACTGACATTCTCTTTTTTGCAGAACAGATGGCGCTTAAGTTTGAAAAACGACAAAATATGTGTGCGCAACTGGAGATAGACGATGAAAATCGCTAGCTGGAGCCAATTATAAATTTCCTAACCAACTCTAATCTGCGGGTGGCATTGACTTTAAATCCCATAATCTATAGGAATCATATTTTGGATTTTTGGCAGTCCGCAACTTATGTCAACGATGTCAACAGAGAAAGGATTGAGGCGTCGGTTCTGAATCACGACATAGAGATAACAGAAGCCTCAATCATTGCTGCACTAGACCTAAATGACAAATTTGGAGCTCGGTTGTCTTACTCTGTCCCGAGGCTATTGCGAGTCTTTCAAGAGACGATGGGCTACCAGGGAGGAGTGAAGGAGAGACAGTTTCAAAAAGGAAGTTTTCCGTTGATCTACCGGTTCTTAATTTATCATGTTATCCAGTCATTATCTCCACAGAGAGGGACTTGGACGTTGTTAAGTAGAGAGCTTGGGACTCTCACTGTAGCCATTCTTTACCAGCAACCCTTCAATATTTCCAGACTCATCTTCAAAGGGTTAATTTCAAATGTAGAGAAGCCAGTCAATCAAAGATTCATTATGTATCCACGTTTTCTACAGATCTTAATAAACAGAGCGCTACCAGAAATTCAAAGGACAGGGAAGATTTTGAAGTTGCAAGATCCAAATATCTGTAAAAGAATGAAAGATGCTCATAGTAAATTCATTGATAATGATGAATGGGATGTTCTTCCATGGTTGATCGTACCGGCACTAGAGGCTATCAACGTACCAAGGACCCTAGGGAATAGTGATGGTGCAGATGACGATGACCAACATAATGATGGAGGAGATGGTCCAGAAGGGGGCAATGAAATGTTGATTGGTAATGATGATGTTGCACAAGAGGCGATTGAAGTGAATATGCCTTTGATTGATCAAGTTGCTGCCACCATCCATCAGATAACCCCTCTAGAATCACCACCACCTGAGACTTACCATGATAACACAGAGTCTGTGGAGCTGGATCATGCTACTGATGATATCCCCTCTTCACCAGCCACCACTGAACCTGTTTTCTCTAACAATGAGCCAAAAGAAAACATTCCTTCACCACCTCAGTCAACCCAACCCATTCAAAATCAACCTGCTTCTGAACCTACCCCACCAACTCAACCAATCCCATCCTCTCAACCCGCTCCAGACCCACTTCAAGAATCCCCACCATTAAGTCCTAATCTTTATGACATTGTCTGTGAGAATGCAAGACTTGAGTTTGAGAACATCATGTTAAAAGAACAGAATGCCATTTTGGCTACAAGGAACTCGTAATTGGAAGATGCACTAAATAAGGCTTTATTGAAGATTCGAACCCTCGATGGGCATTCTGAGGTTGAAAAGACCTCAGATGCACCAAAACAGGGGGAGAAACCTTAAGGTGTTGAGAGCTTTAAAGTGATTGGAGAGATGTATGGAAGCTTAGAAGAGGAAGTGGTAGAGGTTAAATCATCAAATGCCTTAAACATGATAATCAAGCTTATGATGATGGAGAATCAGAGGATGAGGGGGAGGTTAAAGAAGATAAAGAAACCGAAGAAGAAATCTTGAAAAGAAAGGCAAAAGGAAAGGGGGTTGCACTTACCGATGATGATCTACACCCCCTGCCCCAGCGTACAGTTCAGTCTGATGATATTTTATACAACGAGAATGTAGTTGATCCAAATGTGGCTGAAGCTGAATCTGTAAAGACAGCTATAAAATTAATGAATGAAGAGTTGGAGAATTTGGAGATAGAGGAGGAAGAGGAAATTCCTCAGGAAGTCATTGAAGCCTTAATAAACATGAAAGAAAAAGAGGAGGAAGATGAAAGAATGATGAAAGAGGCAGATGATGCCTTTAAAGCTACAATTGAAGCTCTCAAAACAAAATGGAATGAAGTTGAACAAGAATCTACACAGATTAAAGAGCCAGTTATCACCGAACCTGAAGAACCAATAACAAATGAACCAGGACAAGAACTTGGCTTGGGACCAGTCATCCATGAAGAGAATGAACTATTAAAGTCTCAGCAAGTACAATGGTTAAATTGATCATTATAAAGGATCTTACACTGATTTTGAATAATCCTGAGAGACATCACCCAGAGATTGTAACAGCAGCAAGGAAAGCTCAACAAGACTTCATTAATTTGAGCAAAGAAGGAGATTCAAGAGATGAAGAGCAAGTTGAACCAACTAAGCCCATTATTCAAGAAGTTATTGAATATTCTGAAGAGACACATATAGATAATCCTGTTATTGAAGAATCAAAATCGTTTGATGTGGAGATCATAATGGAAGGGCCAGAAGATGAAGTAACTCAATCAAGTACTCCCACTCTATCTCAATCATCGTTGAAGCGAAAGGACACAGCTGAATTTGAGACACCCAAACCAAAAAGGCAAAAATCCGTAAAGAAAATGGTGTACAAATCAGATTGGAAAAGCTGGAAGAGAGAAAGATGACTCAATCTAAAAGAAATGAAGATCCAATGATTGAGGCTCTCCATGATCTTGAAGAGACTGTTGATTTGAATGATGAGAATGAGGATGAGGAGGAGTTGAAGGAGACTAAGACAATAAATGAAGATAATAAGTATCTGATCAGCCTGGGATATGATCCACTATATCTCCAGAGACTATCAATTAAAGATTTAGCAAAAGAAGCTGAGGGGTGGAGAACAAGGAAAGCAAAAAGAGAACTATTAATGAAGGCTGGTCACAAAAGTGCATTCCTAACCTTCACCCATTTGATAAAATTGACCGAATGTACAAGAAAGCTCTTTTGGATGATGTATCTGATTATGTGAAGAAGGTGTCCAAGAAGAGGGAAAGGGAAGAAAAGAAGTTAAAGGAATCAGACAGCAGCAAGAAAAGAACAGAGAAGGCAAGGGATGAAACGGAATATAAATCTTTGAAAGCAAAACACAATGATATAAAATTTCTCCAGCTGTACGGATACAGCTAATTCTACTTAATAAATCTCTTTCATGAAGAACTTAAGAGAAAAATTGAACTTGTAAAAGCCTCTCATAAAGACAAGAAAAGTCAGGAAGAATATCAAAGAGAAGAATAGCTAAAAATGAGATTGGCAAGAGAAAGAGAGGAGGCTAAGAAGAAGGAAGAAGAGGCAAAGAAGTTGTTTGAAGACCCTCAGAGGGTAGATATGTTTGAGGAAGATTGTGATGGAGAAAGGAGTGACAGAAGAACTGTTTCAGAATATGCCTCTTGAACAATTAATGGAAATATATAACAGAGAGCAGAAACTATACATTGAAACACAAAGAAAATTATAGGAAGATAGGAGGAGAGCTGAAGAAGAAGTGCATGCTGAAATGGTGAGTGCTCTCCACAAAAAGGGAGTAAAAATGTCAAGGTTGTTAGTGCAAACAGAAGAATCAATTAAAAGATGTTATGTAGAAGAAGGGCTCGAAAAGACAAAAACTACTCAGTCATGGAGCATGAGCAGAACTCAAAGATCTGAGAGTGTGAGGCCTGTGCCACCAAGGAACTTAAACTTGCCCACACATCTCTACTTCTACAAAAGATCAAAGACCTTAAGGGCTGTGACTGAAGATTAGAAAGAACATCTCATCATCTTTAGGGATGATTTGAGAAACTTTACAAAGGAACAACTAACCAGGATGACTGAACTAACCTTGTATGACAATCAAATCAGAAGTCAGCCATCTGGTCAACAGAGGAATGATCTCTCTAAATTTTTAAAGGATTAGGCAGAAAAGGGATTCCCATTTTTGCAGCAGAAGAAGAGAGAGATTAAGAGTCAAACTGAGAGGGAAATTAGGAATCAAAGGATAAATGAAGTACACACATCTGAGCTTTCCCTCTTTGAATTGAAGAAACAAAGAACTCAAGCAATCAGCTCTCACCACAAAAGAAAGACTTTGAAAGAGTGCTTGGCTATGAGAGAAGTCATGAAGGAACAAAACTCTGAGGTGCAACAACTTGGAAGAATCACATACATAACGTACAATCAGCTTGATGATTCCACTACTCTGAGAAATATGTCTGGAATTCCCATTGCTGTAATACGACATGATGAAGACCTCAAGTTTATGCATCCACAAGACTTACAAGATCTAATTGATGCAAGATTTCCAAGTGATGCATCCGATTCCTCAGAGCTTAATATCCTAAAACAAAGGGCTGCCTATGTCAAAAGATTGAAAGAAAGATCTGATGCAAGGAGCAGAGGAAGAAGATAACAGAAAGGAGCTAATGGATGATAGACTTTATTTCTGATTATCTTTGTATTTTGGTTTAAATTTGTAAAAATTTTAATTTGTAATGCCCAGGTGGCAGAATTCCTTATTATGTAATGAAATAACATGTTCTTAAATGATATATACTCTATGTCTGATACATGTGTAACTCTATGTAGGTTTGTTTTGGTGCATCTGAGCTTGTTCCAATCTAGGGGAAGATTGATGAGTCGTATTTTTGATAAGGAAGATTGGAATCTTCTCAACCTCCTCAGAAAATGGCTAAGTATGGACTTCGAGCAAGCTTAGGCGATCGAGCATGGTTTTACTACCTCGAGCAAGGTCTTCAGAACATTAAATGTTTAATTCATCTAAGTGTTAAGGCTTCGAGCAAGCTACACTTCAACAAGCAAGAGTATTCTTCTATCGAGCATGGATTGCCAATCGAGCAAATAGCTTGATCATACAAGTTTTAACCAAGTGTTATGAGCACAGGATGATCGAGCACATGGAGACAAGCATGGATGCAATAAGAAGATGTCACGTGATCAAAGCAAGGACTTCGAGCACAGTTCAGTTCCCGAGCAATTGCTGAATAAGTATAACTGAAGACATCAAAAAGAATGAGCTTGCTCGATGGACTAGTCCGAGCAAAGCATGGACAGGTCAAGAAGAACGAAGCTTACTAGAGGAGAATATATTCTCCGAAAGAGAATATATTCTAAGTAAAATATGCTCGAAGACACTCATCGAGCATACCTAGCATAGTGAGCTTGCTCGAGCAAGATTGTTATCTTGCTCGAGGACTCAACACTTGTATTATTTTGTATTTCAGTATGTAATGATTAGGAACTTCTAGAAGGAATGTCAGGATCTATAAATAGAGGTCCTAGGATACCTTTTAGGACAAGATTTCCAGACGGAATACAGGCTGGCACGTACTGAATACGAAAAACATTAAAACGAATATTCTCTTTGTTTTCTCGTACAAACGCCGCCGCCGTCATACATGAAACCCTAGAAATTCCTTTCACTGTTGTATTAAATGATATATTAAACGCAGTGAATCTTTGTCTTGAAATCGTTCTTACAGATCATTCATTTACGTTTCATGTCTGTTATACTTTCACTCCTTCGTTCCCACTTGTTGGATATCCTGATTCCACCGGGATATTCAATAGGCCTTTGGGTTAGTAGAGTCGGTGTGTTCTTGTCAACCTTTAGAGGTTTCACCCGATTCATGGTCCTGACAAGAAGTCATGATTCCGGCAAAAACTTGAGTCCCGCCCGCGAGGGCACTCCTGACTATTGAAAATGAAAATGAGTTGCGTTTAAACTTGTACCTCCTAGAAGTGCAAAGAGAAATGGCGGTTATAACAGAAATAAATATAAATGCCAACTCCAGAAGTACTATGACTCGCGGGAAAAATTTGCAAGTTCAATAGAGGGGACTACGTGTTCCGAGATAATGAAGCATCAAATGTGGAATTACCTGGAAAACTGGCCCCTACTTGGGAAGGAACATATAAAATTCATACGGTTCTTGATAAAGGTACGTACAAATTAGAGAAATTAGACGGGACGTTAATTCCTAGAACTAGGAACGTAGCACAACTCAAGAAATGTTATTTGTAAAGGCTTGTGTGCCAAATTTCTTTTTGGTCTGTGTACCAAATTTTAATAGAAATTAAAGTCCTTGTGAAATATGAAAGACTAAATTATGTGCCATATGCTCACAATTTTTAGTGTCACTGTTGACCTATGTGCCATCCTTATAATTTTTTATTCCTCTATAATATGTATGGCGTGTGATGCCCTGGGTGCCAAATATCCGCATAATAATCCTCTATTTCGAATCTATGATGGGTTTAACATAAAAACGTTTATATTGTTACACTCAACAAAACAAAATGTAAAAACCATGTCATATATACATAAAAAAGGGATTACAAGGGCAAAACAAAAATAATTACATCATAAGACAAGAAAAATTATTCATCATCCTGGAAGTAGTCTTGAAGCTGCTGGACGCTGTTGTCTTGTAATGCAAACTCTTGGACGGCATCTTGAATTTCAAAATGAAGCTCGTCAAAGGCTTGTAATTCAGCAGCATATCAAGTGTTAGTATCCATGGCGTCCAACTCAAACTCTTCCAAGGAGCGTCTATCTTGCATAAAGGAAACACCCTCCTGGAATCCTACCTTGTGCCCAGCTTCAAGAGGCGCATGTAAGAGCATAACAAGGCAGTCTCCCAACTCCGCACCTTCACGAATATGGTTGATGGTCTCCAAAAAGAAAATGTTAGTTACACTCTTACAAAATTCAAAAATATTGAAGTCTGGAATAACTCATACCAGCGGAAGTCCGTGGCTCACTAGCCACTTATTCTCATAAATGGCCCGTTCTGCCTTCTGATTGAGATCGCCACGCTCCCCAACAAGTGCAGCATTGTGTGTCATGAGCTCCTCAATCAGTTTTTCTTCGAAGTAGCCGTGGCGTGCAAGTAGGAAATTGTATTTTCCTGAGAAGCAGCTAGCTCCTTCAGAGCAACTTTGGCGTTCTTGGCGGTGGCCAATTGGTCTTCTTGAGCGCGGGTCTGAGTACGGGTAGCTACTAATACAGCATTTCGTTGGCGGCATGCCTCTTTCCATTCTTTGGTGGCCGTCGCTTGCCTCGCCTGCTCGGCCTCTACAGCCTTCTCAGCATTCTTTAGTTTCCACTTGGCAGTGTTAGCCTCCAGACGATATCTTTATTTCTCGGTCTACAGATCCTTGATAATGTCCTCCTGGATACCCCAATCTTTACCCATTGCCATCCATTCGCGGTAAATTTCTTGACTTGTTGAGACGAAATTCGCTGAATGGTAGCAATGGGCATTAGCAAGCTCCATGCAGACGCGATTGCGCTGGAAAGCTCGTTCCCATGGGGGGAACACTCTCACTTAAAAACTGAAAACAAGTCTTAGCATCAGTAAACCTGGAGCCTTGTGTAAGCCTCCATTGCGGTTGGTGAGGAACTAAAGCCCCTGCAGATTATGGACCCTCGCATCCTCCTCCATATGTAAGTGAGAAGATCGAGGAGGCGAGTTCCTAGCAGAATGAACCACCTGATCATCGCCCCCTTGCAATACTGGGGCGAGCGAGGTGGAGAAGAGATGTCCATATCCCAGACCCGCGGGTGAGAATGGGATTCTTGTTCAACGTCTTCATGCACCTTCCGCATATCAGAGGAAGGGTTGGCAGTATGAGTAGTTTGGGTATGAACGGGATCCCGGATTACAAGGGTGGTGGATGGCCTACGTACAGGGCCTGATATACAAATAATAAAAGGGTTAGGACATGTATAGATCAAGAACAAATACTCGTAATATACCTTGAAGGTCCTGTGAGAGGTTATGAATCCAGTCACGAAGACTAGTCTTCTTCTTTTCTTTGGCGGAGGAGGGAGAGTTGGGTTGGGTCAGGACCTGGGTTCTCAAGACCCACCACTTGGGCTGCCTTAGAGGTAGTGGCCTCTTTCCTCCTTCGCCCAACAGATTTAAATCAAACATTGTCAGAAGCAACGACACGAAAGAAGAACAAATCGTAAGATAAAAATTCGAATACCTACCGCGTACATAGCCTCAGATACTAGAGGCTCCAGGCGAGTAGTCCGTTGGAACAGGGAGTAGTCCCGAGCCTTATAAAGAATCGGGAGTTGTTTTCTGTCCTGCGAATAGTGCTGCATAGCTCCAGGCACTAAGTCAGCAAGCACCGCCAAAAAGAATCCCTTTAGCTGCACACAAAGCAGAAAAGGACGCATTCAAAAAGATAAAAAGAAGAAACCGTAAGGAAATACTTACATCCGTCCGATTTCCGGAAGAAACGAATGGCATCTCGGAATGGCCATAAGCGGCTCATCCCGGTACGCACTAATTCGGCCTCAGGGATAGGACGCATCGGCGTGGGCATACCGGTTAGCAAATTGTACCAACCCAGCCCTTTAGGACGATCAATAACAGGCAAGCTAGGAAGTTGCCACTTAGGGGGCGAGCCATGGATAGCAGGACCACGTTTTCCCGAATCCAGAAAATTTTGCTGCGCCAGTAAGGATCACTGGATGCCGGTTCAAGCCTAACCACTTTCTTGTCGGCGGGCAGGCAGTTAAACCACCCGCCGCGACAATGCATTTTGTAAAATACGGTGAACTTTTTCCACCGTAGGGATGATGTCATGCGTCCTGCAACAGAATTTAAAGTGGCGCATGCGCATCAACCTCAAAGATGTAACATGGAAAAAAGAATCATATTCCCAGTAATTAGGTTTCCGATAAACCTGGTTATCGGAAAGCGAAGATTTCTATATGTAAAATACTCAGTGTACACCGCCATTTTCCCTGACGGATGCTTATCAGCCGTCAAACCAAGAGCCGAAAACTCCAGTTCCCATTCAGAAGCAAGCCGATAGTCATTAAAGATATCTCAGAAATCTTTTTCCTCCCAATCGATCGGAATACGATCAACAAAAGGGTATCCTGGTCTGGTAACCATCATGTAATTGACTAGAAATTGATTACAATGAGCAATAATAATGATTAGAGTTCAGAGAAAAATGGAAATTAAAAAGTTCGAAGGCAAAGCACAGCATGAACAAAGTAAAGGGCCAATCCCTATTTATACTGATCGCAATTAATGCAATACATAGTAAAATTTTGCTACGCCAGTAAGGATCACTGGATGCCGGTTCAAGCCTAACCACTTTCTTGTCGGCGGGCAGGCAGTTAAACCACCCGCCGCGAGAATGCATTTTGTAAAATACGGTGAACTTTTTCCACCGTAGGGATGATGTCATGCGTCCTGCAACAGAATTTGAAGTGGCGCATGCGTATCAACCTCAAAGATGTAACATGGAAAGATGAATCATATTCCTAGTAATTAGGTTTCCGATAAACCTGGTTATTGGGAAGCGAAGATTTCTATATGTAAAATACTCAGTGTACACTGCCATTTTCCCTGACAGAGGCTTATCAACCGTCAAACCAGGAGCCGGAAAATCCGATTCCCATTCAGAAGCAAGCCGATAGTCATTAACGATATCTCAGAAATCTCTTTCCTCCCAATCGATCGGAATACGATCAACAAAAGGGTATCCTGGTGTGGTAGCCATCATGTAATTGACTAGAAATTGATTACAATGAGCAATGATGATGATTAGAGTTCAGAGAAAAATAGAAATTAAAAAGTTCGAAGGCAAAGCACAGCGTGAAGAAAGTAAAGGGCCAATCCCTATTTATGCTGATCGCAATTAATGCAATACACAGTAAAAAAGAAATGGAGATCCAATAGCATTACGACACGTCAGGCAGGAAAATGAAAATTTTTGAAACGCTTCCCAATGACAGTCGTCAGCACTGTACAACTTTCAAATCTCTAACCTAACTGGCACGGTTACGTCCCATCATTTTCTAAAAGATAGGTGTATTTCTAGTTACATGCAAACAAGGACAAACCGAATGATTACGACAAACAAGCCAAGAATATAGAACAACATGATTACATGCATCAGAAACAGCTAAACAATCGCATAGGGCAAAAGCAAAGGTTCCAGCAACGCGTATGGTAACTAAGGCGGATGACGATGCTCTACCACATAGACAAAATAACCTATATAGATGAATAAAGGCAAATAAAGAGAGAATCCATGAAGGAAACGAAAGTCAATTTTATTTCATTAATGTCAAATTACATAATATTTATAGGGAAAACAAAGCAAAGCCCTATTGCTACTATTCTTCCTCTTCTGACTCGCCCCGTTGAGTTCGGAGATGCGCCCGAAAATCTACCACGCAGTATTCATCACGCTGGTGCGCCTGTATATAATCCTTAATTACAAAGTCAACTCATCAAATTCTTGGAGGCTGGCATTGCATTCACCATCCACATCTTGTTCATTAAGCTCAAAATCTGATGAAGAGCAACCTTCGCGGCCCATAGTCAAGCATTCTTCAAACCCAGCCTTGCGGCCAGCCTGGGACGAGTGGAGAAGAAGCTTGGCTAGACAGTCCCCAAGTTTAGGACCGTCCTTGATATGGTCGATAACCTACACAGAAAGCAGTAACAAGGTTAGCAATACGTCACTGATAAAGGATGAAAAGGAAGTAAGGATCGGTTACCTGAGGAAAGACATACTTCAGAACCCAATGCCTCTCAACAACAATCCTCTCTTCTTTCTCATTTAATTTTTTATTTTCCTCGGAGAGGCGGGTGGTAATGTTTTCAAAGTCAAAGATTCACCCATCCCTCTCGAAGATCTCAGCCCTCAGGCGCTTGAGCTCCTCCTCCTGGTTGGCCAATAGGTCACCCTGAGACAAGACCTGGCCCTCCAGCACAACATTAATTTCCAAAGATTTATGGATGGCAGTGTCCTTCTCTTGAGCCTCTTCCCAAGAAGCATCCCTCTCCATCTCCACTGCCTTCAGCTTTTGATCAGCCCTTGTCAAGTTGCACTCTCCCACCACCCACCCCTGAAATACCTCACGCCCGGTATACATGAATTGGCGAGATAATAATTAAAGCAATTAGTCATGTCATCCAGGGAGCGCGCATGCTGGCGTTCACGTTCGGCGGGTGGGAGGCAGTGGTCAAAAAACTCTAGGCACGCATCCATGTCCGAAAAATGCGTATTCGAGTCCAGAGTCCAAGAAGGAAGGAAAATGGTGGGACCCTCTTGATGAGGAGTTGAAGTGGAAGCCTACGAAGGCTCTCCTTACTCCCCCACCCCTCCCCCGACAGAGATAGGAGGATCTTGAACGATGGGATTAGTATGTGGCGTATCCTTTTCCCCTGTCATGCCCACCTTAGGTGCTTTCTCCGTTTCACCAGTGGCTTAGTATTGAGGTGGTGATTGAGGCGGTGGAGATAGAGGTGGCTCAGCAAATACTACCCCGGCGGAACATATCAAATATAAAGCATTAAGCCAAAAGACAATAAAGATTCAGTCAAAAGATTCTTATACATGTGGCACCCGCGATAGAAAGTTGAATGATCTGGTCTCTGAGGCGAACCTTTTTGGCCTTAGGGCAGGAAGCCTTCTTTGGGGCCTCAGGTTGGTCCTTAGTAACCCCTGGAGCATCTTCACCAGCAGGGTTCTCGAGATTGGAACCCCCGCCCTTGCCAGACTCACTAGCAAGGTCTTCCTCCCGCTTCCGTTTGCGGGTCAGATCTGCAATAGCACGCAGAACCCCCGCGTAATCAGACGGCGAACATTCTGTATGATAAGACGATGACCCTTCACTAGAAGAAGGAAGGAATAGTCCCATGAGGGTCCATAACTGTAATAGGACGAGGGTTTAGGATATACACACCTTGAACAAAAATAGCCTCGCTAACAACTGGCTCGAGGCGCCCGCGGGTTAGGAAGTGGAAGTTCTCCTTAGTCTGCCAAGAATGGGTAATTACCCAATCTCGAGTGAACGGCGGAACATGCCGCCAGATATGGTATGCACAAGGACGTAAAAAACAGATCCGTCCGCTAAAACAAAGAACACGTGTTAAAAAAAAAAGAAAAATTGATACTTACTTCTGTTATCCCTGGAAAAATAGGGATATTCGCCAATTTTTGAAAGTCGAGCAGTGAATCATATTGATCAAGATTTCCTTCCGTCACATTTTTATTTTCGGTTTTTATTGTGACCAGTGTTAAGTCGATTATTGGTATTGTTGTTCACTTAAATCTTCCAACAAATGATTCAGAACTTTCTGTGATATGCTTAATTGGTTCAATTAGGCACAAACATCAGAAGCTATCCGCTCTAATCTTGATTTAGGCTTAATTTGATTTTCTCCAAATCACCCCAACTTGACTTAAACCTTAGAACCAATTTGATTTAAAATGATTTGTTTTAAGCAATCATAGCACGTAATCCCCACTACAAGATATAACACCCGTTATCAAGCAATACCCTAAGGTCCGTTCCCATGGATGAGTATTCACGATTTCATCTGTCTATTTACATACATTGCGTCCCTTGTGGTCCGTTTCTTAATGTTAATAAAACGCGAGCAAGGGGACAATGTATGAATCACAACGTGGTTTGATCAAGTATGTAATTCATTTTGTACACAAAGTACATTGAGCGATCAAGTTTAAAGACTTAAGCAGATACACAACGGGTTCGCTTTTTCAAGCATTGTTTAATATTCATCGAAATGAATACCAGATGTATAAACGCATAAAGACCCAATGGTGTCGGGAACCCTAAGGCATCCCATCAATACAGGATTTAAGGCCATAAGACCATACATCGTTGACGCGTTAACCACAAAACTAAAAGCATTTTATATTTAAAGTAGTTTTTCAAATTGATTAGAAGGCTTGAGTATGACCGGATTATTACATTTCTGTCATCATGATCAAGACTTTTTCTAGAAGCCAACATTCCTTTTTATTCGGCAATTTAGGTTTATATCACTTACTAGTCCTTAATTGTTTATCTAAAAACCTACCAATACATCGATACAATTAAGCATACAGTCTTTTATTACTTACTTTTTACTAGACTTGGGATCAATTGACCAACGTACTATCATTTTCCCTTTTTTCTTCAAGACTCAATTTTTTAGGAGCATTTTTCAATGTTTTAGGATTTTTCAATATTTGAATGTTTTTGGAGTTTTATTTTTATTTTATCTGTACAAACGAAAACCACAATATTTTTGTATTTTTCTATTTTTTTCTCCCCCTAAAAACTACAAATATAAATTAAGACATGAAAAATGAAAATAAAATGATCTAACCGAGCTTTTGAATTTCAGTTAACATTTTAAACCATTTATACCAAGTAAATATTGAAAACCAGTTTTATTGAAAGCCTTGGTATAGAGGTCAGGCTTTTGAAAATCCGTGTGAATTTTTCTATGTATTTTAATTTCTTTTCAAAAAAATCACGTATGGAATGATAACGGATTTCAATATGTTTTGTTTTGGAATGTTGAACAGGATTTTTGGTTATTGAAATAGCGGCCGAATTGTCAATAAAAATGGGAGTAGTAAGAAACTTTAAACCGTAATCCCGCAGAAGCTGTTGGATCTAGAGTACTTGTAAACAGCAACTCGAGACCGCCACATACTCCGCTTCGGCAATTAAAGTAGAGACCGTTCTCTGCTTCTTCCACTGCCTGGAAACAAGCCGGTTTCCTAAAAACTGACAATCCGCTGTTGTAGACTTGAAATTGATCTTGCATCCTCCATAGTCAGAGTCGGTATAAGCCATAAATTCTAACTTATCTCCCTTGGGGTACCACAACCCGATGTCGGGATTTCCCCACTAGAATAATGTAAGATGCGCTTCACCGCTGCCAGATGAGTCACTCAGGGACTTGATTAATACCTGGCACATAAACAAACAGCAAATATAATATCAAGAAGAGATGCAATCAAATACATAAGTGAGCCGATCATAGCTCGATACAGGGTCGGATCAACGGTATCCTCCAATTCATCCGGTGACAAATTGTAATCCATGGGAAGAGGTGTCGAAGGGATTTTTCCGGCAGATATCTTGAATCGGCTCAAGACATCGTTCACGTATTTCGTCTGATGGATAAAGATCCCGGTCTCAGGCTGGTAACTTGCAGTCCCAAAAAGAAGCTCATCTCCCCTATCAAACTCATCTCGAATTTCGTCTGCATCGTTATCTCGAACTCTTTGCATAAGCTATCGTTTGTTGAACCAAATATGATATCATCAACATAAATCTGGACGAGGAGCAAATCATCACCAACATTCTTGTAAAATAGTGTAGAATCCACCGTCCCCCGTTTGAAGCCACTATTGATCAAATGGTCAGCCAACGTGCAGTACCAGGCTCTTGGGGCCTGGTGTAAACCATATATAGCCTTGTTTAAATGGTAAACATGCTTGGGGTAGTCAGGATCTTAAAAGCCGGGAGGCTATTTCACATACACTTCTTCATGAATTTCTCCATTCAAAAATGTTGATTTAACATCCATCTGATAAACCTTAGAATTCGTAAAGGCTGCATAGGCTAAAAATATGCGTATCGCTTCAAGTCGTGCTACTGGAGCATACACTTTCGTGTAGTTAATGCCTTCCTGTTGATCATATCCCAGCATGACTAATCGAGCCTTGTTTCTCACGATTAACCCACGGTCGTCTTTCTTGCACTTATAAACCCATTTTGTCGGTATCGCCCTTTTAACTCTGTCGGGTTTGTCAATAAGATCCCATACACCCAGTCATACAAACTGCTGCAGCTCCTCCTGCATAGATTCAACCCATGAAGGTTCCTTGAGTGCCATTGTGACAATTGTCGGTTCGATCTGAGATAAGAAGCAAGCTTATTGTGCAATATTCAGAATCCCTGTTGAATGCAAATCCGCAAATGCACACAACACCGGATCTTCTGTAGGAGATAAGTTACAATCAACTTCTTCATCGCATACGTTAGCCAACTGGTGTCGAGTTTTAACACCATCATTAACGTCACCAATAATCTGTTCCTGCGGCTGGTTCACGTGAATCCTTAAAGAAGGATTCGCAGGTACATATACATTATCACCAAGATTAGTGATATTTTGCTCCGCTGTGTCAAAGGAGACAGTCGACGATACAACTAGAATCGGCTCATGAGTTTCTTGAGCTTCATCCAACGGAAGTGAAGAAGAGTCGACAAAGTCAGCGTCATCAGAAGATTCAGAACCATCATTTGACGTTTCTAATAGGTTAGGAGTTTCGTTCACATATAAAGTTGAAGAACTTGGAATCGGAAGACATTGTTCCTCCAAATAAGATCGTACCAAGTCTTCAGATATCTCGTCAATGGTTGGAGTGAAGAATTAAATAAACCATCATAGTCAAACATCCAATCAGGTCCCTTGCCGGCTGGAGGTGTAGTGTAACTTTGACAATTCACATGATACCATTCCTCTACACACCCCGAAGAAAGATTGAAGATACGTTTCTTAGGAGAATTATACACAAGAAAATAACCTTCAAATGCCTTTTCATCGAATTTCCGGCATTTCTCTTCAATACCGTACATGGACACCCGAATGGTTCCAAATACTTTAGTTCATAACTAGTTTTCTTGAACTTCTTAACCGTTAGGATGCGATTCAACTTATAACAAACAGTACTCACAGCCTCGTTCCATAATTGAACGGGAAGCTTAGAATCTGCTAGCATCGTCCTAGCCGCTTCTATCAATGTCCGATTCTTCCGTTCAGACACATCGTTTTGTTGAGGAACATACGGCGCATTGAATTCCCGATGTATTCCATGTTGCATACAAAAGAAATCCAACATATTGTTTTTAAATTCAGAACCATTATCACTTCGAATACGTCGCACTTTAAATTTGTAAAGTAATTCAATCTTAGTGATAAGATTCTGAATTTAAACAGGTGTCTGATCTTTAGAACCCATAAATAATACCCGACCACTAGACAATATGAATCACCCGCAATACTGGCACGGTTCATTGGACCGAATAACTCCATGTGAAGTCGTTCTAGTGCCGTTATAATCGAGTTAATCGATTTTGAGAGACAACTCATCCACCAAATCATTCGCAATTAAATGATTCGTTTTGCGAACATGGATGTGTCCCATGCGTCAATGCCAAAGAATCGAGTCTTTCTCCGTTGCCTTGGAGACAAAACATGTTTCAGAAGGTGAAACGTTTAATTTAGTACTCATATCGAGGACATAAATATCATGTGATCGAGGAGATCGCATGACAACCATATCTTTAGGAATTGTGTATTCTGGTTGAATGACAACACATTCCTTGTCTGTGAAGATGGTAGTGTACTTCTTGTAACAAATTTGTGGAACACTTAATAGATTGTGGTCTACCTTTTCACAATAATTAACCCTCTTAAATGTATTTCTACCATTTGATACTTCTCCTTCCTTTGTAATCATTCAACCATTATTACCTGCAAACGCAACATACCCTCCCTGAAAATCCTTGACATTGTTGAGAAGATTGAGGTTGCCGGTAATATGCCGAGAACATCCGCTGTCTAATATTCACTTGTCGCCTGATATAGACTTGGATGAACCCTGCACAAAAAGTAAAATGATTAGCTCAAAAAGGCAGCCCAAGCCTCAGTCTTGGGCTCTCCTATTGAGATTTTCGGAGATAAAGTTAATTTAACAGTAGAATTCAGCACTTGAGAATAAGTAAAGGGTTTCTTAGTTTTCTTCTTTAAGTACCCATCACAAATTACCCCTGAGTCCATATTTTTGCAAATTGGTTGAGCATGGTCAACAAATTTGTATGATATTTTAGGAGCATAAACCCGAACAACTTTCCACGTGTTGATATTTGAATACATTGTAAATGAATCGTCAACTTTGGTTTCCTTAGATTGACGTGTCATATCAACAACTGAAATGTTGATTTTAGTTGTTGGTTTGTTGTTGTTAACCTTCACCTTGCATTTCTTGGCTACATGACCTGTTTCACCACACTTAAAACATAAATGTGTATCTATAATTTAATGTGGTGGAACACAAGTCTTGTTTTCAGGCTTTGGTTGATGAACATCAATCTTTGGTTTCTCAACAGTTACCAAATTTGAAACCTTTTCTGTCAATCCCTTTTTATTTTTATAAAATTCAAGATTGGTAGTATTTGATGAACTCTCCAATCCCGATGATTTTACAAATTTTATTGGTTTAAGTCCCACCCCGTTAAGCGAATTGCGAAAGCGTAAAACGCAAATGCAACAGATACAACTGGTATCAAATACATTGTTCATAAAGAAACATTACTCAACTTTAGTTTATAAGTTGCAGCAGAACTTGGCTCATAGGCCATACTCAACTTTAGTTTAGTAAGTTGCAGTAGAACTTGGCTCATAGGCCATACTCAACTTTAGTTTATAAGTTGCAGCAGAACTTGGCTCATAGGCCATACTCAACTTTTGTTTATAAGTTGCAGCAGAACTTGGCTCATAGGCCATACTCAACTTTAGTTTATAAGTTGCAGCAGAACTTGGCTCATAAGCCATACTCAATTTTAGTTTATTACTATTGTGGCCCCCTTCCGCCCACAATAGCCCCATAATCATCACAGACCACGTTATCCCCATGGCCATTACAGACCACGTAGTCTCCCAAATTAGTTATGTTTAACATTACATAACGTGTTTGTATAAACATGTTGTCACGTGTAATTTCATTATGTTTTGCAATTCGTATTATCTCCACTCAATATATCAATCAACGATAATAATCATCTTTCATCAGCACATAGTCAATCATTATGTTTGTAGGGACTTTTCATATATAAATGTTCAGATATTTTATATCCTGATCCGTTTTTCAGATAGATAACGTGTATAAACATGCTTTCCACCCCAAAAGTTCGTAAAATAGTTTAAAGAGTGGGGTCATGAAACTCACAGTTTTGTAGGCACTCAGTGCGAGGTCAGCTCGGGGTTCGTTTCCCTTGCTATCACTTAGTCCCTATAGTCCATATTATAATAATATTAATATTTTAATATTATTATAATCTCAGTACTAAACTGGGCTGTATAACTAATCTGGGTATAGCTGGAACGCCCAGAAAGTGGCAATAGGCTTAGGTTGTGATGTTGTTCAATGTCTAATACTTAAAACCGAACTTGGCTAAGATTCCCGTTTTCCCAGTTGGGCCAAGTTGTTCGTTTACG
Source organism: Bidens hawaiensis (assembly GCF_021521415.1). NCBI lineage: Eukaryota > Viridiplantae > Streptophyta > Magnoliopsida > Asterales > Asteraceae > Bidens > Bidens hawaiensis. The sequence goes on along the minus strand of NW_027491611.1, from coordinate 237,909 downwards.
CGTTCAGAAAACAGTTATGAGAAAATAAGCTTGGGTAAATGTATTGGTTAATAAAATGATTAAGTTATAAAGAAGGATCACATACTGGGGTTCCAGATTAGCCACGGGGCCGGTTTCCGTTTATTCAGTTTGATTTGAGAAGAATCGCGCACAATCTATCCGGATTGTCCAGGTTTTTCATAGAAAAGTTCGTTTTTACTTAATTAGTCCAAAAATATGATTTTTGATCACTCTTGGTGTTTTGATATTCCCGCGAACTTGCCGGTTTTTATAAAAACTGAATTTGTTTAATTTTTAAATTAGCATAATTAATTAACCGTTAATCATTAAATTATGAAAATTTAACCACTTATCAATTCAAATATGTAGATTTTAATAAAAATATTTCTGGAATTATTTAATGATTTAATAATTTATAAAAATTCATTTTATTAGCTATATTTCACCTGAAAATCGTCTGTTTATCCCAAACAATTTCCAAAAATTCCACAAAAATTCCTGAGTACTCAAATCATGTCCCAAAACAACCTGTATCAATTACAAAATCTAAAAAGCTTGTTCAATATTCTTTTCGGCCCAAATCGGCTATAAAAATTCGCATGAACGCATATGTAAAAAACACCTTTAGACTTCTCCAAATGATCTCAAAATTAATATGTGATCAAAATACATCAAATCTGAGTTCCCAGAAAAATTTCATAATTTTTGAAGTATTTTAGCTATTTTTCCCAAATAAATGTCCCAATTCGGTAATAAATTCACCAAATATTCTCGGATGGTCAAAAAAATTACCAAATCTAAACAAGGACTTATTGACATGGTCCCTGATGTTCCTGAAAAATTTCAAGGCCTAACAATATGCACATCACAACCTTAACCTAAACAGCCCGTAAGCGAGTGTTTCGGCATTACCTTAGCGGTTTTGGTTCGTTTCCGCCTTTCTAATCAACTTTTCAAGCTCTTGTGCTCCTATGTAGGCTAGGTACAGGTCGTATATCACAAACCAAGCAGGTTTCATCAATAAAAAAGCCCTTTAACTTAGGGTTTCGGCTAGTGCACAAAAACAAACTTTTGAACCGTAAAAATGTCGTTTCAACCCTTTAATCCGTGTTTATGGCCAAAAAAAACTATCAAACCAGGTTCCTCACCATGTGTATGATCAAAACATGTTTATGGACCATTTTTAGGGTTTTTACATGGTTAGGAAAGATTTTTGGCAATCAAGCTATGTTTATATGGTATTAATCGAGTTTAAACGAGTTATACTTAGCCAAAAAATGAAGCTTTTTACCTTGTTCTTGCTGGGTTTTGAGAGGACCAGGTTGTTCTACAGATTTCTCCACAAGAAAATGGCATCAAAACTATCTTGGACTTGTTTAAATATGAAAAGGGTTTAAGGGGGGAAAAGTCTTCTTTGGCGGGCTGGGCTTGTTGGGCCCCCTTTTGGCCCATTTGGCCCACTTTTCTCGATTTACGTGCCCGAACGTGAAATTCCGAGTCCAAATTTATTTCGGGTTCGGATTTTGGCGACAAAAATATATCGGGTGCGACAAACGGAGCGAAAACGAGTGTTTTTCGGCTAGTTTTGTGTAAAATTATAAAAACATACCATACATTTGTAAAAATCAAAAATATTTTCGCGGATCACTTAAAACATTTTAAATAAGTGTTTGGTAAGTTTTTTTCGGCTTAACGGATGATACAATGCTTGGTTTGTAACTATCTTTCGCGTTTAAGTCCATAGCAGGTAGTTAAACGAGCATGTTTTCGTTTAACTAGTTTGCTATCATACTAAGGCCTTAATATCAGTATGTTGGCTTATAATAGACATATATCTCGTATAGATGGCCCCTCGGGATATCTGGGTCATAACCAGACCCTTTCGGTTAATCGTTTGTTCGTTACGCAATAAGCGGTTAATCACTTATTCGCTATATGAATACTAAGGTGTACTCGGTTTTGTCACGGATGTCACAATTTAAAATCAGAAAGAATTGGTTTCACTTCAACATTTGATGATTTAGATTTCATACATTCTTGTTCAAGTTTGGTAACTTTTATAATTGATGTGGCTAGTACGTCATGATCCAAGTCGGGTCATACCTAATAACAAGCTATACAAACACCAATAATATTTGTTTATATATGATATGATCATATCAAATAAATATTAACACTTGCGTTATTTGGAACGGGGTTTCTAAATACATAGTACTTGTGAAATGAATAGATCATATGGATGATTTATACTTTGAGAGAGAGCATTCCATAGTGTTATTTAAAATGGTTAAGTAACAATACGTGAATAATGTTACCTAGCATGTTGCCTATGATGTGTTATATTTATAACACAATGTAATAAGTTTTATAACACAATATATATAATTTGAAAGTTTGAAAAAAATAATAAGAAGAAGAACAAGGAAGGAAGGGCCCCCTCCCACCTTCTCTTCTCTTTTCTTATTTATTATTATTTTCAAATATGAGTGGGTACATGCAAGTCTTCTAAGTGGTCAATTTGGGTGGCACCTTAAAGACATCCAACCTTCTTACTTTCTCTCATTAATTTTACAAGTAACATAAAAAAAACTCCTCTCCTATCCTATTCCCTCTATAATTTTCGGCCAATGAGGAGAAAAAGGAAGGAGTTCTTTCAAGAGTTTAATCCTAGCTAAAGAAGGTTTATTGTTGGAGCTTTGGGTATGCAAGCTTGAGGAACTCCTCTTTGAAGTTCTTGCCTTCCAACCATTCTCTCCTTCACCCTTTTGATTACTTGAAAGGTAGTCTTAACATGCATGGACTTATAGTGACATGCATGTATTTGTTAGTATGTTTTTTGTATTTGGATCCGGGCTTGGGTTTTGCATGTATAAAATTGGTTTATACACCTAAAATTAACAAGATTTAAAACATATATCCGCTGCGTTTTTGATAAAAGTAAGGTTTTATCTCTTTGATAATCTTGTTAAAACCCAACAATGGCATCAAGAGCCGCTTATACGGATGCATGCTTCATTAGACCCAAAAAATTTTTGGGTTTATGGTGGGTGTTACCATTTGGCTGAAAATTTTAGGGATTTTGGTTACCCCATGGTTTTTCAAGATTATACTTTACGTGCATGTGGTAATCTTGAAAAACTTAGGTCATTTGGATGATTGTTTATTTTGTTTGGACAAAACCCGAAAACTTTCGATTTGGTTTCTTTGGGCCGAAAGTTTTGAGGGGAAAGGGGAACCATTTTTTGTTATTGTGTTATTGCATATTTGGATATGTGTAATGTTCATAACCTAGCCATGGCCTTATGTTTGGTTGAATGATTGTGTTGTGGTTGATTGTTCATTCGATATGGTTGTAATATTTTTTGGGTTTTGTAATCTATTTATTCATTCATTTAGTTTGTAATAATAAGTAGGTTACATGCATTTCTTTTTCTAGAAAAATTATATTAGGATATACTTTTTTTGTAAAAGAAGATGCAAGGAAGGAGGCCCAAGTAAAGTGATGGAGACCACAACATGGAGTGAACACTTGGAGCATTTGGATGCGGGATCAAGTGGGAGTTCACCGACACAAGTTCATGTTCTTATGGGTCCCTTAGGAGAGACTTTTTGGCACACTTGTCTTCGGTCAACAAGTGTAGTCAAAATTAGGAGTCTAAGGTTATGAACTTGTGGTTGTATGTTTTATGCTTGTTTGATTGATTTACTTTTGTTTGTGCTATTACAATTTGGATTGTTAACAACTTAAAATCAACAACTAGCATAAAATTGGTACCTTAGAAATCGTTAGGTAATAAATCGGTTTTATTAAAGGCTAATGATTTCACAATAAATGGGTTTTATTAATAGGAACTATGAAAATGGGTTTTTCAACTAAGCACCATACATTTGAATGCATGCAAATGGAAGGTACATAAATTGTTTTCCAATCTAGAATTTAGAAAACGAAAATCCCTTTTTTTAAAATAAGTTGAACACCATCCTTTTATACAACACTCGAATCACTTGGGAACTCGGTATGGGATAAAGGTCACCTCACCATGTTGGAGGAAACTTGTGAGTTTGAGGTGGGTTTATCATATTTGTGGGATAAAGGTCACCGAACCACTTGTAAGTGTAAACTCACATGTGTGTATAAGTAGGATGACTTAAATTGGAAACCATGTGAATAGGGTCACCGAAGCATGGAGTACAATGGTGTTGATGGGATTAAACATGCCAACTAAACATAAGATGTTTAACCAATCCCATAAAACTAGAAGTTGCAAAGGTTTGGAATCGTCAAACATTGGCTACCTTATTAATTTAAATAGTAGGATAAAGTCACCTAACTAATATTTGAACGTAACGTTGGGTTCTATATTTTAATCATTAATTGTCTAGGAGACATAAAGGGTATTAATGATTAAAATTAATTATTGATATCAAAAATACTAAAATTGAGCTTTGTTATAGTTGTAGATGGCCGCAATCAACAATCCACCTAACGTTATTATCCCACCTGTTAATAACCTATCACTAAGATCTATTCTCAATAAGGATTATCTAAACTATAACAACTTTATGGATTGGTATCGAAACTTGAGAATCGTTCTCAAGCAAGAAAAGAAATACTACGTAATAGAGGATCCTATTCCCGATGAACCTGGCATTGACGATGCCAATAACTATAAGAATTGGGTAAAACACAACAAGGATTCGGTGCAAGTTTCTTGCCTCATGTTGGGAACTATGATTCCCGAGATTCAAAAGGATTTTAAACTTCATGGGGCATGCAACATGATCACCCAATTAAAGGAAATGTTCCTTACACAAGCTAGGATGGAACGCTTCGAAACGGTTCGAGCGCTTCATGCATGTCGTATGGAAGAAACCCAATCAGTTTCCTCCTATGTGCTTAAGATGAAAAGCCACATTGATAGTCTCGAGCGCCTTAATTGTCCCGTCTCAAAAGAGTTAGCCACGGATTTGATCCTAAATGGGCTAACCAAGAAGTTTGAAACTTTTGTTATGAATTATAACATGAATGGGTGGGACAAAAGCATTGGTGAGCTTCATGCAATGCTCAAGACGGCCGAGACGGAAATGGGTAAGAAGGTTTTACCCGTTCTCACGATCAATGAAGGTGCAAATAGGAAGAGGCATCACCCGGAACCCAAGGCAAAGGTTGTCAAAGGTAAGGGACAAGTTAAGGGCAAGTTCAAGGGAAAAGTGAAAGCGGAACCACCCGAACCTAAAGAAAAGAAGCCAAAGGTTTGTGTGAAGGATCCGTGCTTTGGATGTGGGGAGATAGGGCATTGGATGAGGAATTGTCCAACCTATATAAAAGAGTTGAAAGCTAAAAGGGATGCGGGGCAAACCTCGAGTACAATTTTCATGATTCATGTTAATCTTAATATTATTTCCTCTAACACATGGGTATTGGATACCGGATGTGGAACTCATATTTGCAATTTGTTGCAAGGGTTAAAAGGAGGTGATGGATCCAAGAAGGGAGATACTAGTCTCTTCATGGGCAACGGAGCAAAGGTTGTTGTCGAAGCCCGAGGGGACTACATATTGAAGCTTCCAAATGGTTTGGAAGTTATTTTAATTGATGTTTTGTATGCTCTTAGTTTGACTAGGAATATTATCTCCGTTTCACTTCTAAGACAATATGGTTATGATTTTAAATTTATGGATGATTGTATTTGTGTTTTCATGAATGATGTCTTTTATTTTAAAGAAATGCCATCTAATGGCATTTATGAATTAGTTCAAAATGGATTTGAGTAAGACTTATCTTTGGCATTGTCGCCATGGTCATATAAACAAAGATCGCATACATACACTTCAAAAGAATGGTCTTTTGGAATCAAGTGATGATTCATTTGATAAATGCGAGTCTTGTATGTTAGGAAAGATGACCGAGGACCCCTTTAGTGGAACAAACGAAAGTGCAAAAGACTTATTAGGTATCATACATTCGGATGTATGTGGTCCTTTTAAGACAATGACAAGGAATGGTGAAAGATACTTCATTACTTTTATCGACGATTATAGTCGTTATGGGTGTGTGTACTTGTTAAGACACAAAGATTAAGCTTTTGAAATGTTCAAAGTCTTCCAAAATGAAATACAAAATCAACTCAATAAAACCATCAAAGTACTTTGCTCGGATAGAGGAGGTGAATACCTAAGTGATGCTTTTCGAGATCATCTTAGAAGTTGTGGGATTATCTCACAACTTACTCCACCCGGAACACCACAACACAATGGTGTATCCGAAAGGAGGAATCGAACTCTATTGGATATGGTTCGGTCTATGATGGCTAGAAGCACATTGCCTCTATCATTTTGGGGTTTCGCTTTGCTCTCCGCGGCCCGTATTCTAAATATGGCCCCAACCAAGAAAGTGGATGACAAGACACCTTTTGAAATATGGAATGGAAGGGCTCGATCTTTATCATATTTAAAGGTATGGGTTGTGAGGCTTATGTCAAGAACAACACCCAAAACAAACTTGAAAGTCGATCCACTAAGTGTATCTTTGTAGGATATCCCAAAGATTCTATGGGATATTATTTCTACAACCCAACCAAGCAAAAGGTGTTTATTGCTCGAAAGGCCGAGTTCTTGGAAACTAAGTTCCTTATAGAAGATACTAGTAGAACAGTGGAACTCGAAGAGGATCGAGAACCACAAGCCAATACACGTTTGGTTGATACTAGCAATCAACAAGAGGATGTTGAAAATGATCAAATGGTTGATCAAAACACACAAAATGTTCGCAAATCCGGTAGAATTAGTCATCCACCCGAAAGATATGGATTTTTCATGGATGGATGCTATGGGGTAGCTTCGGATGAACCCACCACATACCGTGATGCAATGTCCCAATCCGAATGTGACGAATGGCTTAAAGCCATGAACGTTGAGATGCAATCCATGCATGACAACCAAGTATGGGATTTGGTTGTACCACCTCTTAATTCCAAACCGGTTGGAAGTAAGTGGGTTTTCAAGAAGAAAACCGATATGCATGTAAACTTGGATACTTATAAAGAAAGACTTGTAGCAAAAGGTTTCACTCAAACACAACGGGTTGACTATGATGAAACTTTTTCTCCCGTAGCAATGCTAAAGTCTATTAGGATATTCTTTGCCATAGCCGCATATTATGACTATGAGATTTAGCAAATGGATGTTAAAACCTCTTTTCTAAATGGGCATCTTGAGGAAGATGTCTATATGGTTCAGCCCGAAGGTTTTGTTGATCCACAACATCCTAATAAAGTATACAAGTTAAAGAAATCAATCTATGGATTGAAACAAGCATCTAGAAGTTGGAATCGCCGTTTTGATGAAGAAGTTAAGAAATTTGGTTTCATCAAAAATGGTGATGAAGCTTGTGTGTATAAGAAAGCTAGTGGGAGCATCATCACTTTCTTAATATTGTATGTTGATGACATACTACTATTTGGGAATGACATTCCAACCATGGAAAGTGTTAAAACATTGCTTGGAAGTTGTTTTTCCATCAAAGATCTTGGTGAAGTCACCTATATTTTGGGAATAAAGGTCTATTGGGATAGATCAAGGCGATTGATAGGTTTAAACCAAAGTACATACATTGACAAAATCTTGAAAAGGTTCAAAATGGAGAACTCTAAGAGAGGTTTGGTACCTATTCAAAGAGGGACGATATTGAGTGCATCTCAATGTCCAAGGTCAAAGGATGATGTCACACCCCGACTTAGGGCCTGGGTGTAACGCCTGTTAGTTGGTATCTGTTTTGAAAATATATCTGGGTTGTGGGTTTGTTTTAGCGGAAGTTTTTAAAAAAAAATTATTTATAAAATGTCGGGTCAGAATTCCTGTTTTGTTATTTCAACACCTATTATTTCAAAATATGATTCTTTACATATTTAACTAAAATATCTGAGCCATCAGATCACCTCTAATGACTATGTCTCCAATCTTTCATTAGTCTTGCCTGTCAGTTCTATTCTTTACAGTTCCATGAAATGTGGGGAAAAATACGTTAGCACACAGCCGGTGAATGACGCTGACTCAATAATACCAGTGTGTAAACAATAACAATACCTTTGTGACAATACTCATTAGGCACCCAACTCAATTGGGTTACAATTACCCTAAGTACATGTACAATTAATCATATACATAATATCATTTCTCTTATCAGTCTCGTAGACTACCAGAGGCATGTTTGATGATATGCATGGCTTTGGGGAAATCCGAGTCACCATTTATGTATGGATCCAGACACATGTATACTCTTAATTTGAGTATGCCCATTTCTCAATATTGTAGCACAAAGTTTTAAGGATTTGTAAATCCTATATAAATAGTTCAGACTCTAAAAGAGTTATAAAAGTTTATGGCGTATTCACCTGTTATGATTGTAATCAGTTTCTGTCACTGATTCCTGTATATTTATCAGTTTCGGTTACTGACCCCTGTCTGTAAATCAGTTATTGTTACTGATTCCTGTTTCTGTTTTCAGCTTTCAGATTGATTGATTGGCTGTTATCTCGAACCTATAGTATGAGTATAACATTTGTATAAATATCTAGATCTACGATCTAGCTTCAGACCCCGTAGTCTGTTTTGTATAGCTGTATCCTTGATAATTTATTTGTACAAAATATGTGGACATTTGTCCCTTTGTTTATTTATTAATTATATCTCAGGTTTCTTCTTCAGGAAGAAACATTTATACCAGGTTTCTTCTTTAAAAAGAAACATTACTTTATCTATAATCTGTGAATGAATAGTATCTTTCTTAATCGTTAAGAAATATTATTTTAACTATACCCTTTGCCTGTAAATGATTATGTTTCTTAATCGTGAAGAAACAATAATTTAACTATAACCTTTACTTATGAAAAGTTATATTATACTTAACAATGATCAAGGTTCGGGCTATACCCCCGACTATGGTCTAAGCTATTATTATAATAATAAAATAATAATTTAATTAGAACCCCTACCTCGTATGGGTAGTCGGAGTTAAATGCCTATGATTGGTTGAGCGGCACTTCTACTCTATATCGCGTATTATTGCTTAAACCGTCAGAGCTTCGGAGCTTGGCACGCTTCATGAGGTCGGTACGCCTTTCAAAGTCGGCACACTTTTCGAGGTTGGCACGCAAAACGATGCAACCGTGTGAAAAATGAAGTGGTTGGTGTGAGTTGGAATGTGCCGTACACCTTTCTATTTATAGCTGAAATCATGCATCTTCGCGTATCGCGAAGCTGCTTCGCGTATCACTAAGGTGCATTAGCTTTGCTGAGTCATCAGTAGGCTTGCCACGTGTGGCCACGTGTCGTTCCTGCCTCGCCACGTATACCGCATCTTCGCGTATCGCGAAGATGCACAACTTGGATTCTTCGCGTATCGCGAAGATGCAAAACTTTGAATATGTTCATTTTTAGTCCCTAGTCTTTTGGTAACTTGCCATATCTTGATCTTATCATCATCCAAAAATACAAAGGCGGCTTTTAAGCAGCTCGCGGGGATGCGAGCGTGAGAAGTGCAAAGTGCGTCATCATAGCGCCACATTGCGCCCATCGCCCGAGCCCGTGCCTGTGCGCTTGCTTCGCACCCTCCGCTAGGACTATGAAGAGTGGTTAGCCACATTAAAACATTTTTATGAAAACTTGATTCCTTATAAAGAGCTTCCATTTCTTTGTTTGTTTCTATGTGGGATGAAAATTCACTTCCGTATTTATACCCATGTGGGATGCTTACCTTTTCTTTCATTTTTCCATGTGGGATGGAATTTCTTATTTTCTTATGATAAGATGCCTTTATTTTCTTATCTTATTTTTCCTTATTACCTTAACATAATAATGTTTTGTTTTTCTTTATCTCATTCTTCCCTTTACTTATCTTTGAAAATATTTTTAATCCTTCAACTTTCAAAGTTGGCAATTTTTAACCCAAAATAAATATGGGTTTTTCCTAGATGTTGCATCCTCCCCACCTTGGAATGAATCTCGTCCTCGAGATTCGCTTTTCTTAAGTTTGGATGTTTTTACTTTGTTGACTTCTGATAGATTCCATCTAATCTGGTTCTTGTGTTTATCTCTCAATGCAAAATAGTTGAAAATTCTCAGATCTGTGCTAACTTTACATCTCAATTGATGTAATCAGTCAATAGCTCATAATATCATAAGTATTTGTAAATTGCTAAACACCGTGGCCAGTTATGTTTAATTACTTACCTTACCTTTCGCATTCTAAATATTTACCAATATTAGCTTTATTACTTCTTGGATTCGATCTATCTAATCATTTCCGTCTCTTGATCCTTATTATTTGTTTTCCTTAAATCATAATAGTACCTTTGTACTTTTGAGCAATCATATCTAATAATAATCATGTCTCTTAAACATTCTCGAGCTCTTTTAACTTTTTGATCAATCTTCATTGATCATTCCTTTAATAGCATTTCTCAGAGATTTCTTTTCAATTATATGCTATCTTTACATATTTTGATATCTCGTAACATCAGTGATATTCAGAATCTTATTCCCTCAGTATTCTATTAACCTAATAGGCTTGCATAAATATCTAGATGGTGTTTCTTGGTTTATCATCAGACTTTAAGTTTGTTTCAGTTTAGCAGATTCGTGGCAGCAGACTCGTGGTTTGATTAGCAGATTTTTAAGCTTAATTTTTTATTTCAGCAGACTCTCAGTCTGATCAACAAACTTTTATGTTTGATTTAATTCAGCAGACTCTTGGTTTGATCAGCAGACTTTAAGTCTGATTTGGTTCAGCAGACTCTTAGGTTTCACTTAACCTTAATAGAGTTTTATAGTAATTTTATATTATATTTACATATAATGTTTAATATGGCACGCCTTGGCCTAATAGAGATAGTTCATCTAACTGGATGAATCTGTCAGATGATAAATTAAATCAGCATGTTATCGGTTTTGAATGTCAGTTTCAATTTCGATTGAGCATTCTTGTGTATTGACAAGATTTTTATGCTAATATCTTATTTAGAACAGAGGGAATTAAATACCCTTTCTCAGTTTACAACACTTCTCGTTTTCATAACGAGTTACAACTAATGTACAGAAGTTAACTATGTTATTTGTTATCAGATATTTATGATTTCTTCTGACATTTGTATCAATCTTGGTTAACTTTTCTTTTCGTGCAATTTGTTTTGAAGTGACCCGTTTCTCCACATATAAAACATACTCCTTGTTTCTTCCTGCATTCTTGCATCATGTGTCCTTCTCTATTGCAGTATGCACACTTATCTGTGCCTTCTCGTCGACATTTTCCAAAATGTTTTCTTCCACAAGTTTTGCAAGTGGATTTTGAAATATTTCCTTCTTTCTTTATTTTCTCATAATCTTTCGGTTTCTTGATTTCTTATTCTTCTTTCTTGTCTTCCTCTTGATTTCTTACCATACTATTAACCAAGTATCCGGCTACCTCCATGGTCGATTCAATTGTTTGCGGCATATTAGCTCTTACCAAGTCTCTTATCTCTCTTGGCAACCCATATATATAACGTGTTATTTTATTATATTCCGGAGTAACCAGATGTGGAACTAGTCGACAATATTCAAGGAATTTAATGTTGTATTCCCTGAGATTTGTTCCAATCCCTTGTGATTCCACAACTGAGTTTGAATTCGATCCATCTCATGAGGTGGACAATATTTCTTTATAACAAGATCTTTGAATTCTTCCCAACTCAGATTGTACATTGTTTCTGTTCCTTTATTCCAGATTAAGGTATTCCACCATTCAAGAGCTTCTACCTTGAACATTTGAGAAGAATATTGGATACCTTCTTCACTTGTACACTTACTAATGTAAATGATTGCTTCTTGTTCCTCAAGCCATCTTAAGCGGCTATAGCATCCTTGTCTCCATAAAATTCCTTAGGTTTGTAAGCTTGGAAATTCTTAAAGTTGCATCCCGTTTGATGCTTCAACTTCTTTCGAGGTTTGTCCCTTGAGTTATTATCAGATGCAGTTCTATCATAAACTTCTTCCTTTCTTGAATGAACAAATTTACTTTTACTTTCCTTATTAGATTTGGGTTGGCTTTGATTGATAGAATTATCCTTGATAGCTTCTTGTATCATTTTCTGAATTTCATCTTTATATTGGGCGGGAAGTTCCTTGTTTTATCGTCAACATTTTCTCCGCTTCCAACTTTATTGGAAGGATTGTTCTGAGAGTTTGCAATTTCTTCTCATGACATACTACAGTAAAATTTTAAAGACAAGTTTAATATTCGAGAAATTAAAACATATCCTTTATTTATTGTAGTTTACAAAAGTGCATAACATTATTTATAGCTACACTTGTTACAATTACTACAGTTTTTTATTTATCTATTTCTTCCAGCGAATAATCAATTTATTGATCTTGTTGTCCTTTTTGGTATTCCCAATTGTTTCCTTGTCTTTTCCTTTTCCTTTTTCCTTCTCTTTTTCCATTTCTATATTGTTGAACATTGATTCGGCTATTTTTGTAACATCGACTTTATAACATGTTGAGTCATTTCTAATGTACATTCCTTCATAATCTGTGCTCCGGCATTCATTTTGAGGATGAGCAAAGTAAGGATCTTGGTTCATCTGATAATTGAAATATTCCTACCCTTGAGGATTTTCTTCCTGTTCAGTCATTATTTCTTTTCCCTTTGACTTTATTGATCATTGTGACCCACTTGATCCACTTGATTTTGTTCCCTGCACATCTTGTCTTCGCATGATATGGGCTAGTGGAATGTTGGAATCGAATGAATCTGAATTTTCCTCCATTGAGGTCTGATATGAGTCTTCACTACTAGATATAGGGATTGGGAGTAAAGCTGTCCCTATAGGCCCTTTTCCTTTACCTGACCGAGGTTGATATGATCCTTGGCTGGATTGACGATCAGACATCTCGTACGATGTTTAGATGAGAAATAGGATCGCGTTCCTATCTTATCTGTAACAGTTTTATTATCCAGTGACTGTATTTTAGATATTTTCAGTTAAGTACCTATTTTATTTGAATCAGTACTCGTGTTGGATTAAATCCTATCCTTATCAAGTTTAATCATTCAGTGATTATATCAGTTGGTATTGAATACCAATGTTTTCAGCAATTTCCTTATCTCTAGTCAAAGCCTAGGTAATAAGTATACCTAATTCGCTAACAACGATGGCTCTGATACCAACCTGTCACACCCCGACTTAGGGCCTGGGTGTAACGCCTGTTAGTTGGTATCTGTTTTGAAAATATATCTGAGTTGCAGGTTTGTTTTAGCGGAAGTCTTTAAAAAAAATTTATTTATAAAATGTCGGGTCAGAATTCCCATTTTGTTATTTCAACACCTGTTATTTTAAAATATGATTCTTTACATATTTAACTAAAATATCTGAGCCATCAGATCACCTCTAATGACTATGTCTCCAATCTTTCATCAATCTTGCCTGTCAGTTCTATTCTTTACAGTTCCCTGAAATGTGGGGAAAAATACGTTAGCACACAGCCGGTGAATGACGCTGACTCAATAATACCAGTGTGTAAACAATAACAATACCTTTGTGACAATACTCATTAGGCACCCAACTCAATTGGGTTACAATTACCCTAAGTACATGTACAATTAATCATATACACCATATCATTTCTCTAATCAGTCCCGCAGACTACCAGAGGCATGTTTGATGATATGCATGGCCTTGGGGAAATCCGAGTCACCATTTATGTATGGATCCAGACACATGTATGCTCTTAATTTGAGTATGCCCATTTCTCATTATTGTAGCACAAAGTTTTAAGGATTTGTAAATCCTATATAAATAGTTCAGACTCTAAAAGAGTTATAAAAGTTTATGGCGTATTCACCTGTTATGATTGTAATCAGTTTCTGTCTCTGATTCCTGTATATTGATCAGTTTCTGTTACTGACCCCTGTCTGTAAATCAGTTTTTGTTACTGATTCCTGTTTCTGTTTTCAGCTTTCAGATTGATTGATTGGCTGTTATCTCGAACCTATAGTACGAGTATAACATTTGTATAAATATCTAGATCTACGATCTAGCTTCAGACCCCGTAGTCTGTTTTGTATAGCTATAACCTTGATAATTTATTTGTACAAAATATGTGGACATTTGTCCCTTTGTTTATTTATTAATTATATCTCAGGTTTCTTCTTCAGGAAGAAACATTTATACCAGGTTTCTTCTTCAAGAAGAAACATTACTTTATCTATAATCTGTGTGAATGAATAGTATCTTTCTTAATCATTAAGAAATATTATTTTAACTATACCCTTTGCCTGTAAATGATTATGTTTCTTAATCGTGAAGAAACAATAATTTAACTATAACCTTTACTTATGAAAAGTTATATTATACTTAACAATGATCAAGGTTCGGGCTATACCCCCGACTATGGTCTAGCTATTATTATAATAATAAAATAATAATTTAATCAGAACCCCTACCTCGTATGGGTAGTCGGAGTTAAATGCCTATGATTGGTTGAGCGGCACTTCTACTCTATATCGTGTATTATTGCTTAAACCGTCAGAGCTTCGGAGCTTGGCACGCATCACGAGGTCGGTACGCCTTTCAAAGTCGGCACACTTTTCGAGGTCGGCACGCAAAACAATGGAACCGTGTGAAAAGTGAAGTGGTTTGTGTTAGTTGGAATGTGCCGTACACCTTTCTATTTATAGCTGAAATCATGCATCTTTGCGTATCGCGAAGCTGCTTCGCGTATCGCGAAGGTGCATTATCTTTGTTGAGTCATCAGTAGGCTTGCCACGTGTTGCCACGTGTCGTTCCTGCCTCGCCACGTATACCGCGTCTTCGCGACTTGGATTCTTCGCGTATTGCGAAGATGCAAAACTTTTAATATGTTCATTTTTAGTCCCTAGTCTTTTGGTAACTTGCCATATCTTGATCTTATCATCATCCAAAAATACAAAGGCGGCTTTTAAGCAGCTCGCGGCGATGCGAGCGTGAGAAGTGCAAAGTGCGTCATCATAGCGCCACATTGCGCCCATCGCCCGAGCCCGTGCCTGTGCGCGTCGGGTGCTTCGCACCCTCCGCTAGGACTATGGAGAGTGGTTCGGCACATTAAAACATTTTTATGGAAACTTGATTCCTTATAAAGAGCTTCCATTTCTTTGTTTGTTTCTATGTGGGATGAAAATTCACTTCCTTATTTATACCCATGTGGGATGCTTACCTTTTCTTCCATTTTTCCATGTGGGATGGAATTTCTTAATTTCTTATGATAAGATGCCTTTATTTTCTTATCTTATTTTTCCTTATTACCTTAACATAATAATGCTTTGATTTTCTTTATCTCATTCTTCCCTTTACTTATCTTTGAAAATATTTTTAATCCTTCAACTTTCAAAGTTGGAAATTTTTAACCCAAAATAAATATGGGTTTTTCCTAGATGTTACAGATGAGCAAGAGAAAATGAAAGGAATCCCATACGCATCAGCTATTGGATCCATCTTGTATGCAATGATATGTACTAGACCGGATGTGTCATGCGCTTTAAGCATGACATGTAGATACCAACAAAATCTGAGAAGTAGCCATTGGATGGCAGTTAAAAGTATATTGAAATACCTTAGAAGGACTTAGGACATGTTTCTAATATACAGTTCGGGTGAGGTGGAACTCGTAGTAAAGGGTTTCACGGATGCGAGTTTCCAAACCGATCGAGATGATTCTCGATCACAATCGGGATATGTTTTCGTTATGAATGGTGGGGCAGTCTCTTGGAAGAGCTCGAAACAAGATGTAGTGGCATTATCCACCACAGAATTGGAATACTTCGCCGCCTCATTGGCAGCTCAAGAAGCTGCATGGATAAGGAAATTCATTGCTGGCCTAGGGGTGGTTCGTACCATTCAGGACCCTCTATAAGGGATGAAGTTGAGAAAGGAAAGATATGTATTCGCAAAGTTCACACGAAGCAACATTGCGGATCCACTCACGAAGCTCCTTGAAAGGCCACAGCATGAAGGTCACACTTGTGCCTTAGGACTTCGATATTCTAGTGATTGGATATGATCTATTTTGTATTTGGATATCGGAAAATGGTTATTTTCGCTCATTCATAAGATTATGGTTTATGATTATGAAATTTTGAGTTACGTTCCATTTTAGCATGTTGAAATCCATGAATAAGTTAATAATTCTAAATACCCGTAGTCGATCATATTTGTGGGAACAAATATGAAAGGTAAGACTATTATGAACTTAGATTAGTGGATATTCATGAGGTATGAATATAGAGCAAAAGGTTGCTACCAAGGTTCATAGATATTTATAGGATATAAATATTGGACTGACCCGCTCTAAAATGTTAGTATATGGAATCTTTGTGATTGATCATAAGTAATGTGACACCCGGTAAATTTCCCAACCCCTTAAACTAAGTAATCAACCTAATAATTAGGTGATTGTAAATATTATGCGCGCCATGTTAGTCAGCGCGTGCATTTGTTATGTGCGCCCTGCGCGAGCGCGCTATGTTAAGAATCAGCGCGGGCACATTATGTGCGCCCGGCGCGAGCATATGTTAGAATCAGCGCGGGCATTTATGTTTGCCCTGCGCGAGCGCGCCATGTTAGTCAGAGCGTGCGTGTGTTATGTGCGCCCTGCGCGAGCGCACCATGTTAAGAACCAGCGTGAGCATATGTTATATGCGCCATGCGTGAACGTATTGGCCTTATGTTTTCATGTAACTTAAACGTTATGTTGTCTATGGGTTGACCATCCCGCATGATGCTAAGGCGGGTGCATCCTACATCGTTTATGCGCGTGCGGAAGGGAACTAACCTACCCGCATGGCGGGAACTTTGAGAGCTAGTTTGTCTGAAGCTCCAGGATGGAATTGACTTCAACATGACTGATCACTATGTTGAAATACCAAAACCACCTGGAGAATCTACAAATGAAACTCAAACGTCCCTAACTGCGAGAAGGTTACGCACCTACCCGCAGCAAAGAAATGTCCTACACGCAGAAAGCTATGCGCACCAAGTTATACGCGCAGAACAACACTTAGTCAAAATGTTCAGATTTAAGGAAATTGTCCCCGCCCAAAAGAGGGCGGTTGCGTGTTTCAGAAAACTTCTACTTTTTACTGTACACTGTCTAAAGCACTGAAAAAGCAAACTGTAAAAGTCAACTGCCAGCCACCCACTCTCACCAACCACAGCCCTGCATGTCCTGTCCATATCAAATCAGAATCTTTAATCTACTTTTCTACTCTTTTTAATAAATAATAATAATTTCCATACTTTATCATCATTTCAAAAGATTACAATTCCCTAAAGCAAGGGATTATGTTCCCTTGAGTTTGCCTATAAATTTGTAGCCTAAATTATCACCCAAAACACACTTCAAAGAACTACAAACTTGCACTAATCTTTTCCCAAGCATCCATTGTTTCCAGCTCCGATCCTGTTACTAGGTAAGCCGAGATTATAACCTTGAGATCTACTTTCCAACCCTTATATCTTGATCTTAATATATATAATTGTTATTTAATCGTATTCTAGACCTTCGATTCCGAGGCCAACACCAAGAAAACCCGAATCTCGATTAATCCCTTAACAAGAACCACAGGTGAGTCTCACAGCCCCATTTTTACTGTTTTCACTATTTTAAACTGTTTTCGGGGCGAGGGACACGTACTTAAATAATGTTTTATCATGGTATACTTACAAGCTAAGCAAACGATTACGTGTTTAAGTTATGTTTCATGATGAGCAATGCGAACAGTTATCTATGGTTTTTCGATGATAGTGCACCAGATTCGAGTAAGTGATCACTTTACCATTGGAACTCTAAGGGTAGGGACTGCTGGTTTGATCCGCCCACTCGTAGGGGTCGCACCTCTTACACAGACGAGTGCCTAGCACGGGGCAGTACTATGGGTTTGAGCCCGTTCGTAGAGGTCGCTCCTCTTACGCAGACGAGCGCCTTGTTTTCCGGCACAACGTCCGCGCGTAACCCGCGGGACGGTATTACAGCATATATTCGCTCGTAGTGGCAGCGCCACTTACACAGACGAGCACAGTTTTTCCAGAAGTGTCCGCGCGTAACCCGCGGGACGGTATTACGTTATTTTAGCTCGTAGTGGCAGCGCCACTTACACAGACGAGCACAGTTCCCAGAAATGTTCGCGCGTAACCCGCGGAACGATTTTATCAGAATATGTTGATAGAACTATGTTTTACCAAGCATGTGTTTTAATGATGCTAACAGAATTATGTTTCAGAATGATTATGATGCAATACGATTTATCAAGTTACTAAAACTTGTGAACTCACTCAGTTTATACTGATTCAAATGTTTTTACGTGTCTTTCAGGAGATAACTAGGTAGCGCATGGAGTCACACTTAGAGCACCACACGCTGAACATCTAAAACAAGCTTTTTGGAAGATTTTGGTTTTATCCCCTCGATGCGCACGGTTACCCGCCGCGCAAGGGGATATGGCGAGAAAATCTTCAGTTTTTGTACTTGGATGTTTTTTATGTAATCCTTAAACAATGTAATGTATTTGTATTAAACTTCTCATGCGCAATAAAAATCTTTGAATGTTTTGCAATGGCCCGTGCTTAAGTATCAATCCCCACTCGCGCGCGCCCGGCTGTTTCCGCCGCTCAGGGCCGGGTGTGACAGATTGGTATCAGAGCACTGGTTATAGCGAACTAGGAAAAGAAGTTTTTAACCTAGACTATAACCTTTGGGGAATCGCATGAAATATTTTTCAAAGAATATTTTCAAAAGAAAAATCACACACGCACTTAGGAACACGGGTCACAGTGTCTAGAGATAAGAACATTATGTGCTCTGAGTACATGCGCTAAGTTTGTTACATTTTCTTTTTATGAAAAGAATGCCTCCAACCAGAGCCAAGGGAATTACCATGACACCCGAGGAGCTCGCAGAAATAATCGCGCAGGCGATTGCAACGCATGAGGCCAGCAAGGCCGAATCTAGTCAGGGTCGCCAAGAGAACGAGACCCCAGAACCCGAATCAGGAGCCTTGGACAAAGGTTGCTCCTATAAAACATTCATGGCCTGTAGGCCTTGGCCGTTCAAAGGCACCGAAGGAGCCATTGGGCTCTACAATTGGATTGACAAGATGGAGACAGTTCTCTCCATCAGCGGATGTAGTGAAAACCAGAAGGTCCTTTACGCGACCTGCATGTTCCAAGAAGCAGCTTCGTCTTGGTGGAAGCTCCAAGTAAAGACTTTGGGGCGAGAAGTTGCTCTTCACAAGACCTGGGAAGAATTGAAAGAAATGATGATGAGAAAGTTCTGCTCTCGCGCAGAAATTCAGAGCTTGCAACAAGAATTCTGGAACCACACCATGGTAGGAACGGATATCGATGCCTACACCAATCGTTTCAACGAGCTTTGCCAGTTGGTGCCAGACATGGCAAACACAGAAGAAAAGAAAATCGAGAGGTACATCTTTGGGTTACCTCCTGTCGTTAGAGTCCCGCTCAACGCCGCCGCACCTCCGACCTTTGACGAGGCGGTTGCGCGAGCCATCACCCTTACAAGGGATACGGTTCGTGCGGGTATGTTGACTGCTCGCTTGAACGAGCAGCGAACCTCTGACTCCAAGAGGAAATGGAACTCCCACCGAGGATCAGACTTCAAGCAGCCACCGCCCAAGAAGCAGGAAAGCACAAGGGTTTACGCGATTCAAGCCGCGGAACCATCAAGGAAAGGATACAGCGGGCCTTACCCATGGTGCAACAAATGCAAGTATCACCACGAAGGCGAATGCGCGAACGTCACGTGCGCCAAATGTGGCAGACCAGGACACAAGGCGATGAATTGTCGCATCAGAGAAGCTGGATCGAGCGACAGCTGCTACGCATGCGGGAAGCCTGGACACTTCAGTCGGGATTGCCCACAGAAAGGAAACCAAGCTCGCGGGAGAGCTTTTGTGATCGGCGCGGGTGAAGCAAAGGAAGAGCCGAATGTGGTAACCGGTACGTTTTTGCTTAACGGTCATTATGCATCTGTCTTATTTGATACTGGCGCTGACCTAAGTTTTATATCCCATGAGTTTAAAAACTCCCTGGGCTTAGCGACCAGTAGGCTAGACAAACCTTATACTATAGAACTAGCCAATGGTAGGCAGTTATGCGCGAATGAAAGGACTGAGCAATGTGTGTTAGTCATGGGAGGTCATGAGTTCAATA
Source organism: Bidens hawaiensis (assembly GCF_021521415.1). Classification (NCBI taxonomy): domain Eukaryota; kingdom Viridiplantae; phylum Streptophyta; class Magnoliopsida; order Asterales; family Asteraceae; genus Bidens; species Bidens hawaiensis. Next base: position 217,669 of record NW_027491611.1, on the reverse strand, counting down.
TAAACTTGTTGCCAATAGATTTGGGAAGTTTCGATATTGTGGTAGGTATGGATTGGTTGGTCGAGAATCTCGCGGAGATTGTTTGTCATGAGAAGCAGGTTCGAATTCCACTGTTGAACGGAGAAACTTTGATGATTCAAGGGGAAAGAAGGGGAGTTGCGACGAAACTGATTTCATGCCTAAAGGCGCGTAAGTGCCTAAGGAAAGGGTGCTACGCCTTCCTGGCGCATGTAGTAAAGAAAGGAGATGAGCGAAGAATTGAAGACTTACCAGTAGTGCGCGAATTTCCAGAAGTTTTTCCTGAAGATTTGCCCGGGTTACCGCCGCCGCGACAAGTCGAGTTTCGTATTGATTTGGTCCCAGGAGCTGCGCCAGTAGCTCGAGCGCCTTATCGCTTAGCTCCATCTGAGATGCAAGAGCTATCCAATCAGTTACAGGAACTATTGGATAAGGGTTTCATACGCCCAAGCTTTTCACCTTGGGGAGCTCCAGTACTGTTTGTAAAGAAGAAAGATGGTTCGTTCAGAATGTGTATTGACTACAGGGAGCTGAACAAGCTGACAGTCAAAAATCGGTACCCCTTACCGAGGATTGACGACTTATTTGACCAGTTGCAGGGATCCAGTTATTATTCGAAGATAGATCTACGGTCAGGATACCACCAACTTAGGGTCCATGAGGAAGACGCGCCAAAGACAGCCTTCCGAACCAGATATGGCCATTATGAGTTCTTAGTAATGCCTTTCGGGCTAACTAATGCGCCGGCTATATTCATGGATCTGATGAACCGCGTGTGCAAACCATACTTGGACAAGTTTGTGATTGTGTTTATAGATGATATTTTGATTTACTCTCGAACCAAGGCCGAGCATGAGCAACACCTGAGAATGATTTTGGAATTGTTAAGGAAAGAAAAGTTGTATGCAAAGTTTTCCAAGTGCGAGTTTTGGCTTAGAGAAGTTCACTTTCTCGGTCACGTTGTAAACGAGAAAGGAATACACGTCGATCCTTCTAAGGTTAAAGCCATCGAAAACTGGGAAGCGCCAAAAACCCCAACTGAGGTGAGGCAATTCCTTGGACTAGCTGGCTACTATCGACGCTTCATTGAGAACTTCTCCAAGATAGCTCTACCTCTGACCGCGCTAACTCAGAAAGACAAGGCGTTTATTTGGGGCAAGAATCAGGAAGCGGCATTTCAAATGTTGAAACAGAAGTTATGTAGTGCGCCAATCTTATCCCTGCCCGAGGGGACAGATGACATCGTTGTTTACTGCGACGCTTCACACCAGGGACTCGGATGTGTCCTTATGCAGCGAGACAAAGTTATAGCGTATGCCTCGCGCCAACTTAAGACCAATGAGAAGAACTACACAACGCATGATTTAGAACTTGGAGCTGTTGTCTTCGCGCTAAAGATTTGGCGCCATTACCTCTACGGTACGAAATGTGTAATCTTTACGGATCATAAGAGCCTCCAACATATATTCGATCAGAAGGAATTAAACATGAGGCAACGAAGATGGGTTGAATTGTTGAATGATTATGATTGCGAGATCAAGTATCATCCGGGGAAAGCGAATGTGGTAGCAGACGCGCTAAGCAGAAAGGAGCGAATAAAAACGCTACGAGTCAAGGCTCTAAGGTTGACCATTCACGCAGATCTCTCTACCCGCATCCGAGACGCTCAGCAAGAAGCCTTGAAACCAGAGTTTGTTAAAAACGAATGCCTTGGGGGTATGATTAAGAATTTGGAACTTAAAGGGAACAACACTCGATATTTTGCCAACCGCATATGGGTCCCTCTCAAGGGAGGATTGCGCGAGCAGGTATTAAACGAAGCTCACAAGACGCGATATTCCGTACATCCTGGCGCAGACAAGATGTACCAAGATGTTAAAACGCTGTATTGGTGGCCCAATCTTAAAGGCGCCATCGCGATGTATGTCAGTAAGTGCCTGACGTGTTCAAAAGTAAAGGCTGAATACCAGAAACCATCGGGGTTGCTTCAACAGCCAGAAATTCCCATGTGGAAGTGGGAACAAATCTCTATGGACTTCATCACCAAACTACCAAGGACACCTGGGGGTTATGACACGATATGGGTTATTGTAGATCGGCTAACTAAGTCAGCACACTTCCTGCCGATTAAAGAAACTGATAAAATGGAAAGGTTAGCCCGACTATATATTCGAGAAGTAGTTTCAAAACATGGAGTCCCAGTGTCCATCATTTCTGATCGAGATAGTCGGTTTACATCAAGGTTTTGGAGATCGTTACATGGAGCTCTAGGTACTCGCCTTGATATGAGTACAGCTTATCATCCTCAAACGGATGGGCAAAGCGAGCGAACAATCCAGACATTGGAAGATATGCTGCGCGCGTGCGCGATCGATTTTGGAGGTAGTTGGGATACCCACCTCCCGTTGGTTGAATTTTCTTACAATAACAGTTATCACACAAGCATTAAGGCTGCGCCGTTCGAAGCTTTATATGGGCGCAAGTGTAGATCCCCACTGTGTTGGGCTGAAGTGGGCGACAAGCAAATGACTGGTCCAGAAGTGATCCAAGAAACAACAGACAAGATTTTTCAGATAAGGGATCGCCTTAAGGCAGCACGCGACAGACAGAAAAGTTATGCTGATATGAGAAGGAAACCGTTGGAGTTTCAAGTAGGGGATAAAGTACTTTTGAAAGTCTCTCCATGGAAGGGAGTCCCCCGTTTCGGTAAGCGAGGAAAGCTAAATCCGCGCTACGTTGGACCTTTTGAGATCCTGGAGAGGATCGGTCCAGTTGCTTATAAACTCCGTCTAACCGCCGAACTCAGTGGAGTTCATGATACGTTTCATGTATCCAACCTCAAGAAATGTTTATCTGACGAAACGTTAATTTTACCGGTGGAAGAAATTCATATTGACAAACAGCTGCACTTCGTAGAAGAGCCTATAGCAGTAACCGATTGGAAAGAACAAAGGTTGCGCAGAAGCAGAATCAAGTTGGTAAAAGTTCAATGGAACTCAAGGCGTGGGCCTGAATTCACTTGGGAAAGAGAAGATCAGATGCGCATAAAATACCCACACCTCTTTCAGAATATGGCTTCTGCCAGCAACGTCTCTTAAATTTCGGGACGAAATTCGTTTAACGAGGGGAGAATGTGACACCCGGTAAATTTCCCAACCCCTTAAACTAAGTAATCAACCTAATAATTAGGTGATTGTAAATATTATGCGCGCCATGTTAGTCAGCGCGTGCATTTGTTATGTGCGCCCTGCGCGAGCGCGCTATGTTAAGAATCAGCGCGGGCACATTATGTGCGCCCGGCGCGAGCATATGTTAGAATCAGCGCGGGCATTTATGTTTGCCCTGCGCGAGCGCGCCATGTTAGTCAGAGCGTGCGTGTGTTATGTGCGCCCTGCGCGAGCGCACCATGTTAAGAACCAGCGTGAGCATATGTTATATGCGCCATGCGTGAACGTATTGGCCTTATGTTTTCATGTAACTTAAACGTTATGTTGTCTATGGGTTGACCATCCCGCATGATGCTAAGGCGGGTGCATCCTACATCGTTTATGCGCGTGCGGAAGGGAACTAACCTACCCGCATGGCGGGAACTTTGAGAGCTAGTTTGTCTGAAGCTCCAGGATGGAATTGACTTCAACATGACTGATCACTATGTTGAAATACCAAAACCACCTGGAGAATCTACAAATGAAACTCAAACGTCCCTAACTGCGAGAAGGTTACGCACCTACCCGCAGCAAAGAAATGTCCTACACGCAGAAAGCTATGCGCACCAAGTTATACGCGCAGAACAACACTTAGTCAAAATGTTCAGATTTAAGGAAATTTTCCCCGCCCAAAAGAGGGCGGTTGCGTGTTTCAGAAAACTTCTACTTTTTACTGTACACTGTCTAAAGCACTGAAAAAGCAAACTGTAAAAGTCAACTGCCAGCCACCCACTCTCACCAACCACAGCCCTGCATGTCCTGTCCATATCAAATCAGAATCTTTAATCTACTTTTCTACTCTTTTTAATAAATAATAATAATTTCCATACTTTATCATCATTTCAAAAGATTACAATTCCCTAAAGCAAGGGATTATGTTCCCTTGAGTTTGCCTATAAATTTGTAGCCTAAATTATCACCCAAAACACACTTCAAAGAACTACAAACTTGCACTAATCTTTTCCCAAGCATCCATTGTTTCCAGCTCCGATCCTGTTACTAGGTAAGCCGAGATTATAACCTTGAGATCTACTTTCCAACCCTTATATCTTGATCTTAATATATATAATTGTTATTTAATCGTATTCTAGACCTTCGATTCCGAGGCCAACACCAAGAAAACCCGAATCTCGATTAATCCCTTAACAAGAACCACAGGTGAGTCTCACAGCCCCATTTTTACTGTTTTCACTATTTTAAACTGTTTTCGGGGCGAGGGACACGTACTTAAATAATGTTTTATCATGGTATACTTACAAGCTAAGCAAACGATTACGTGTTTAAGTTATGTTTCATGATGAGCAATGCGAACAGTTATCTATGGTTTTTCGATGATAGTGCACCAGATTCGAGTAAGTGATCACTTTACCATTGGAACTCTAAGGGTAGGGACTGCTGGTTTGATCCGCCCACTCGTAGGGGTCGCACCTCTTACACAGACGAGTGCCTAGCACGGGGCAGTACTATGGGTTTGAGCCCGTTCGTAGAGGTCGCTCCTCTTACGCAGACGAGCGCCTTGTTTTCCGGCACAACGTCCGCGCGTAACCCGCGGGACGGTATTACAGCATATATTCGCTCGTAGTGGCAGCGCCACTTACACAGACGAGCACAGTTTTTCCAGAAGTGTCCGCGCGTAACCCGCGGGACGGTATTACGTTATTTTAGCTCGTAGTGGCAGCGCCACTTACACAGACGAGCACAGTTCCCAGAAATGTTCGCGCGTAACCCGCGGAACGATTTTATCAGAATATGTTGATAGAACTATGTTTTACCAAGCATGTGTTTTAATGATGCTAACAGAATTATGTTTCAGAATGATTATGATGCAATACGATTTATCAAGTTACTAAAACTTGTGAACTCACTCAGTTTATACTGATTCAAATGTTTTTACGTGTCTTTCAGGAGATAACTAGGTAGCGCATGGAGTCACACTTAGAGCACCACACGCTGAACATCTAAAACAAGCTTTTTGGAAGATTTTGGTTTTATCCCCTCGATGCGCACGGTTACCCGCCGCGCAAGGGGATATGGCGAGAAAATCTTCAGTTTTTGTACTTGGATGTTTTTTATGTAATCCTTAAACAATGTAATGTATTTGTATTAAACTTCTCATGCGCAATAAAAATCTTTGAATGTTTTGCAATGGCCCGTGCTTAAGTATCAATCCCCACTCGCGCGCGCCCGGCTGTTTCCGCCGCTCAGGGCCGGGTGTGACAAGTAAATTTGAGGAAAGGCAAATATCATAGTATCCTCCGACCTGAGATACATATTTGGTCTTGATATTCACCAAATATTATACCTTGACTTAGTTCTTCGTTGCTCTGAAACATGACAGTACATAAGTCTAGGATCAGGTATGATACAAGGTAATTGTGAGAGACATATGGAGTCTGAAGGGGATTTTTCCCTCTTATTCGTTGAGAGTAAGATGTCTAAGGCCTGCTAAGTTAAATCAACAGAGAATGATCACTCTGTGTCTCTGGATTTGACATGACATCTGTGACAAAAGGATAAATGATAGTTTCACCTAAATCATTTCAAGTAAGGGACTTGAAGGGGATGATGTTATTGAATGGCACTTCATCATGCGTATTAGGGGTAGTAAACCGTAGTTAGGCAGTATTTGCTATTTGCATCAATCTTCTATATATCTTGTGCAAGTGGGAGATTGTTGGACTTAGTCTTCCCAAGACACATATTATAATTGATGTGGCTAGTACGTCATGATCCAAGTCGAGTCATACCCAATAACAAGCTATACAAACATCAATAATATTTGTTTAACACTTGCGTTATTTGGAACGGGGTTTCTAAATACATAGTACTTGTGAAATGAATAGATCATATGGATGATTTATATTTTGAGAGAGAGCATTCCATAGTGTTATTTAAAATGGTTAAGTAACAATATGTGAATAATGTTACCTAGCATTTTCCTATATTGTGTTATATTTATAACACAATGTAATAAGTTTTATAACACAATATATATAAATGGAAAGTTTGAAAAAAAAATAATAATAAGAACAAGGAAGGAAGCCCCCCCCCCATCTTACTCTTTTCTTATTTTATTATTATTTTCAAATGTGAGTGGGTACATGCAAGTCTTCTAAGTGGCAAATTTGGGTGGCACCTTGAAGACATCCAACCTTCTTCTTTTCTCTCATTAGTTTTACAAGTAACACAAAAAAACTCCTCTCCTCTCCTATTCTCTTTATCATTTTCGGCCAAGGAGGAGAAAAAGGAAGGAGTTCTTTCAAGTGTTTAATCCTAGCTAAAGAAAGTGTATTGTTGGAGCTTGGGGTATGCAAGCTTGAGGAACACCTCTTTGAAGTTCTTGCCATCCAACCATTCTCTCCTTCACCCTTTTGATTACTTGAAAGCTAGTCTTAACATGCATGGACTTATAGTGACATGCATATATTTGTTAGTATGTTTTTCATATTTGGATCCGGGCTTGGTTTTTCATGTACAAAATTGGTTTTATACACCTAAAATTAACAAGATTTAAAACATATATCCGCTACGTTTTTGATAAAAGTAAGGTTTTATCTCTTTGATAATCTTGTTACAACCCAACAGTGTCATCGTTAAATACACTCTCAATCATTTCAGACTTAAGAAAATTCAAGGGAACTTCTTTATCCGAAAATACTTATGATACACCCTTTAACTTAAAAACTTTTCCTTTTGATGACTCACTTTGAGAATTAATGAATCTCATCAAATCCTCATCAGAAACTTTAGGTTTGTCTGATTTCATTACTTTAAAAGATACTTTTGATTTGTTCAAGGAATTTCCCGAGGATTTCGAACCATAAACGGCTTGTTCGAATTCCTCCGGTTTACACAGAATATGATTGTCAGAAGGAATATTATCATTTTTCACAATCACTTCTGGTTCATTTATTTTCTCAATAGACCATCAATCTCATTTTCAGTAAAAACATGAATTGCTTTTGATATGAACATGTTCTTGAATTGTCGGTTTTGTTGTTTCAACACTTTCAGTAACAACGGGCTTTTCCGAGGTCGTATATTGCTCAACAACATCAGGAATGCTCGTGTAGTATCCTTTGAAAGGAGGAGGAATCTCCACATATCCCAAACCAGATTTACCATTCTTTTTATGTGAATGATTCACTTCAATTATTTCATTTAAGAGAAATGATGAGTCTCTAAATTTTCCATGTTTATTTTTTAACTCTAGGACTTCATTTTCTAATTTAGTAATACTGGTCCAGAGTTTGAGAATCTCCTGAAAGTGTTGCTCAACAATCACAAGTTTACAGTTAACTTCCGCTTTCAGATCATGATTACTTTTAGACAATTCTTGATTTTAAGAGTAGATTGATCCAAGAAGTTGGATTTTAGTCTAAAGCAATCCTTCATCATGGAAAGCTCGTTCATGAGTAGAGTATTTTGTTGTAAAGCATACTCAAATTTACTTTTGAGTTCACCACAACTGTCACACTCAGTAACGACTTGGGTAGTTACCGTGTCATGTGACTCATTCACAGATAATTTAAACGAAGAGTTAGTACAAACCTCCTCAATCTTTGCCATGCAAGCGAAAGATTCATTTTTCTTCAGTAGACGAGTTATCAGAATCCGTCTTTGATTTAGAACTGTCACTATCATCAGTTAAGTTATCGCCACTTGCATCTTCAAAATGCTCTACTGGTTCAACCACAACAAGATTTGCATGGTTCCCCAATAAAAGTTGTGACCAATCCAACCCCTCATTTAAAACTAGGGCTTGTGAGCTAGCCGCTTTAACTTGATCCCCCTCTGATGGTTTCTTCTTTTTTGGTACAGACGAACTTTTCCCCGAAGACCCGTCAGCATTACGAGGACCCGAATATTCTTTCTTCGGCTTGTCACACTCTTTTGAAAAGTGTCCAAAATCACCACAGTTGTAACACTTAACCTTTAATTTATCGAATCCAACCCTCTTATTCAAAGTAGGTAGATCATTGCCGGTTCATTGCATGAACCATTTTACTTTATGCACGACCATTGCCATGTTCCATTTTTCGTCCGTGAGTTCTAGATCATCGGGGTCAATCTGGTCATAATCTTCATCTGTTAGCTCGCTTGTAGCAATCTTACTCCCAACCAATTGTTCGTAAGATGTCAAGAAAGCACATAAGAATACGAACTGCTGCTACGCTTCTTTCATATTTACATTAGGCGGAGAGCTTTGTTGATACATGTTTTGTACGTCTAGGTCTTTATCGTTTTATAATGTAATAGTTTATAAGTATAGGGGTGTTAATGTAAATATATGCTATTCGCCTAATTGTAAGGCACATTCGTTACTCCGTAAAGAATGTGTCACATTCGTGTTAATGTAAGTCCCATTCGTTAACCTAGACTAACGAATGGAACATAACGAATGTAGGTTATTCGCTATCATTACAGTATTAACGAATAAGCTTGTTTATTAGTTAAGTAATCATAACGAATGACCTATTCGTTAAGCTTATCTTAAGGAATAGGGTCATCACCTATATAAACCCTCTGTAATCTATTCTAAACAGAACAGTTTCTATTGTTTCCGCATTTCTCCTCGTTACTCTGCCCGATTATCCTCTCAAAACACATAGTACAGACACTAATGTATTCCTAGCCTAATCCGATACCTAATCAGTGTTAACATTGATGTCATCACAAGATCAAGATCCGTAAGTGTTCTATCAAGTGGTATCAAAGCCTGTGATCTGATCTTCGATGCTTCTCGTTGATTAAATCGTTTAATTCGTCATATATTAGATGAAATTCATGGTGAATTGATTCTAATTGAGATTCTGATAAAACAGAGATTCCAGTTTAGTTGATAATCGAACTGTTCAAAGTATTTCGGACCAGTAATAATGTATTAAGTGACTGAGTAATGGAGGTTTGAGATTGATTTGAGATTGAATTGAGGTTTAATTGAGCTATTGATAGTCTGGTTTGAGTTTGGAATGGTTTGGTGAATACAGAGTGTGAAATTTTTAGATTTGGGAGTGGTTTGAGATTACTGACGAGTATTATAAGGTTCGGAATTGATCTGCGAGTTGATTGATAGATATCTCAAGGATTTCGGACTAGTTTAGACATAGACCTGAGTTTTTGGAAAATTTGAAGATATGAGTTCTCATTCGTTAACTGATGAGTTCTGATTCGTTAATCATGAACCGCTCATTCGTTGAATCACTCGCTAAAAGTCAAACAGCTCATTCGTTAATCCACTCCTTTCGTTAAAATCACATTTCGTTATAGAACCACATTCGTTACATAAACCACCTTCGCTTCAAAGCTCATTCGCTCCCCCCTTTCGTTATTCATTCTCCTTTCGTAATACTCGTTCGCTTTCTAGTTCATTCGTTAAACTCATTCGTCTTAACAGTATTCCTGTTAACGAATATCCTTAGCGAATATTTGTGTCACATTCGTTACTGTTTCTCCATTCGTGTGAACAATAACCAGAAGTTCTTAAGTGTTTACAAGTTTAGTCCTTGAAGTTTCATAAAGTGTTATCATGACTTCTCAGAATGCCTCGTTATACGCATTAGCATCCCAAAATGCTCTAATGCAACAAATTTTGACAATGGACAATGAGATCGGAAGTCACAACAAGTGTCCAAAACTGCTGAAACTTTCTGATTTTACTCGGTGGGAACCGAGGTTTCGTGCACACTTGGGATCCGTTCATCCAAGTAGTGTACGTTATCTTGATGTTATGTATGCTGCACCGTTGGTGGGAAGTGATAATCTTGGTTAGACTCCCAAAGAATTTAAACATTATGAAGCTCAAGAATTGAAAGATTTTGAGAGTGCAACAAAGGCATATTGAACTCTTACTATGGCGTTGCCCGAACAAATTTTTCACCAATACAGCACCATAAAGATTTGTGCCTCTTTGTTTGATACTTTAAAAAGAAGAAGCTTGGGCAATAATCTTGAGAGCTGGAAAACACTTGTGAAATTTCAGTTTAGAAAATTTATATTGATGAATAATGAAACGATTGAAGAGATGATTAATCGTTTTAGTCATCTGGTGGCTGAAATGGCTAGTGTCAACTTCGAGCCAACAGAAACTGACAAAATAGATACTTTGAAGTGCACTGCCCTCATCATATTCGACATTTCTCTTTGTGTTGAAAGAAAACGGTTTCTTTCGTAACACAGAACTCACTACTGTGCAGTTTATCAACAAAATTGAAGAAAGAGAATTTGAATTGAAGTGTCAAAGTTTTTTGAAAGACAATCAAACACAGAATCCTTCAATTTATGGTGGAGCAATGCCGGCTAACAATTCTTCTAGTTCAACTTCTGTCCCAATCACTTCTTTCTTCACTCAAGCTCAAGAAGAGACATCTAATAAACAGCTCACCTAATGTATGCTTTATGGCAACGGGTGCAAAATCAGAGTCTACTACCAATTCTTCAAGTTCATTACCGAAAGTAAACATTCATGAACCCGAACAACAATGTGCTTTCTTGTGTGCATTCATGACTTCGTATGAACAACTGGTGGGTAGCAAAATTGCCACAAGTGAACTTACCGATGAAGACTATGATCAGATTGATCCCGATGATCTTGAATTAATGGATCTCAAAAGGAATATGGCGATGATTGTTAGAAAGGTCAAGAAGTTTATGTAGAGAACTGGAAAAGATATTCCAACGCTTAACAAACGAGTTTGGTTTGATAAGTTGAAGGTTAAATTCTATAACTGTGGGGATTTTGGCCACTTTACCAAAGAATGCGACAAACCAAGAAAAGAATATTCTGGTCCACGCAATTCTGAGAGATCTCAAGGAAAGAATGCATCGGGAAACGATCAAAGCAAACGAAGTTCTTCTGAAGGTGATAAGAACAAGTCAAACAATCAAGCTCTTTTCACTAATGAAGGGGTTGATTAGTCTCAAAGGTTGTTGGGAAATCAGGCTAACCTTTCGGTATTTGAATCAGTTGATCAATTTGAAGATGCAAGAAGTGATCAAGTATCTGAAGAGAGTGACACATCAGACTCTGAAACTGATCTTGATTAGAATTCGTCTGATATCTCATCTGTGCAAGTAGAATCAGATAATTCAAATTCTGATGATCAAGTGGAATCCTATGCTTGCATGGCAAAGATCGAAGAGGTATGTCCTACTTCTCAGATTAATGTATCTTAACCGACTACTGTTGTAAGTGAGTATACTGAATGTGCCGATCTCAAAATCAAACTTGAAACAGCATTACTTCAGAACTATACACTTACAAAAGATCATTTCATGATTAATGAGTTTAACGTATGTGTACATTCGTTACGGGGGTTAACGAATGTAACCTTTTCGTTCATTGTCAGACGAATGAGGATACCTGGATATCGAATGAAAAATGATAATGTATGAGATTCTTAAAACAAGAAAAAAAAAGAAAAGTATTTTCAGAAAATTTACTTAAACTAATTTTTTGGGGATTTTCCGAATATGCTGGGTACTCTTCTCGCAAATTTTGAAGATATATTTTCCGGCCTACTTTTCACGCATATCGAGGGGTCGAGGGGGAGTAACTGACTAAGTTACCGAGAATTTTCTTGAAAATTTTCGAAGAATTCTTCAAGACCTTTCCTAATTTGTAAAGAAATGGGGGAGATAAAAAAATTTCAAAGAGGTTATTCGATTGGTATCTTCTTACATTTGCCAGGATTTCTTGAAAAATTACTGCAATTCGGGTGGTAATTCATGATTGCAAATCTATGTTTGACTGAGTTCAAGACTGCTATTGTTCTTTGATTGGTGACTGATTTGTTCGAGATTGAAACCTGACTATGTGGGATATGAGTGTCTGTCAGTTTACTTCTTTTTGAGGGACTTTGATCCTGACAATGTTGGCTACGAGTATTCGGCAGATTACTTCTGTTGAAGGTGACAATTCTTGAATGGGTTGATCTTGTTGAGGAATATACGAGTCTTGTCATCAGATTTAAGAATATGATCATTCGGGATTGATTAACAAAGGTTGGAACTCTGAATCATATGCCCAAAACATTAGTGCATCCAAGCGTATTGGTTGCCGAAGAGCTTCAAAGAGTGATGATATGGGATAGACGTTATCGAGAGAGTGAAGACCAAAGTGAAAGATGCAGAATGATTGGGTTGTTCATAAAGATGTATGACGAGATTAAACGTAAAGACATTTTTACGTTACCAGTGCGACAGATAGCTGATGACTTGTTGTAAATTGATTCGTTTGATCGAACCATATCATATGCCAGTTGGATGATCAGAATGATCACCTAGAGATGCTTATTTAAGGGGGAGATCTGATACGAGTAGCTACAAGTTGTTGGTTTGCTTACAAAGAGTTATATTTTGTCTGTTCACACAAGCCCGAGAATCATCAGCCAAGGGGGAGGTTGGCTGTACGGCTGATGATATGCAGATAAAGTATTCATGGTTAAAGTATTCAACTTTAACGTATTCGACGTTAATGTATTCGTCGCTAAAGTTTTCGACGCTAAAGTTTTGAAGACTAAAGTATTGGAAAGCATTCGACAGCTACGGACAAGGGGGAGTCTGTAAGTGCACGGATTTGGTGTCCGCAGCTGTTCGAATAGGCTAGGGGTTGTTTAGTCTTTACACATAATGTATAAAGGCTCATTCGCTAAGCATGTTTAGCGAATGAGGCCTCATTCATTAAAGACTAGGCATATTCGTTAAAGTAAGAGCTCATTCGTTACTACAGTGTAATGAATGGAGGCTCATTTGTTAAGGTATACCCATTCGCTAAGGGTGTTTAGCGAATGGGGCTATGGAAAGACCTTATTCGTTAACCTTGTTAACGAATGAGAGGTCTCATTCGTTACTACAGCTCTAACGAATGAGACCAGCCTATAAATAGGCCTTCCGTAGTGAAATGCATAAAAGATCTGTACCATATTTATGTTTATGTAACGTTATGCTGTCGGATTCTCTCTAGATCATTAATGTATTCATTATCCATTGTAATGTAATCATCCTTTAACGTATTGAACAAGATCATTAACGTATCGTTTGCGACTAGATTCCTAGCTCGTAAACGTCGTAATAACGTTTCTACAATTCTTGATAGAACACTTACGGATCTAGATCTTGTGATGACATCTATGTTAACACTGATTAGGTATACGATTAGGCTAGGAATACATTAGTGTGTGTACTGTGTGTTTTGAGAGGATAATCGGGCAGAGTAACGAGAGGAAATGCAAAAATAATAGAAATTGTTCTGTTTAGAATAGATTACAGAGGGTTTATATAGGTGATGACCCTATTCGTTAAGATAAGCTTAACGAATAGGTCATTCGTTACGATTACTTAATGAATAAACAAGCTTATTCGTTAATACTTTAATGATAGCGAATAGCCTACATTCGTTATGTTCCATTCGTTACTCTAGGTTAACGAATGGGACCTACATTAACACGAATGTGACACATTCGATACGGAGTAACGAATGTGCCTTACAATTAGGCGAATAACATATATTTACATTAACACCCCTATACTTCTAAACTATTACATTATTAAACGATAAAAACCGAGACATACAAAACATGTATCAACAAACTCCCCCTCGTCTCGACCTCTTTATCCTTCATCTCTGGAACATCTTTATCTTCCATTCGGTACAACTATGAATCTTGTATGCATAACAGACTCGAAAAACCTTTTGAAATTGCATCGCAAGCTCGTAGTCGCATACAATAGCAAACCTGATCTGACTTGTAAATAAAGCATCATTGTCAAACTCAGATAAATTAACCAGCCACATTGGATCAATTACACGGATAGTCTTCGTGTTCGACCCGTAACCGAATACAACAACCGCTTCACCTGTATGATTGTCATAATACCAATAATTAAAAGAGGTGAATAGACTCTGAGGAAATATCTTCATTGGAGCCCTCTTCATTATCTTTGGTGGCTTAAGTTGTAGTATCATCTTCCTCCAGCCTGTGCGTTTATCAATCTCATCAATGTACTTGTGAGTCGGCACCTGTTGCTTGAAGAACTTGAAACCAAAACGAGTTTCATTCAATAAATGATTGTAGAACCACTCAGCCCACTGATCTTTCCAACAATTCACGAACGGTCTGTTGGCTAGTGTTCTCACATCCCACCTTGCCATAGATAAGATATCGTGTGGGTGCTTGAAGTAATACATACCGTGCTTCCACTTCACGATATATACTTTAAGTTCTGAATCAAACTGCCATGCCACCAAATCACCTTTCACATCTTTTGCAGGCTTGTACTTTTTCATCTGGTATGCAGATGCTCGAGCCTTGGCCAATTTGACTTCCTCCTTTTCATGATATCCAACGGCCTCGATCATCTTGTTCATTCTCTGCATATCATGATCAAACATACCTTCCAAAGCACGATTTTGTTTTCTTTCTTTTGCCGTGAGGTGACTTGTTTCAGCAGCTTTGTTCCACTTTTTAATCTTTTCACACAAACGACGTTCAGCTGCATCAAAGTGCTCATTAGTGAAAAGCAGAATACCCGATTCGTTGTTGTTGTTGTAAGTGTAGAACTCAGGGTACTCCTCAGCAGTAACGCCTTCAACCTCTACCTCATCAAAATCAGGCACATTTCCGTGTGGAATGCCTGTATTAGTACTTTCCTCTATCTCAATATAAACATCCACACTACTTCTTAACACGTCAACCTCATCTTCCTTTAGATCCAGAAGCAAGGCAATTTGTTCTTTTGTTAACGAATGATAAACAAATTCACTTTCTTCGAGCTCATCCGCGTTCACCATACTATACACTACTCCGTCTATTCCCACAAACAAGGTCATATTAGCCTGAATAACATCAATCGGTTTGGCTCTCGTGTAATCCTTATATGGCACAAACTGCAACTGACTATCTCCAAACCCACCACCAGCACTCGTATGAGTCTTATTACGTATAGCCTCCAGTCGTGCCACAGGAGCATATACTTTAGTGTAATCAATGCCTTCTTGTTGATTGTAACCAAGAACAACCAATCGTGCCTTATTTCTCACGATTACCCCATGATCGTCCTTTTTGCACTTAAAAACCCATTCTGTCGGAATAGCCTTTTTCACACGATCAGGTTTATCAATTAAGTCCCATACACCAGTCGAACAAACTGTTGCAACTCCTCCTGCATAGCTTCAACCCAAGACGGTTCCTTAAGCACCATTGTGACACATGTAGGTTCAATCTGTGAAAGGAAGCAGGTGTATTGTGCAATACTGAGGATACCCGAAGAGTAGAAATCCGCATAAGCACAAACTATCGAATCTTCAGTAGGAGTTAAATTACACTCAACTGTATCATCACATACATTAGCTAATTGGTGTCTTGTACGAACCCCTTCGTTCACATCACCGATTATCTGTTCATGCGGATGATTAGAATGAATCCTTAAGGAAGGATTAGCAGGTACAGATACATTATCACCCAAATTGGTGATATTTTCCTCCGGTGTGTCTAAGAAGACAATTTGTGATTCATCAACAATTTGAGTCGGCTCGTTGGTGTCTTGAGCTTCATCAAAAGAAACAGATGATGAATCAACAAAACCAGCATCATCAGAAAAGTCTCATCCTGAGATGCCTCAGATACATTTGGAGTGACATCTACATCAACCGAAGAAGAACTTGGAATAGGAAGACATTGTTCCTCCAGATATGATCTAACAAAATCCTCAGGTACTTCTTCAACCACTGATCTAAACGAATTAAACAACCCGCCGTAATCGAACATCCAATCAGAACCCGTACCAGTTGGTGGAGCAGTATAACTTTGGCAATCAACATGATACCATTCTTCCACACAACCCGAAGAGATATTGATGATTCGTTTCTTAGGAGACTTGTATCCCAAAAAATAACCCTCAAAAGCTTTTTCATCAAACTTTTCAGCATCTCTCTTCAAAACAGTACACGGACACCCGAATGATTCCAAATACTTTAAGTTGTATCCCAAAAAAAAATTACGATTTTTCAGAAGCTCGTAACTCGTCTTCTTGAACTTCTTTACAGTTAGTACGCGATTCAGTGTGTAACATGCAGTATTCACAGCTTCGTTCCAGAATTGAACGGGTAGTTTTGAATCAGCAAGCATCGTTCTCGCAGCTTTAGTCAACGTACGATTCTTTCTTTTTAGATACACCATTCTGTTGAGGAACGTAAGGCACACTGAATTCCCTATGAATTCCTTTGTGAATGCAGAAGAAATCCAATACATTATTCTTAAATTCAGTTCCATTGTCACTACAAATTCGTCTCACTTTTCAGTTTGTAAAGTGATTCGATCTTCGTAATAAGATTCTGAATTAAGATAGGAGTTTGATCTTTCGATCCCATAAATAACACCCATGAGTAATGTGAGAAATCATTAGTAACCACCAAGCAGTATAAGTCTCCAGCAATACTTGCACGATTCACTGGACCAAAAAGATCCATATGAAGTCTTTTCAGTGGTGTAGCAATCGTGTTGATTGACTTGCTTGGATGTGATTTCTTCTTTTGTTTCCCCATCTTGCAAGCGACTCAATGATCATTTATCTTGAAATTCTTAAGAGATACACCATCCACTAACTCATTTGATAAGAAAATTCATCTTGCGTATGTGAATGTGTCCCATGCGTTGATGCCAAAGGATAGAATCCTTTTCAGTTGCTTTTGACACGAAACATGTGGCCGAGGGTGAAACATTTACATTACAACACATGTCTAGTACATAAATATCATTCGATCGAGGTGATCTCATGACAACCATGTCTTCAGGAATCGTGTATCCCGATTGAAGGATAACACATTCCTTGTCGGTGAAAATTGTGGTAAATTGCTTATCACATATCTGTGACACGCACAATAGATTATGATCCACCTTTTCACAATAATTAACTTTTTAAGCGTTACTTTCCCGTTTGAAACTTCTCCCTCCTTTGTAATCATACCCCCGTTGTTACCAACAAATGCAACATAACCCCCTTGAATATCTTTGACGTTATTCAGAAGATCCAGGTTGCCGGTGATACGCCAAGAACATCCACTGTCCAATATCCACTTGTGATTTGAAATGGACCTAGATGAACTCTGCACAACAAGGTAGAAGGATTAGTTCAAAAAGGCAGTCCAAGCCTTAGTCTTGGGCTCTCCCTTTGATACTTTTGGAGAAAAGGTTAAATTAACACTTACATTCGGGACTTGAGAATAGGTGACAGGTTTCTTAGTTTTCTTCTTTAAGTAACCGTCACGTATAATTCCTAAATCCGTGTTTCTACAAATTGGTTGAGCACGGTCAACAAATTTGCTAGATACATTAAACTCATCAATCCGAATAACTTTCTTTGGATTGATATTTGGATACATTATGTAACTGTCATCAATTTGATTGTTATTTACATTATGTCTCAAGTCGGTCTTTTGGTTTGATGACACCTTGATATCATTAACCTTTGCATTACATTTCTTTGAAACATGCCTAGGTTCACCATATTTAAAACATAAACGTGTATCTATCGACTTATGTGGTGACACATTTGGCACAAGCTTATGCACAGGTTGAATAACATCAATCTTAGGTTCTTCAGAAGTTACATCTTTGGTACTTTCGGTTTGATTCCCTTTTTACTTTGATAAAATTCTAGGTTGGTAGAATTAGTTGCATTCTCCCTACCAGAATATTTTACAAATTTTATGGGTTTGAACAATTTTCCATTAACAATTTCTTGAACATTTTTCAATTTTGACTTGTTAAATTGTTGTTCAAGTTTTGTAACTTCTGAAGTGTCATCTTGAAATATACTTTCAATCAAATCTGGATTTAGAAGATTCAAAGGAACTTCTTTATCCGAAAACACTTTTGACAATCCTTTTAACTTAAATATCTTTCCACTTGAAGATTTTGGATGAGGATTGACAAATTTCATCAAATCTTCATAAAAAACCGAAGGTTTATCTGATTTAGATACTTTAGAAGGTATCTTAGGAAGTTTTGATGAATTACCCGAAGACTTTAAACCATAAACTACTCGTTCAAACTCCTCAGGTTAACACAAAATGTGATTGTCAACAGGAATATTCTTATTTCTACAATCTCATCTGGCTCAGACAACTCTTCAATAGAACCGTCCACTTCATTTTTAGTAAAAACTGATTTACTCTCAATATGAATCGGTTCTTGAGTTGTTTTGACTTGAACAACATTTTTTTCAGATTCAATAGTAGGCATTTCTGAGCATTAAGTCACATCAGGAATACTACTATAATCTTCCTTAAATGGAGGAGGAACCTCAACATATCCTAAACCTGCTTTCCCATTCTTCTTGTGAGTATTATTGACTTCAATAATCTCATTTAAAAGGAACGAGGAATCCCGAAATTTTCCAAGCTTGTTTTTAATCAACTCAGGCTGTAAATCATTGATTATCATCTGCAGAAATCTTGGATACATTAAGAACTTATGACGGCTCGTAATATTTTCCTTCAAGTGATAATAAACCAATTCAGAGAAATTGAATGGTTTATTCAACACTAAGGCAACAAAAGCAGATTGTAGCATTGCTAGGCATTCATCGAATCCACCCTTACGACCTCCGAGACAGTGAATCAAAACATGAAGCAAGTACTTGTATTGTTCACACAAGTTTGCCTTGTTGTACATAGATCTACCCAGATCGCCATTATACTTTACTCGGCTAAATAACCCTCTAATCAAATCCTTATCGAACTCGCATTTATCATCAATCGTATCATTAAAGCCCAAAGAATCTGGAATCACCCCAACGTCAACCAATACTCGTTTATCCTGAATCACAGCCTCAATCTGGTTATCATCTTCGTTCAACCTAGCTGTATCCCAGAAAGCGCGAATGATCTTCTGATAAACCACAGTACGAGTAGAGATGGCTTTGTATATTCTCGAATGAGTCAAGAAGCTAATCATTCCTCCAAACATAGGTGAATCATCAAATTTCGGCTCTAGATAGGCACATATATTATGACTTTCAATCCACGATAACAGTACAGGTGCTTGTTCAGGTTCAGCTTGAACAGGGTTAGCCTCCGGGTTTTGCTCGGGAGCAGGATTCTGAACGTTTTCGTCAGCCATTTCTGTTAAAATCAAACATAAACATTAGTATCATAATAAAATATTATTTTTGATTAACGAATGTCTGACTTATTCGTTAGATCATTCGTTATACATTAAAATATTTACATTCGTTATAGAGAACGAATCAAACTTCATACGTTAATTCATTCGTTACTATAACGAATCTAAGAATAATGAATCTACTGCTTATTAGTTTTCAGTTTAATGACCCTATTCGTTTCCTTAGCGAATATAATAGACATTCGTCAACTAAATCAAAAAAGATCATTCGTTATATTACTAACGAATCTGATCGTTCATTCGTTATCAGAATAACGAATCTTAGTTAATTATACATTTGACTATCACAGGTCAAATCCTCAATCGATTTTCACTAATTTAAGTCAAGAACGACGATAAACTTCATTGGAACGGTTAATATTCAATATGATTCATCAATTGACCATAACCAAGATAATCTAATATCGGTTTTAAATACAAAACACAGATTATCTGATCAAGAATTTAACCAATTATCATCATTAATCGATGTTAACTGTTCGATTAACATGCAATGTATAACTCAATCAATTAAACCATAAATATCCAACGAAATTCCACACCAGTCATATCATTGTCATCGCCTATACCTGTAGAACACGATAATATCAGTTAATCGGTGTTAGATTGAGTGTATAAATTCTAGAAAAGTTTTGCAAGAGTTTCTCTTACGTGACGATGAAATAGGAATCAGGAGAATGAGCCTTCATTCGTCTGTCCTTGGGATAATAAACCCCAATAATTTCACGCAACCCGAGGTCATTCGTTCAAATTTGAACTAACGAATGGCCTCATTCGTTAAATTAAGAATCCTTATTCGTCAATTAATAACGTATAGGTCTTTCATTCTTTAGAATTTAACGAATATACATTAACTCTTCTTATTCGTTAACATTTCTAACGAATATACGAGTCATTCGTTAAAAATTTAGCGAATGATACATCAAATTCAGTCCATTCGTTAATGGTCACACGAATGTCTTCCATTCGTTATGCACAACGGAAGCGAATGTCTTTCTAACGAATGAGATATCTCATTCGTTAATCTTTAAATAACGAAAGGCTTGACATTCGTTAAACCAATTAACGAATCACTAAATATCCTTAGCGAATGAGACAAAATCTCATTAAAGATTTAAGTAATATTAAAATCCAATTAGGTTTTAATAAAATAATTAATTAATCAATCAAATCCAATTAGGGTATTGATTTAATATATTAAAATACCCGATCCATCCAAGATCGGTAATGATTAAATTAAACGGATTTTATGTAAAAAAATACAACTGATACTAGTTGTCAATACATTAAGCATGATTAATTTAAATACTTTTTGGGGATTATCTTTTTCCTTTTGATTTAAAAATTTATTCGCAAGCTCGGTAAATCAAAAATAAAATAGAAAAATCTAAAATATTTTTGTATTTTGAAATTTCTTTGTTCAAACACAAATGCAGTAATTGTAAAAAGTAAAGTAAGCTAACAACTAAGAAAGCAGTACATATTTTAGTGAATTCGAGCAGGAAATCATATTGATCAAGTTTTCCTTCCATCTCAGTTTTGTTTTCAGTTTTTCATTATAACTGAAGTTAAGTCGATTATTGGTATTGTTGTCCACCGTAGTCTTCAAACAAGTGTTTCAGAACTTTCGGAGATATGCTTAATTTGTTCAATTTTGGCACAAATTATATGTGGAACCCACCCATCAGACACAATCTTATATCTCTTATACAGTGAATTTCACATGTACGTGTTTTGATTTTTCTTTAAATTGATTAGCTGTGACTCATGTAAAAACAAGAAAAAGAAAATAAAATAGAAGGTTAAAATTTTCCCTTAAGATCGGTATTACTACACGCAGAAGGTCAAAATTTTCCTCAGGTCGGATAGTCTTATCGCGCAGGAGAGGATCCAATATTTGAACAAAAATAAAGAAAAGAAATAAAGTTAAATTTCTTTGCAAAATTAAAGATAAAACAAAGCAGAATTTAGATTTAACTATGCATCAAGATGTAACTCCACTAGATTCGGCACGCATTTAGATTTATATCTCTTACTAGATCTTACTTATTTGTCTAAAGACCTACCAATACATCGATACAATTAAGCATACAATTTTTTATTACCTACTTTTTACTGGACTTGGGATAAAAATGACCAATGTACTTTCATTTTCCCTTTTTGCTCGAGAACTTATTTTGAGGAGCATTTTTCAATGTTTTTGTATTTTTCAATATTTGAATGTTTTTGGAGTTTTTAATTTTCTCTGTACAAACTAAAAACACAATATTTTTTGAATTTTATATTTTCTCCCCCTAGAAACAACAAAAATTGAACTAAAACAAGAAATAAATTGATTTAACCAAGCTTTTGAATATCTTTTAAAGTTTTTAAACCATTTATACCCAGCAAATATTGAAAACGTGTTTTGTCAAACGCTTTGGTAGAATACAGTGATCGGAACAGAACCCGAAGTAGTGCTTGAAGGTAGAGAACCCCCATAAAGAGTAGGATTTTGGTTATCCTTAAGAGAATTTTGACATTTCATATCGTACTCTCTTTCTTCCAACTTGTTAATGAACTCTTCAGCCGTAAGTTCATCATTTCTGAAATAATCATTCTCTTTAAGCACAAGCAAGAATGTAGAATACGATGGAGACAATGCATTCTTCAACGTATCAATCTTGCCCACTTCAGTTCATTCTAATTTAACCGTTGACATCTCAGCAACAAGATGACAAAAACGGTTAATCATTTCCTCCACGGTCTCATTCTTAAGAAGCGTAAAATTTCTTAATTGAAATTTTACTAACGTCTTCTTGCTCTCAAGAGTATTCCCTAAACTTCTGGTTTTTAAGGAAGAATACAATGAAGCAAATGTCTTGATATGGCTGAATTGATGAAAGATGTGTTCAGGTAATTCCATAGTAAGAGTCGAATATGCTTTTTTCTCGCTCTCATCCTCCTTGATCTCATTTGCTTCATACATATTAAAAGCTTTTTCAGTGAAGCCAAGTGACTCACTTCCCACTAATGGTGCTTTATAAACAATATCAAGTTGTCTCACACTACTTGGATGAATAGATCCAAGATGAGCTCGAAATCTTGGTTCCCAACGTGCAAATTCCGATAACTTGAGCAGTTTAGGACACTTGTTGTGAGATCCAATCTCGTTATCCATCGTTAGCATTTGTTGCATCAAAACGTTCTGTGAGGCAAGTGCGTAGTACGAAGCTTGATTTTAAGAAACCATGATTTGACAAAATCAGAAAGTTAAAGGACTTATCTTGTCAATATATGAATCTTGGAATTATACGAATGTCTACTGTTCACGAATGAACAGTACTGTTTAAATGAATGGGTGTTAACAAATGAAGATTCTTAACGAATGGTGTAATGTTAACGAATGAGAAGTGGCGAATGGGATTGATCAACGAATGAGTAATGTGTTCTGGTTAACGAATGAGGAACGAATAGTGTGGTATTAACGAATGTCAATAGGGTTGTAACGAATGATGGTTTTAGCGAATCAGGTTATAGCAAATGATCAAAACTAACGAATGATTAGTTAATTTTCAAACGAATAAGATAGTTCGTCATACGAATCAGATAACGAATCAGTATTCATCATAACGAATCGGTCTTCAAATTTTAACGAATCAATCTTCAAAAGTTCATCAATGTCTGGAATTCAAAACTTAGTCTAAATCCGTCCAATTTCGTTCTAATCACCCTAAAACCTATCCCAACACACTCGGTAATCATTTCCGAACCACAACGAACCAATACGAACGCTATTTCAACACAAACCATACCTCAATCGTACTTTTCAAACTATCACGTTAACCGCCATTAACAGAAAATTCAAATCAATACTTAAATCCGTCTAATCCACTACCAAAACTCACTCAATCCTCCATTACCAATCCAATTGCCATTACTCTAATTTGAATTACAATTAAACTGGTTCAATTACACTTAACCACTATACTCTGTTTCGCCGGAAACCTTTAACTGATGAATTAATCAATTCATTTTGCAATTGATCAATATAGTGATGAATCGATACAATTACGAACAGAACAATCATGAAGATCCGATCTATAGTCTCTGATACCACTTGACGAAGCCTGTTTTAGGATCTAGATCGATGATGATGACGTGAAGTTCATGTTATGCTTACGATTAGAACGAATTACTTTACTGTGCGTGTTGTGTGTGTAATCTGCAAGCAATCGGGCAGAGTAACAGTACACAGGCAAATCTCAAAAATGCTTCGTTACATTAATGATAATTTACAAGGGTATATATAGGAAGATGGCCACATTCGTTAAGTTAATACTTAACGAATGTGTCATTAAGTACATTAACCTTACCGAATGAACAAACTCATTCATTATACATTTACTAAACGAAAGGCCCCCACATTCGTTAATCTTGGTTAACGAATATGACTTACATTAACACTAATGTGACTCATTCGTTACGGGGTAACGAATGGTCTTACAATGGAGCGAATGGGTTATTTACCAAAATACCCTAACATTAATAAAACATATAATAATAATATAATAAAGACCGAGACACTCAAGTCATGCATCAACAAAAACCAGTGATTCTGCTATTAAATCCCTCACTTTCGAGAATGCCGATTCATTTCTTCTCCAGGTAAGGATCCTGCAATATATCTTATAAATGCAAAATTTATTATATTGACCATACCTCTTTGACAAAGGGTCTTCATATTCTAACCAAGATCCATCAAGCTACTCTTAAGGAGGTGAGGAGCAGAGGGAGATGATAGCTAGGATGTCCCATCTTGTTGATGCTAGGGCTACTGACATGAGGAAGCAATCTCGGGAGCTGGATCAAGTGAAGAAGGAACATGAAAGGCTCAAAGCTTCGGTTGCCACAAAGATGGAGAATTTCAAGAAGAATCTCCAACTGAATGTTGCGCTTTCCATTTGTTGGGCAAAGATCAACTTGATGAAGCAAGCCCTTAATCCTGTATTCAACAAAGTGTAAGAGCCCGAATCCCGGGAATCCTACAGTTGGTGATCATACACGAAACTTACAAAATTCTTAAACCCAAAACAATTCATTTCATTTCAAAAACCATTTCAGAGTATAATTCAGCGGAAAATCAAAATTATTAAAGCAAGTTCCCAAAACCCGGGAATTATGCCCAAAACCAAACTTCAATGTATTTAATAAAACTTTAAAAGAAACGTATTCATCATTAAAACTTCCGACTAAGTATGCCCTCCACCGTCCAAGTAGCCTCGTGCACGTCTAAGCGGAAACGCATCCTCCTCCTAACCTGAAACTCACACTAACATCCACACAGAGTCAGCTTGAGCTAAGTGAGTTCAAGTTTTAATAATTGACATCTAAAATAATAATAGTCATAATCATTCCAAGAGTTATACAAATAAAACGGGTTA
Source organism: Bidens hawaiensis (assembly GCF_021521415.1). Classification (NCBI taxonomy): domain Eukaryota; kingdom Viridiplantae; phylum Streptophyta; class Magnoliopsida; order Asterales; family Asteraceae; genus Bidens; species Bidens hawaiensis. The sequence continues at coordinate 192,838 of NW_027491611.1, read as the reverse complement.
CAACAGTTAGGCCATCATCAATAATAAGTAATCATCCTTGTATATGCATATAAACATCCTTATAATCATATGTGAACATCCTTATAATTATATAAATATCCTTGTAAGTATATATGAACATACTTATAATTATATATAAACATCCTTATAATTATATATAAACATCCTTATAAGTATATATGAACATACTTATAATTATATATAAACATCCTTGTAAGTATATATGAACATACTTATAATTATATATAAACATCCTCATAATTATAAATAAACATCCTTATAAGTATATATGAACATATTTATAATTATATATAAACATCCTTGTAAGTATATATGAACATACTTATAATTATATATAAACATCCTTGTAAGTATATATGAACATACTTATAATTATATATAAACATCCTTTTAATTATATACCTACATATACTTCATCCAAGTAATAACATCAGGGTCAAGCAAACGTACAACCCAAACATGTAACATCTCATCCAATTAATAACATCAGGGTCGAGCACACATACAACCCAAACACGTAACATCTCATCCAACATATGCAAACACAAAGTAGGCATACGTAACATCCATAGTCAATAATGACTACTAACATCGCCAAATATTGGCCATACAATAATACATACATACATACATACATATGATAATATCATCTCAAGGCCTACCCTATACAAGTAAGCCCGTCCAAAATAATTTTAAACAATTCATCAAGCAAAATCGCTTAGGTGTGCATGCTAGCCCAAAATCTTAAAAGAGTAAAAGAGGGCATCATGAACTCACCTGACACAAGACACTTATTCACCACGAGCTAGATAATCCCTAAGTAATCCCAAAACTCAAACACCTTTCGGTTTACATACAAACATTACAAACGACATCGAACGGACTCGTTTATCCTATGAGATGTTCTAACATGGTTCGAGTTACCTAAAACCTCGACCTCATCAAACTCAATCATAACAGCCCCCGGGGCCTTATATTCACCAACACGACCCTTAGATACTCCTGGGAATAAAGAATTCCCAATTTACCCCCGGAAGCACTGGGTGACACTAACACGCGCGTCTAGGCCATTAACATCCAACTCAGCCCCGTGTGGACCCAACATGATAAAATCACAGCCAACAAATCCACACGACACTACACAAGTCAAATGGGTCGGTAACTCGCAAGTACAACACACCAACTATTCAATAAACGCAATTGCGCGTTGTACCGACCCGCTTGAGCAACCGATAACCAATTCAGCCCCATAACTTATAAAAATGATTTTCCAACAGCCCGTACATAAAACCAAGTTCCCACGAGCTGAATTGGTCGTTAATCACTTCGACCCTCGCGTTAAACGCATAAAACTACAATTCTAGTCAACCGAATACTAACAATCAAACTACAACTAGTTGACCAATCTAACGAACACCAATGAACATGATTTTAAAGTATGATATATGGGACATACCTAGAAAGACTGCGGTTCAAAAACTAACTTCAAACTGCCCCAACAAGAACACAATAGAACATCCACCGGTTAAGCCTAAAACGAACTTATCGATCAATAACAAGTAAAACGTGCAGATTTTAGCATGCGAAGATGCATTTAATTACATAGGATAACCTTTGAAATAAATTATTAAATTTTTACTAGAATTTGATAAATGTCTTAGGTTTATAAAAATATTTTTATTACATTTTTCTAGTAGACACAAAAATCATAAAAATTCCACCAACACAGAAAGGTATGTGTAGCTATTTCAGTGCGCAATAAAATGGGTTTATTTTTATAAAAATCCTTACCTGGCCAAATTAAATGATTCCAATTGGGTTTGGTTCCTAACTCAAAATACTAACTTACAGAAGTGGAACCAAACAATTTGGACTTGTCAAAAAAAGGTTATGACGTCGGGAAGACATACTAGAATCCGTCATCCCGCATCAGCTTTGACACTCGATCTTATAAAATCATAAAAATCATCCAAAAATTACATATTATACCTTTCTGGAAACTAGACTCAAAGTAGAACATCATAGAAACAAGAATCGATCAAAAACAATTTTCATCGAGTTAATGACCGAACAATAATCGAGTATGAATTTGTCAGAAATCGTTATAACCAAGTCAACCCTAACGACCAATAAGCGCGTTAATATGATCAATTAAGGTGTAAAAGACTTGTAGGGACATAGTACGAACCTTCAATTGAATTTTTATGATCACACCTTGGCTGCAAAAGAAGAAAATTCACAGCTCCTTGGCTGCTCTCTTGTCCGAGGGGGCTAGGGTTTTTAGTTTTATGATATAAAACAACAAGTTACACTCTAGCCTTTCTAATTTAAGAGATATGGCAACATGAAAGGAAAATTTAAATAACTTAACGTACAGGTATGACGAAAAGGTTTCCGAAAAATGTCGGTTAAATTCTGAGGAATATACATACTCTACAAGCTTAAACCCTTTGAGCCGAAAAATTAACGGGTGTTACACAAAGCTTCCGGGTATCCTGCAGGTTTGGAGGCTAGAGAGGTGGAGGTAAGTGAAGAAACGGGTCAGGCTTCTGCGAAGGATTAAGTCAAGGCAAAGGAAGGAGCTGGAAACAAAGAGCGGGCGGAAGCTGTTGAGGATCCTGAGGCGGGGGCAATGAAGGATAATAAAGACAAGGCCTGAGCCTCCTTTGTTTCATGTTTTTTATTTGGTTCATTCGATATGGTTGTAATCTTGGATAATTATACTTTTCTTGTCATGTGGTGATGCTATTTCAACAAGCTAGTTTTAAGCTTGTAAAACAATGAATAGCTTAAGGTGGAGGGTACATGAGTTTTGGGACGAAGCCTTAACTATTCCTTTTATGTTTAGGAAAACCTTTTTGATATCTATGATGGAGGGATCCTCAAAGGTATTGCTTTTAATTAACATGATTACAGGCTTTTGGTTTTACTTATGTCTATTTAGTTTTATGTCAAAATATGTTGATAAAAGATTTCATTGTATTATACTTAATCGAACAAAATCATTAGTTTGGAAATAACATTTCACCACACACTTATGAAAAGTAAGTAAGTAATCAAACCTGGTAGGGGCTGGATAAGGTTTAAATTTGTATACACTAGGAATCTTTGAAGTTCCAATCAATCATCATAGAACTCATCTTGGGTTGATCTTTGAGATCCTGCAATATATGTTAAGATAATAACTAGGATGGTTAGGTAATCCTGAGTATCCTGAGGGGAATCCTAAAGTAGGTTTGATCATAAAGATCCTGGGGAAAATCCCAAAAGGAATTTTTATTGTAAAGATCTAGGGAGAATCCCAAAAATAATTTTGATCATAAATAACCCGAGGAAGATCCCAAAAATAGTTTGATCATAAAGATCCTGGGAAAAATCCCAAAATTAGTTTTGATCATTAAAATCCTAGGGAAAATCCCAAATATAGTTTCGAACTTCGGTTAACACGCAAGTGTTGGATACTTGGGACAAGCCAAACGTGAGTGATATGAAGATGCCAAAACCTTATGTAAATACTTGGGACAAGCCACGGTTGTATAACATGTTCATGTTATTCAATTGATAATATACTTGAGGATCCCCCATATAATCAACAATAATGAAATTTTCAGCTACCATTATGATGAACTGGTCCCGTCATCTTGAATTACATGTGGACAATGCGCGCTCCTGGCGAGGTGTTTAAACCTACTTCTTAGAATGGTGAAGACCTTTAAACCTTTGAAGGGTTTTAGAACCTTAAACGTAGAAAGGTGGCCAAACCCCTAGGAATGCATTCACTTCATAGTCGGGATCCCGATTCTGCAAAACAGTTGAACCTTGGTGAGGGTGGGTGTTAGCTCGGCTAACACCCGTCCTATGCTTAAGTCAATAATGTGATACAAAAATAATATAAATAAATAACTGAAATAGTAGGGTCAGGATTCATACCATACTAAGTTAGAAACAAGATTATTACTTACACAAAGTAGAGTTTAAGGTGAACAGCATTCCAGGATATCGGCAGGATCTTGTCATCCATAGCAGATTGCTCTATGCTCCCTTGCCTTCTTCAGCTTCTATTTTGTATGGTCCTTCCCACTTGGGTGCTAGTTTTCCATCCTTTGGGTTCCGTTGTATTCTGAAATGCCTTTCTTAGTACCAAATCTCCCACTTGAAATCTTCTGACCTTGACGTTCTTGTTGTATGACTTGATGATTCTTTGTTGGTATACTACCATGCGAACCCTTGCAGAATCCCTGAGTTCATCCACCACGTCAAGATCATCGGCAAGATCCTAACTATTGGTTTCAGGATTCTGAAGGCAGGATCCTGCAATAGGGATCCCCATTCAGTTGGAATCATCGCTTCAGTCCCGAACACTAAAGAGAAAAGAGTTTTCCCTGTTGCACTCTTTGATGTGGTTCGATGTGCCCATAACACAAATGGTCGTTCTTCAGCTCATTTTCCTTTCTTTGTCCCCATCTTCTTCTTCAAGTTATTGAAGATAATCTTGTTTGAAGATTCTGCTTGTGTAACGATTCCGGCAAATTCAGGTATACCCTAGCCGGAATATACCATTTATGTGTTATTTAATACTAAATATATGAATCATAATGTGTTTGTACGAGTATATAAGATTCACAGTACGAATTATACTCGAATGTACAGTTAGTCGTATTGGAATTACGATTAACCGATGAACGGTTATTGAAACCCGAACGAATCGGGGATTACGTCATAGATGAAATATATGATGTTTAGTAAGGTTTACGAAGTAGTAAGGCTTCGGGATAAGTGAATTATAGCACAGAAAAAGGATTTCGATTTATTAGTACGTCGGTACGTTAAACGAAACCTTTAACATCAAACCAAGCAAGAGACGATCGATCAAGCCGAAAAAGATGCACAATGACCGACAATATGATGTGTTGAGTCAATAAATGTCATGGTTTAAGTTTTTAAAGATTTTAAATCGGTTTTATATAAATTTTATTTTTAAGCCGAAAAACGACCGTTATAGCCTCGTTTTAAGCCAAATTAAGTGTTTAACCGAAAAACGAACTGAACCAGGTTATCCACAACATTATCCGGATTACGCAATCCAAATGTGTGGCCATTGTTTGAGATGTGGGCCCCCCCCACACATACATGGACCGATCGGTCCATGGATCACACACACACATTTCATTTTTCTTTTTTCTAAGCTCCCAACTCCAAAATCCTCTCAACACCCTTCAACCTTCATCCAAACCCTTGAGTTTTAAGCAAGAATCACAAGGTAAAAACATGGATACAATGGTTAATTCATAGTTTTAATTCCATAATCTTGAGAAAATGAGGTTTCAAGTGAAAAATGGGTGAAAACCCGAGATGAAACCGATTCTTGCGTGATCAAGTGATGTATACAAGTTATACAAGGGATCTTGGTCCAAAAAAGGAGTTAAAAGAGTCAAAAACGAATTTTTACGGTTAAAATCTTTGTTTTGATGTCTTAACCGAAACCATGAAAGAAATGGCTTGATTGTGGGTATAACTTGCTTGGTGTGGTATTGTTGTGCTTGTAGGTGTTGTATCTAGTTGCTAGCAAAGGCTAGAAAGCAAGATCTTTGCGATCTAAAGCTAGAAACACAAAGTAGTTCGGTTTTCGTATGATTTGTAAGATTTGGACAGATTGTGGTAGACTTAGAGTTGAGTCATGAAATTTCACAGAGATGATCTACACATAAAAATATGAGATCTGTGAAATTTTGGTAAGTTTTGGATAAAGGATTAATATTTGGTGAATTTAATGCTCGGTTTTGGCTAAAAATGGTGAAAAATAGCTAAACATCATGAAAAATTCTGGAAAAATTTAGATAAGCTTTTTATAACATATAAAAGTCACACACAAAATTTCAGGTTCATTGGAGAAGTCTAAGTAGGCTTTTCGGTAAAACGAGTTCTAGGGTTTTCTAGCTCGGTTTTCGTGAAAATGGCATGAAAAATGAAAATTTGACTCTGTAAAAATTACTGGGAACTATATGGATGGCAGGAGTCATCTCAGAAAAATTTGGGATTTTTCTAAAGTTATTTGGTATTTTCGGCATATTTGGTGTTTAAATGACGTTTAAAAATAGATAAATAAATATTAAATATAAAAATTAATTCTGGAAATATTTTTATAAAATTCCTTACTGTCAAAAACTGATTTGTGCAAAATTTCAAGATCCGAGACTAAACGGATATTTATTTGTGCTAAATGGAACTTAAAAACAAACTTTTAAAGCTTAAAACGTGTAAACCGGCAAAGTTCGCTTAAGCGAGCTGACTGGTGTATAAAAAACTTAAAAATGGGCTATTTTCATGAAACTAAGTTAGTCAAGTAAAAATAAATCATCCGAAAATAATTCGGATGATTTGGGTAATTTTACCCGATTTAGTCGTTTCCGGTATATTAAAGACGGAAACGGGCCCCGCGGCCAAACGGGGTGTCTAAACCGAGCTCTAATTTCACCACTTTAATTAAAATATCAATAACAACTATTTTCGAGCCGTATGTGGCCAAACTCATTTTTGAAAACATAAAGACGAATAACCGTGCTAGGCACGCAAAACGAGAAAACGAACTAATGGTAGTTTTGACTAAAGAACTCTAAGTGATATCACAATCTAAGTCCTGAGAAGTGTATCGGGGTTAACATTGTCCCCGGATCGTGTACGGTACTGGGTTAACAGTGTCCCCGGACGTACCGGTTAACACGAATTTAAGTTATATTAATAGAAATTGTGTAGTAACGACTTAGGGATCGTATTACAGATTCGGACAGGTAGCCGTGCCAGTATTACATTTCTGCTCACCAAAAAGGTGAGTTTCACGAGCCCCTTTTTATTGAACTGTTTTAAATATTTTCCCGGGGCGGAAAGCATTTTTTTTTATCAAAGTGTTTAAGTAAATGCCGATCGCATGGAAATGAATGTATTTATATAATGTTTATTGTACGGGAATCGTACGGTAATGTATTTAAATGGTAATTGTCTGAGTTGCTAATATTGTAAGGCCCGAAACAGTGATCTGGGTTAACAGTGACCCCAGAGGTTATTAAATGTATTTCTGGGTTAAAAGTGTCCCCAGAGGCTATTAAATGTATTTCTGGGTTAACAGTGTCCCCAGAGGTTATTAAATGTATTTATGGGTTAACAGTGTCCCCAGAGGTTATTAAATGCGTTTCTGGATTAACAGTGTCCCCAGAGGGTATTAAATGTGTTTCTGGGTTAACAGTGTCCCCAGAGGTTATTAAATGCGTTTCTGGGTTAACAGTGTCCCCAGAGGGTATTAAATGTGTTTCTGGGTTAACAGAGTTTTCACTTATAGGCTCAGCATAATTACATCATTAATTTATGATTATTAAAATGATTTGTCATGGTTTACTTAAATTAGTGAAACTCACCAACTATTCGTAGTTGACCCGTTTCTTTACATGCTTTCTAGGTACACCCAAATTGGAATGAATGATACGTGCTTGATGATGTGTGCTATTTTGTGGAAGATTAAGGATCTATATTTTGCATTAAATATGTTAATGTACTATCGGTAAAACTTATGTGATAACACCTAGATGGTAACGAAACTCGGAACAATGTAATTCGTTTAAATTAATGTAGTGGTGTTTTCTTTATAAGCAATGCTGTTGATATCAGATGTGTCTGTTGCATCCCGTGTACGTTTCCGCTGCGGTTACGGGGTGTTACAGCTTGTCCATTGGCTTAAGGGTGTACTGGAGTGGAAGTGATCATCTTGATACCCCATGCAGCATAAAAGTCAGTGGTTCTCTTGCCAATGAATTGAGACCCGTTATCACAGATGATCTCGGCTGGGATTCAGAAGCATGTCAGGATATTTCTCTTGATGAAGGATATCACCTCTTGTTCTCTCACTTAGGCGAAGGGCTCTTCTTCAATCCATTTTGAAACATAGTCTGTCATTGATGACATGAAACTTTTCCTCCAGGGGTTGTTGGTAATTTACCCATGATATTCATTCCCCACTCTATGAAAGGCCATGGAGATCCAATCGGATGGATAGGCTCAGGTGGTTGATGAAGAATGTTGCTATGTCTTTGACAGGCTTCACATATTTGAGCATAGATCGTTGCATCCCTCCTCATGTTTGGCCAATAATAACCAATCCTTAGGATTTTGGAGAACAATGATCAACCTCCAATGTGATTCCCATGGTCACCTTCATGGATATGTTTTAGGACTTCTTGTATTTCAGGATTCTCTAAGCATCTCAAGTACAGACCTGCGAGAGACTTTTTGTAGTAAATGTCATTTAAAATAATGAACCCGCATACCTTCATACGAAAGGCTCTAGGATACTCATCCTTAGGAATTTCATTGTGTTGAAAATATTTCTTGATAGGTTGGGTCCAAGATTCCTGATTAGTTTGAGGATCCTGATCAGCAGCATCTTCTGTGTTTGTTACTTCATTGACTTGAGGATCCTGCTTGGCAGCTTCTCTTATGACTTGTTTTTCATCGAGTGAAAGCATATCTGTGGCTGAATTCAGTATATGTATGATCGGAATTTTCAGGTCTGTCGGGATCCTAAAAGCAGATCCAAGATTTGCCAAAGCATATGCCTCAGCATTTTCCTCCCTAGGTACCTGTTCAATGAAAAAGGAATCGAATTTCTCTGCCAGATTTTTAACTATCAGGATATATTCTGTTAGTTTTTCACTTCTAACAGCATAGGAGTCGTTAAAGTGTTAGCAAATAATAAGGAATCCACAAACACATGAATGCTTTTAATTTCTAAATTCTTAGACAATTAAAGACAAGCAATTAAAGCTTCATACTCAGCTTCATTGTTGGTAGCTTGGAAATCACATATGATTGCCTAGGGTATTATGTTCCCCTGTGGCGATTTCAAGATGATTCCTAAGCCTGTCCCCCAGACATTCGAGGCCTCATCAGTAAAAAATATCCATTTACCCTTATCCTGGTCTAGTTGTTGAACATCCCAGTCAGCTTCATACTGGATATCACTACGAAAATTAGTCACAAAGTCAGCTAAAGCTTGGGATTTAATTGTTGTTCTAGGATCATAGATAAGATCATAAGCACATAATTTAACAGACCACTTAGCCATCCTACCAGACATTTCAGGTTTTATCAAAACATTTTTAATAGGATAATTAGTTTAAACAAAAATAGCATGTGTCTCAAAATAATGCCTTAACTTGGTAGATGCTATAACTAAAGCTAAAATTAACTTTTCTAAATGGGAATACTTGATTTCAGCATCCAGTAGACTTTTACTTACATAGTAGATAAGATGTTTGAAAGAACTTGATGTGAATGATGTAGACACTGCAAAGGATCTGAAATGCTCTCGCTTATGCCTCGAGGTGCGGAAAACAACAAGGTTGGAACAACACAAGTAACATTAAGTCCATTCTCATTAATGTATTCAAAAGATTATAAGGATATGACACTTTCTAGCACTTTCTCTCTCTAGTTTCTCTCTCTAAGATCTGACTCTAATCACCAAAAAATCCTTGTCAACACGTAAGTACACCTATATATAGGTTTGACCTTAAAGCACACTTGAGCATATAAGTCATACGGCGCATATTTTATGCGCCGCATAACATATGCGGACCCAAGGGACTTATGCGCTAACATACATACTAACATATGACAATTTAAGCATACTTCCTGTTTTGGTCAAAAATTAACAACAATGATTTCGTAACCAAATTAGTAATCGGGACTAGGTGCTTGTATGAAATGAACGTAAAAGTACTTGAACACAAGGATTTGTTGCGAGGAAAAAACCTGTTATCCTTAGGATAACAAGCAAAAAATCCCAGGCGGTGAAAACTATCACCACCAGTTTATTAATAACAAAGGCGATTACAATTGTGGAGCTCAAACTTGATCGTGATTACAAAGAGTGCAAGTACTAGTAAGTTCTCGAGTGCTAGAGTGTGTGTTTTATGATCCGTTTTGAGCTCTATTTATATAAAAATAAAACTAACTAGAATTCCTATATTTAAGGAAACTACGGAATTATTCCAATTAGCCGTTAGCCCTTCAATCAGCACGTTTCCTTTCTTGTCATGCTTTGTTAACTGAAAGTGTGAGTCTTTGGGAGATCACAATAACAATCTTTGACCTGGTAAACATAGAAAGAAGCAAAAATCGTGTTATATATATAATGTAATTAGGATACCGGTTACCTCTGAGGATACCGCATCCCAAATCGGTTCTGAATAATGTTTGCTGAGGATACTGAAAATCCGTGCCCTAATAATTGTCCCCAAATTTAATAGCTGTTGATATAGATTACAATTGTAAAATTTTCAAATTTTGAATTTTGAATTCCTGTATGTGCGGTGGATTTTCGATACACGTGTAAGCCGTCTTGATGATTCACTAAACCATGATTCACCAAACCCTAGGTTGCCCTTTATAATTACCCGGATAAATCATTTCTACCCATCTTCTCTTTTATCCAAGTAACTTCTCTCTTTTCTTTCTTCTGTATCTTAGCGAAATCATGAGTCCAAAGCTTTCATCCTCCGGTATTGAGGATTTTGTGTCTCAGAATCTCCTCGCAAGTCCTGTGAATGAGATATGTATTTTTGGCAACATCGATATCGCAAATCTTCGGTCTCGGGGTTGCTTTCCTGCTGGAACTATTTTCAGACCATTTGACGCCGCTCTTACTTCTGATTTTATTTCAAAAACCTGGATCTGCTTTCCGTTTCTGCCGTTCAAAATCGGTTTTTCCTATCCGTTTCCTGCCTTTACCACCGAGTTATTCTCAGAACTGGTCTTAGTTACGCCCAAACCATGCCCATGGTTTGGAGGACTTTATTTGTTTTGGAGAAACTGATTCCTGACCATGCCCTAGATCTTACCCTATCGGAGCTTGCTTATGTATATGACCTTCGCAGCCATGGGTCTTCAACATATCTTATCAAAATTAAATCTGGTCGATCTCCATTGGTTCTGAAAAATACCCAGAATAACGACCAGTGGAAGAGACAATATTTCTTTGTTAGGAGAGATTCTCTTCCATAGCCTGATACTCTTCCTTATCTCTGGGTCTCCAAAAGTAGGATACCGTATCTTGAATATTATATCGATATCTTTTGTGACTGATGTGTTTTTTTTTTGTTTCTGCAGCTTTGAAGTTCTTTGAGATCGCTCCTCCCACCAGAGAAACCGAGGATAAGGTTGCCTCTTTCTTTCTCATTGATGAGGAAAAGAGAACGTTTCATTTCCAGTCAAGTTTCCAAGATCCGTCTCCGTCTGTGAGCTCCGTTATGTCTGGTAAGAAATATTCAAGATTTTATTAGAATTTTTAAGGATCAGAGATACTAACCTGTGTATTTGTAGGCAAGTCTGCTTCTGCTTTTGCTCTTGAAGATATTGACAGCATGGTATCCACCCGGAGCACTATCAAGAAGGAGCATGTCCCCAGCTCTATTCCTCGATCTGAAGGCAGCTGTGCAAAGGGCTTTAAGAAGCGGAAGAGTCAAGAGACCAGTGAATCCATTCCCGTGCACGATGTTGATTTCCACGATGCCATGAACAAGACTCAGCAGGATTTTTTTTTTTTTAATTTGTCATGATTTCTTATATCTTGAGGATAATTTATATTGAGGATCCATTATCCTTGCAGGGCCTCGAGTATCTCTCCTCCCGGTTCGCCACTATGAGCCTCGAACTCCATGAAGCCAATACCCGCATCTCCGAAGCGATGAAGATAGGAGTCACCAAGACCAGTCTTCTTGATAAGAAGACCAAAGAGCTGGAAGACGCGAAATTGGAGCTGTCATTGGCCAAGAAGGAGTTGGTCCATCAGGAGGCCGAGTGCTTGGTGAAGGTTTATGAGACTATAGAGGGGGCTAAAAAGTCTGCTGCTGTCTCCGTATTTCAATCCCGGCTCAAGATGGCTAAGGAGACGAAGGATGCTGGTCTGGATACCCCCTTCTGGGATGTTGCTGGCTGGGAGAAGATACTGGCTGAACTTGATGGGGACACGGTGGAGGAAGCTGGTTCGAGCGGAGTGGAAAAGGTTGTGGAAGAGGCAGTGGATGTGGCGGCCAAAGGAGCGGTGAAGGTGGTTGGTGGTGAGGTGCAATTGGGCGATGATAGGGGTAAAGAAAAGGCTTGAGCCCAATCTTTTATGTTTGTGTTTGTGATGTTGGGTTGTAATGGTCTGTTGAACAATTTACTTTTTTCTATCTTGAACAAGTAAGCTCAGGATAATAGGATACATGGGTGGAGGGATCTTGACTTTCCAAGACGAAGCCCATGTTATCTTGACTTTTGAACATATGGCAATTTTCGGGTGGAGGGATCTTGGCTTTTCAAGACGAAACCCAGGTGTTGCCTTTTAATTTCCTGCACCTATGGTTAATAATGTTATAATCTTTTGGCTTTAAGTATTGTGTTTAGTAACTTGTAAATTTTTGTTGGAATGTCGTTTTAGTTTTCTGAAATAAGTTACTTCGAGGATAAGGAATCCTAAAAACATGTTTCTTGAACATTTTGAGAGTTATATATTTTTAACATTTTGAGAATAATGTATCCTGATCATAAAATGTTTCAACAGTTATAAGTTATAATCAAAAGGATTATTAAGAAAAATATTTTTAGGACAATGTATCCTTATGCCTTGTGTGAGTTATCACAATCAAACCAAACGATTATACCTTGAAGTATAAATCGAGTGATAAAACTAAGTGTAAAGAGTACCTTCGTGGAGATCATTTATAAATCTAATGGGCTTACATGCGATGTCCTCAATCTTTGATCTTTTTAAGTATCAAGCTTTTGGGATTTTTCCAAGTTAAAAACAACTCAGTAACCTTCTTAGATTTAGCGATCTGTCAAAACAAAGTTAGATAATTCTGGCGATAAAGCCCATTAAATGGCGATAAAGCCTTTTCACTAGCGACTAGGCCTTTACTTTGGAGACATGAAAATGTCTAGACTTGAGATAAAACTAGGGAAGGTCCCGAACGTATGGACATGATTATGCTAAAACTTTAGATAAGACGAAAGTGTTGTAAACCTTAGATAACATGAAAATGTTATAAACCATTTGTGTAACACGTCTGCCACTTATCGTAAGGATTCGGTATATAGCCAACAGCAGACGGATTGTTAACTAGTCTGGTCAGCCTGCCTCAAACTATACCCGAATCATCGTGCGCTCTACGCGTCTTTAGAAAGGTGAAGACCTTTAAACCTTTTGAGATATCCGGGAAATCATATTCGTGCGCCCCTGGGGTTCGTTGGAAAGGTGAAGACCTTTAAACCTTGAGAGATATCAGGGATATCATATTCGTTTGGGAGGTGATCAGCCTCTGACTGTTGTCGAGATAACATATCCTTAGGATAACTGCAAAACACTAAGCTCTTGATGAGGGGTGGGTGTTAGCCTGGCTAACACCCTTCTGATGCTTAAGTCAGTAAACTTGATTTAGAAATAATAAAGTTCAAAAAATGTAAAAATAGATGAGGGAACATACTTTTATCCTGAGGATACCAACATATCGGTCAAGTATACTAACAAAAATATGCTTTGAGGTGGATAGCATTCCAAGCTCTTGGCATAGGAACACCTTCCATAGTGATTAACCTGTAGGCCCCTTTTCCTGCTTCTGAATCAATCAGGTAAGGACCTTCTCACTTTGGAGCTAGCTTTCCATCTGCTAGGTTAGTGGTATTCTGGAATGCCTTTCTTAATACCATATCTCCTATCTGGAACCTTCGAATCCTGATATTCTTGTTGTGGGACTTGGCTATTCTTTGTTGGTATGCTGCCATTCTGATTATGGCGAGATCCCTGAGTTCATACATGGTATCCAGGTCTTCGGTAAGATTTTGTTTGTTGGACTCAGTATCCTGGATGCTGGTTCTTGCTGTGGGGATCACCATCTCTGTAGGGATAACAGCTTCGGCCCCAAACACCAAAGAGAAAGGTGTTTGTCCCGTTGCATTTTTCGAAGTGGTTCTATCAGCCCAAAGAACAAATGGTAGTTCTTCTGCCCATTTTCCTTTCTTGGATCCCAATTTCTTCTTCAGATTGTTGATGATGATCTTGTTACTGGATTCTACTTGACCGTTAGCTTGGGACGTACTGGAGTTGAGGTCATAATCTTGATTCCCCAACTTTCACAAAAATTGGTTATTATACTACTGATGAACTATGAGCCATTGTCACAAACAATCTCCGCCGGAATACCAAATCTTGTCAGGATGTTGCATTTGATGAACGAGATCACATCCTTTTCTTTGACTTGAACGAATGCCTCTGCTTCAATTCACTTGGAGAAATAATCTGTCATGGCAGCATAAAGACCTTTCCGCCAAGAGCCTTGGGCAGCTTTCCCACAATATCCATTCCCTATTTCATAAATGGCCACGGGGATATAATAGGATATAATGGTTCAGTTGGTTGATGCAATATGTTGCTATGTCTTTGGCAAGCGTCACACTTTTTGGAGAAATCCATTGCATCTCTCTTCATTGTTGGCCAGAAGTAACCTGTCCTTAGTATCCTGAACGCTAAGGCTCTGCCCCCAGTGTGGTTTCCATAATCGCCTTCATGTATGTCTTTGAGAACTTCTTGTGCTTCTTGATATTCCAAGCATCTCAAGTATGGACCTGCAAGTGATTTTCTATATAATACAATATATAGGATAATATACTGGGTTACCTTCATTCGAAATGCTCTGGGATTTTCTCCTTCTAGGATCTCGTTATCCTGAAGATACCGTATTATGGGATTGGTCCAAGATGCTGGATTATCCTTAGAATTTGAAGTTTCTAAGATTTCGAGGTTCTCCTTTGTTGCTTGAGTCAAGATATGCACGATAGGTATCTTGACATCTCCTGGTATCTTGAGAGCTGATGCCAAGTTTGCTAAGGCATCTGCTTCAGTGTTCTCTTCCCTTGGTACCTGCACTATGTCAAATGTTTCGAAACACATAGCTAATTGCTTAACTATTTCTAAATATTTCGCTAAGCTTTCTGCATTCGCTGCATAAGAACCATTGAAATGGTTAGCTAATAACAAAGAATCAACGTAAACTTGAAGATACCTGACCTTCATATCTTTAGCTAATTGCAAACCAGCTATTAAGGCCTCATATTCAGCCTCATTATTAGTAGCCTGAAATTCACAAGATATAGATAGAGGTATTATGTCCCCCTGTGGCGATATTAGCAGGATACCTACACCTGTTCCTCTTATGTTGGAGGTACCATCGGTATGCAAAGTCCAACTTTCCTTGACGTCCAATTGCTGAACCTCTTTTTCTACTTCCTCAAGTATATCCTGGCTAAAATCAGCCACAAAGTCGGCAAGTGCCTGAGATTTGATAGTTGTTCTTGGCTCATACAAGATATCGTAGGCACTAAGTTTCACAGCCCATTTTGCCATCCTACCTGACATTTCTGGTTTTCTCAAAACAGCTTTAATAGGATAGTTAGTTTTTACATGTATAGCATGAGTTTCAAAGTAGTGTCTTAGTTTAGTTGAAGCCATTATAAGTGCTAAAATTAACTTTTCAAGATAAGAATACCTGGATTCAGCATCTAGCAGACTTTTACTTACATAATATATTGGATGTTGTTGACCTTCATGATCCTTGACCAAGACGGCACTGATTGCACTCCCAAAAACGGCTAAGTACAGGGATAGAGGCTCACCATCAGCTGGCTTCATTAGAAGTGATGATAAGGATAAGTATTCCATCAGGGATACCAATGCCCTTTCTTGCTTTTCTCCCCATTCGAACTTTTGATTCTTCCTTAGGATATCATAGAAGTCTTTACATTTCTCTAAAGATCTTGAGATGAATCTGTTGAGAGCAGCTATTCTTCCAGTCAATCTTTGGACATCTTTGACATTTCTTGGTGATTTGATATCCAGGAGAGCCTTGATCTGCTCTGGGCTTGCTTCTGTTTCTCTTTTGGTGACCATGTATCCCAGGAATTTTCTTGCTTTGACTCCAAAGTGACACTTGGCTGGATTCAATTTCATGTTGTATTCATCCAGGATATCAAATGTTGTTGCCAAGTCTTTGAGATGATCCTAGCCTTCTTCGACTTTACCACCATGTCATCTATGTAGACTTCCATCATGTCCCCCAGTTGGTCTTTAAACATCATGTTGACGAGCCTTTGGTATGTTGCACCTGCATTTTTAAGTCCAAAAGGCATTGCAGTATAACAGTATATACCTGTGGGAGTCATGAAGGCCGCGTCTTCTTGATCTGAAGGCTCAATTTGAATCTGTTGAAATCCTGAGGATGCGACCATGAATGTCAGCAGCTCGTGGCCAGCAGTTGCATCCACCATTGAGTCAATGTGCGGGAGTGGGAATGGGTCTTTTGGACAGGCCTTATTCAGGTCTGTGAAGTCCACACACACTCTCCATTTTCCATTTTTCTTCTGGACAACCACTCAATTGGCCAACCATCTAGGATATTGGACTTCTCTTATCGTCTTAGTTTTGAGTAGCTTCTGCACCTCTTCTTGTATGATAGCGTTTCTCTCAGGAGAAAACTTCTGTCGCTTTTGATGTACTGGCCTGAAAGATTTGTCTATACCAAGTTTATGAGTGATTATAGATTTAGATATACATGTCATATCTTCATGCTTCAGGCGAAGGTAGAAGCTCTTTTCTTTAGAAAGGATATCAATTCCATCTCAATATTCTCAGGAATACTTGTTCCTAATAATACTTTGACTTCAGTATCCTGAGGATCCAAAGATACTTCCTTTACATCCTGCTCTCTTGCTTGCAGGACCTTCCCTGGTTGTTGCTGTAATTGCTATGCTTGAGTAGGCTTTGTAGTCCACTTCATTGATGAAGCATAACATTCCTAGGCATCTTGCTGATCACTTTCAATTTTGATAACTCCCCAGGGACTTGGGAGTTTCACACACTGATGGTAGGTCGAGGGTACTGCCTTCATGCTGTGGATCCAGGCCTACCTAAAATCACATTACAACAAGATAAAGAGTCAATAACGCAAAACTTTTGTAGGGAGTTAGATCCCTCAATATATATTAGAAGTTTGATCTCTCCCATGGTGTTCTTGGTTTTGCCACTGAATCCGACAAGAACTGAGGATTTTGGGATAATCTCTGTTTCTGGAATATCCATTTTCTTCAATGCATCCATCTGGATAATGTTTACAGAGCTTCCTCCATCAACGAGTGTCCTGCGCACAAAACAATTAGCTATACATAAAGTGATTACCAAACCGTCATGGTTGGGGTCCACAAGGCTACATCTATCCTCCTCATCGAAGGATATGATCCTTTGAGTTGTCAATGTGGAAGTACGAAGAGGTCTTTCTCCGTTATCCATCTTCGCTTCTCTGAAATGTTTCTTGGCTGCTAAATACGAGGTCCCGCAGATGTCAGATCCTCCAGATATAAAGGATACCACCTTAGCTCCGGGTGGTGGAGAAGGTGCCCTTTCAGGTATCTTGACAGGATCCTGACTCTTGTTCTTATTTCTTCCAAAAAGTTCCTTTAGGTGTCCCTTACTGAGAAGGTACCCTATCTCCTTCCGAAGTGCTATACAATCGTCTGTCCGATGGCCAAAATCTTCATGGAATACACACCACCTTGACTTGTTTTTGTTTGATCCGAGCTTCTCATTTTTCTTAGGCCATATAGCCTTGTCACCTAGATCCTACATGGCACAAATTACACCACCAATATCTAGGTTAAAGCAATATTCAGTTATTTTAGGATATTCTTCGTCATCTTCGTCTTCTTCCACAACGTTGATCTTGGGATTATCCTGCTTGGAATAAGGCTTTGGCCTACAGAACTTTTGGGGAGAGTCTGATTTACTGTTGGTAGACTCGTACTTTGGGATAACCGAACCTCCATGAGCCTTCTTATCATCTTCCAGCCGAATGTATCTCAACGCCCTGTTTCTGACTTCATCAAGATTCCTGCATGGAGTCATGACGAGGTCGTCGTAGAAAGGAGAATCCTTCCTAAGTCCCATATTGAAGGCTTCAACAGCAGCTGCCATATCAAGGTTGGGGATTTCCAAAGCTTCCCTGCTAAATCTGATTATGTAATCCCTTAGGGATTCATGGTTATGCTGAACAATTATATATAAATCACCTGTCATTTTCTCAAAAGATCTACAACAAGAGAATTGATTATTAAACAAGTTAATTAAATGCGCAAAGGAAGTGATTGTATTGGAAGGAATACTTAATAACCATTTGAGGGTCGGCCCTGTTAGTGTTGAACCAAACCCTTTATATAGACAGGCTTCTTTGATTTCTGCGGGGATAGGGTTGACCTCCATCCTTTCTCTGTATTGAGCTACATGCTCCTCAGGATCCGTAGTGCCGTCATAAAGTTTCATGTTGGGCGTTTGGAATTTCCTGGGGATCTCCACGTCGCATATGGGCCAAGTGAACCTGGAAAGTTTGTGACTGCCCGTTGGAACTTCAGCTGTGGGACGGATTATCCCGGGGATACTGGAAATCATATCTTTCATCTTCTGTAATTCCCTGGCTATATCGGGGGATATCCCCTTGTCCTGCATAGATTGATGGTTAGTGTATAAATTAGAATTAAGTAAACTTTTATTAGGATCTTGGTTAGGTCTCTGGTATCCTGAGCTTGGGTGGTTAATTCCTCCATTGATGGTATCCCCAAGATAAGGCGGTGCCTGCATAGAGATGTCATCTCCAACATGCACTTCCGAGGATATCATAGGGGATCCCGATGAGAATATGCCGGCAGGCACGGTTAGGCGAGGCCGCATGTTGATGGACCCTGGCCTCGTTGGTCCGGGTAACTCCGAGGATACCGAAGGAAAAGATCCCCAGTATCCTGATTGCTGCTGCGATGGAATCCTTGGTGATTATGTCCCCAAGGATCCGGGATTCTGAAGGATAGAAGATCCTGGAGAATCAAAATCAAGGACCCTGGGCATGATTGGAGTGGCCTCCTGCCCTGGTTTCTTTTTGATTCCTTCAATCTCCTTGAATAGCCTTGAGTTGGTCTTCTCTTGCTGCTCCATGTGCATTTTAATCTATTTCATCAAAGCAAAAATATCGTTGTTAGATATAACCGGATCTACCCGTGTAGAGGATCCCACGAATGGTGAAAGTTCTCCTCTGGGTTGAGTATTTTTCTTCGACGGTGGTGGAGGTCCTAGGTTGACACTTGAAGCAGTAGTGACCACCGGAGCAAAGATTGAACTGGTTTTTGGTTGTGAGGCCATAGTATAGAGAATGAAGGTGAATGAAATAAACGGATTTAATGGATTAAAGCACCGTTAGACCCACGGTGGCCACCAAATTGTTTTGGTCAAAAATTAACAACAATGATTTCGTAACCAAATTAGTAATCGGGACTAGGTGCTTGTATGAAATGAACGTAAAATTACTTGAACACAAAGATTTGTTGCGAGGAAAAAACCTGTTATCCTTAGGATAACAAGCAAAAAACCCCGGGCGGTGAAAACTATCACCACCGGTTTATTAATAACAAAGGCGATTACAATTGTGGAGCTCAAACTTGATCGTGATTACAAAGAGTGCGAGTACTAGTAAGTTCTCGAGTGCTAGAGTGTGTGTTTTATGATCCGTTTTGAGCTCTATTTATATAAAAATAAAACTAACTAGAATTCCTACATTTAAAGAAACTACGGAATTATTCCAATTAGCCGTTATCCCTTCAATCAGCACGTTTCCTTTCTTGTCACGCTTTATTAACTGAAAGTGCGAGTCTTTGGGAGATCACAATAACAATCTTTGACCTAGTAAACATAGAAAGAAGCAAAAATCATGTTATATATATAATGTAATTAGGATACCGGTTACCTCTGAGGATACCGCATCCCAAATCGGCTCTGAATAATGTTTGCTGAGGATACTGAAAATCCGTGCCCTAACAGTTCCTAATACAGATCCTAGCTAACGTACATGATCTAACTGACTCATAACTTGAAAGACCTTGATGTGAATGATATAGACACTGCAAAGGATCTGAAATGCTATCGCTTATACCTCGAGGTGCGGAAAACAATGAGGTTGGAACAACACAAGTAACATTAAGTCCATTCTCATTAATGTATTCAAAAGATTACAAGGATATGACACTTTCCAGCACTTTCTCTCTCTAGTTTCTCTCTCTAAGATCTGACTCTAATCACCAAAAGCTCCTTGTCAACGAATAAGTACACCAACATATAGGTTTGACCTTAAAATTTTGATGCCTTCGTGATCCTTGACTAATACAGCACTTATTGTATCTCTGGATACCGCCAAATAGAGGAGTAACGGCTCACCATCTTCAGGCTTCATGAGTAAAGGTGTTGATGAAACGTATTGTTTTAAGTCATCAAGCGCCTTCTCATGCTTCTGTCCCCATTCAAACTTCTTGTTATTTTTAAGGATGTCATAAAAACTCTTTACACCTTTCTGAGGATCTAGAGATAAACCTATTCAGGGCTGCGATCCTGCCGGTTAATCTTTGAACATCCTTTATGTTAGCAGGTGCTTTCAGGTTCATGATGGCTTTAACCTGCTCTAGACTTGCTTCTATCCCTCTCTTAGTAACTATGTATCCCAAAAACTTGCCTGCCTCCAAAGTGACACTTGGATGGATTTAGCTTCATGTTGTATTTGTAAAGAATGTCACAGGCTTCTTCAAGATCCCGAAGTTGATCCCCAAATTTCTTTGATTTTACCACCATATAGTCTATATAGATGGTGTCCCCCAGTTTTTCTTTGAACATAATGTTGACCAATCTTTGAAAGGTTGCACCTGCATTTTTCAAACCAAAAGGCATGGCACTGTAACAATATATACCTGTTGGAGTTATGAATGCCATATTCTCTTGGTCCGAGGGTTCTATTTGGATATTTTGAAATCCCGAAGAGGTGTCCATAATGGTCAGCATCTCATTCCCGGCAGTCGCATCCACCATGGAGTCTACATGTGGTAATGGGAAAGGATCTTTGGGGCAAGCCTTGTTGAGGTCTATGTACTCGACACAAATTCTCCACTTTCCATTCTTCTTCTGGACTACTACCATGTTGGCCAACCATCGTGGGAATTTTACCTCTCTGATCATCGCTGTTTTCAACAATCTCTCAACCACTTCTTGGATGATAACATTTCTTTCGGGCATGAACTTTCTTCTCTTTTGTCGAATTGGCTTGAAACTTTTATCCAATCCCAATTTATGAATAATAATATTTTTAGAAATACCTGTCATATCATCGTGATTTCATGCAAAGGTTGAAATTCTGCTTTTGAGGAACTTGACCAACTGATGTTCTATTTCTTTGAGAATCCCAGTTCCCATCAGCACTTTGATGTCAGAATCCTGATCATCTAATTGTACTTCTTTAACTTCTGTTAAGCTATTTCCAAGATATCAAGCGCTTTGTTCTTGGATTGCTATGCCTAAGTTGGTTTAGTTGTTGGCTTCATTGAGGAAACATAGCAATCTTTAGCTTCTTGTTGATCCCCTTGAATCTTAACAATCCTCCATGGTGTCGGCATCTTGATGCATTGGTAATAGGTCAACGGGTCGCCTTCATCTCGTGGATCCAGGGTCTACCTAGAATAACATTGAAAGAAGTCAACACATCAAAAACACAAAATTTATGGATAAAGTTCACTCCCTCAACATAGACTGGAAGCATGATTTCTCCCATTGTACTCTTGGCTTCCCCACTGAATCCCACCAAGACTAAAGATTTTGATACAATCTTGGATTCCAAAATATTCATCCTCTTCAGGGTATCCAACTGGATGATATTCACCGAAATTTCGTTGTCCACCAGGATCCTGCGTACAAAAAAATTAGCAATATAAATGGTTATAACCAAACCGTCATGATGAGGATCCTGAATATTATTATGATCTTCATCATCAAACAAGACACCAGCTTCCTTGGGCAAAGTCATCGTCTGTGTTGGTCCCTCTAGCTTCTCTGCTTTAGCTATCTTGGCATTTCTTTTGGCTACCGAGTAAGATGTACCACATATGTCTGAATCGCCGGATATAGGATTTACAATCCGAGCGCCTGGAGTTGGGGATTCCGCCCTTTTAGGATCCTGCTCGGGATCCTAAATTCGATTTTTTTCCCAGCGACTCCTTCAAATGACCTTTACTGAGTAACTGATTTCCCTTCTTAGAGCAATACAATCTTTCGTCATATGACTGAAATCTTCTTGAAAAGCACACCATTTGGACTTGTCCTTCCAGGCACCATTTAGACTGAAATCATCTTGTTTTTTCATCAAGATCCTGCATAGCACACATTAATCTAGGAATATCAATTGAAAAACAATAATCATTTAATTGGGATAGGATTCATCTTCCTCATCATCATCCACCACATTGACCCTACCATTTCTAGCATACAGCTTATGTCGATATGGTTTAGATGATTGGGAATCCAACTTCCTGTTCGGATGGTTGTAGCAGTTGGAAACGTCCAGTCTCTACTGAATCTTCCTATCTTCTTCCACCCTGATGAACCTTAGAACCCAGTTCCTTGCTTTGTCCAAATTCCTGCAAGGATTCGTGATGAGATCCTCCTAGAAATAAGTATCCTTCTTGAGACCCATCTTGAAAGCTTGCACAGCCGTTACAACATCCAGGTTGGGGGTCTCTAGAGCCTCCTTGCTAAACTTGTTGATGAAATCCCTAACGGGTTCATCATTGTCCTGTGTTACTCTATACAAGTCACTAGTTAACCTTTCAAAACTCCTACTGCAAAAAAATTAATTATTAAACAGATTAACTAAATGAGCAAAAGATTTAATTGAAAAAGGAAGGACACTTAGGAGCCATTTCAACACAGCTCTAGTTAAGGTTGAGCCAAAGCCTTTGCATAAGTAGGCTACCTTGAGATTTTGAGGTATGGGATTATCTCCATCCTTTCTCGATATTGGGCAGTATGTTCTTCATGATCCGTGGTTCCATTGTAACATCATGCTTGGAGTTTGGAATCGCTTCAGGGATCTCAGAATCATATATGTGGGGTGTGAATCTTGAGATCCTGTTACTGCTTGGAACAACCTCCAGAATCGGCTGGACTATCCCGGGTATGCTAGAGATTAATTCCTTTAGTTTTTACAATTCCTTCTGTATCATTGGGCTAATACCGGGATCCTACGCAACATCATGGTTAGCCATAGGCATAATAACATTATTGAAATTATCAGTATCAGAAATCCTAGTTGGGGGTCCCAGAATAACACCGAATTCCCGAGTAGGAGTTGTCCTAGTGGCCTGGACAGGATCCCTCGTTCTATTTGTTGATTGCATAGGAAGGAAGTCGTCATAACGATTTCCCTGGGATCCTGGCACATCAAAGTTCAGGTTCCTAGGCAGCAATCGAGTGAAGGATTCCTCCGCCGCCTTCTTCCCTTGTGCCCAAATATCCCGGAGCTCCCTCATGGCTGAGTTGTTGGTTTGCTTCTGAGCTTTCATGTGTTCCTTCATCTGCATTAAAACATCAAAAATATCATTATTTGACATAAGGATGGGCCTCGCGTTGGGAGACCCAGATCTTTGGAGTGGCACGCCGGCTGAAGGCCTTGTTGTAGGAGGAAGCATGTTGCTTGATCCTCCAGCTCCTGAGATGTTAACGCCGACGTTGGTAGTCTTCACTTGTGCAGCAGGTGGAGGAGGAAGTGGTTGAGCGGCTCCAGAAATTGCGAGTGGCATGGAAGAAGATGTAGATTTTGATTGAGAGGCCATTTTTAAGTATACTTTGTAAGGTAACGGTTTGGAATAAAAGTGAATATGGATTTGAGAATGAAAAACACCATTTGCCCCACGGTGGGCGCCAAACTATTTTCGTCAAAAAACACCAAAGTAATAATTGAACAACTTAGTAGAGTGAGGTAGTGTGTTTCTCAATAACAAGCTAAGTAAATGCCACAAAAGTAAAGGTGAACACAACGATGTAGCGAGGAAAAACCTAGGATCTTGGTGCGGATCTTCAGAAAAAAACCTCGGGAGGGGGAAAGCTATCCCCCTGCCTCAATTTATTAATGTAAAAAGTGGTTACTGCTCGAGAACTGTTTGAGAATGAAAGCTAAGTACAAGTATTAGTGTTGTGAGTGCAGAAAATCATGCCCCTAAAACATTCTCAGCAGCCTCCTTTTATAGAAAGAGAAAATAACTAATATTCCTATTATTACGGGAACCCTAGCCGCCTTTAGTATATAACGACTTAGTCTTCATCCCAGATGCATTTTTAGTTCTCCTCCGAGCTTTAAGGTAGAAATAGTCAACTAGCCGTTATTCCTTTGAGTAACCTGCAAGTATACCATAAGTAAAGTAAGCATGTTCGGTTAGCTCAGGATCCTGCAGCTAGCTGGGAATCCGAATTATCAGGATCACATCATCACGCTAGGGATAAAATAACCCCTAAAAAAATACCCTTTTTCATCTACAAAATTACTTGCTTTAAAAACAAGTTTACATATTCTCCACTTACAAAATTATTTAAGCCATCATCTGTATTCTATTCCTAGGGATCTTCTATCTCCATTGGCATTTCCACTTTCATACCTTACTATTGGTTACCTGAAAACACTTTTAAAAATACGTCAGTTATATGCTTGTGAATAGCGTTGACTCGATAAAAGGTTTTCATAATTCTTAATGACACAACACCAATATCCTTCAACGAATCATTGGGTCTCAATCCCATCTCATCGGAACTAAACATACGCACATATCACTTGGAGGACGGTTACGCGCCCTAGAGGCAGTTACTTTCTTCATGGTCAGTATGTTCGTAGTGTGTCCATTACAGTTCATATATGTAAGGATCCAGACACATGTGTAGATTAGCCTGAGTGTCTAATACTACCTTGTATCAATACATTCTAGAGGATTTAAACCAACCCTCATATCAATATTGTTTGACTCTTTAAATATAGATGCATATTCATAGTTTTAAAAGATTATATACTTTCTAAAAAGGTATAAGTATTTACACAAAAAGGGTTAAGCGTATTCACCTTTTGATAAGTTGTTCAACTAACAATTTCTAGGTATTTGATGAACGATTACCCCGGACCTATAGTTAGAGAATAATAGTTGAATCGTTTATTTAGATCAAATGATCTAGCTTCAGACCTTTAGGTCGATTTATAGCTTTAAACCTTGATAAACATTTCTTCTGATATAAAAGTCATTTTTATTCAAAATTATTACTTTAGTTCATATGACGTTTGGTGTGGCATGCTTTGTCCTAATAGGTTCAAACACTATCATCAAGCTTTGAGAAAAATAAATGGGTCCCGCAGTTGATTGGGATTTATATGAATTACTTTTCTTAGACAAGAAACTCGACTACTGATATTGTCACCCTTCTAGTTATTACATATCCGTCACGCTTTTCAGTTTAATTAATTATAAACGTCTTTTATATGAAAATTTAATGTTTCTTCCTTTAGAAGAAAGCCAACTAACAATAATTTTGCATGTAAAACTTTATGTTACTTAATAATAAAGAAACGTTTATTTTTCTTAACATTATATATATATTAATTTGTAACCTACTGAATATGAGTGTAAGTTACTATTCAACTCTGTTGGTAATTTTGATGCACGTGGTACAACCGTTCAATGATTAGGGTTAGCTTCTCATCTTTGCCATAGATGTCCACCCACCGAAGCACCAAACACGCCTCTCTCTCTCTCTCTCTCTACCTGCTACCTTCATCGGACGTCACACTAAGCCGTCTCAGATCGATGGATTTCTTTTTACACCTGATTTCCACTCCGCCTCCGAATTCCAGATTATGGCGCGACCAATCACCGCCGGTATCATCACCAACGGGACCACTATCTAATCCTAATTACCACATCAGGAGGTACACTTTTAAAATTTTCTCTAATCATTACAAAATCTATGTTGTCATCTTTGAAATTTCTATACAAGTTTAGCCCTAATTACTTGGATTTGCTAAATTTCTTTTAAGTTTGAGATATAAAGAGACAGAATTACAAATTTTGTCCGTTAAAATAAGACGAATTACGGTTCGTGTCCTTTTCTAAGTTTCCTTGCAGGCGGTGTACTTTAAACTTTTTTTCCTACAAGTTTTGTCCTTTACGCTAACTGGGTTAGAAAAAGTCAGTTAAATGCCCTCACGTGAGACGCATGTGAGGGCATTTTTGTCTTTTCGTCTACCTGCAACTTCTTCTTCCTCTTTTCTTCTTCCCCCTATCTCTCCTCTCATGTGCATCCACCATCACCATCCACCTTCTTCTTTCAACATCCAAAACCCCACCACCACCTGTTGCCGACTGCCACCACTACCCACCACCTACCGCCGCCACCATCACCTGAACAACTGCCGTCATGTGTCTAATTCAAACATCTCTACAGCAATCTCCTGCCGCCGGTCACACAATTCCTTCCATCTCGAATACTCTCCGTCAAATTCACCATCTCTTGTTGCGCTGTCTCGTCTCCAGTGACCTTCGTTAACGGCAACGTTGATTTGAAAGCGGTGGAGAGGTTGATTTGAAAGCGGTGGAGAGGAATGAGATTAGGTCAGGCTCCTTACAATAATAATAACTGCTCAGATCTGAGGATCCGCCGCCGAAATAGATCCGACAGGTCTCCGTTTAATCTGGTTCAAGACCTGATATCAATCAACCAACTACACCTCTTGACTCAAAATGTAACGATTCCGGCAAATCCAGGTATACCCTAGCCGGAATTTACTATTTACGTGTGATTTAATACTAATTATATGAGTTATAGTACGTTTATACGAGTATATATGATTCACAGTACGAATCATACTTGATTATATAGTGAATCGTATTGGAATTACGATTAACCAATGATCGGTTATTGAAACCCGAACGGATCGGGAATTACATTATAGACGAAGTATATAATGTTTAGTGATGTTTACGAAGTATTAATGCTTCGGGATAAGTGAATTATAGCACAGAAAAAGGATTTCGATTTATTAGTGCGTCGGTACGATAAACGAAACCTTTAACATCAAACCAAGCAAGAGACGATCGATCAAGCCGAAAAAGATGCGTAATTACTAATAACATGATGTTTTAATGTCATGGTTTAAGTTTTTAAAGTTTTTAAGTCGGTTTTATGTAAATTTTATTTTAACCCGAAAAACAACCATTTTAGGCTTATTTTAAGCCGAATTACGAGTTTAAACGAGAAACGAACTGAACCAGATTATCCACAACATTATCCGGATTGCGTAATCCAAATGTGTGGCCATGGTTTGAGATGTGGGCCCCCCCCACACCACCAATATGGCCGGCCCTTATACACACACATTACACACTTCTTTTTCTTTTTTCTAACACCAAAAACTCACAAAACTCCCTCAAACCTTCAAGTATTCATCCAAATCCATCATTTCTAACCAAGATTTGAAGGTATAAACATGTTTTTAATGCTTGATTCTTGTTTCTAATTCTATAATCTTGAGAAAAGGAGGTTTCATGTGAAAACCCGAGATGAAACCGATTCTCGTGTGATCAAGGGATGTATACAAGCTATACAAAGGATCTTGATCCAAGTAATTAGTTAAAAGAGTTTAGAATGAAATTTTACGGTTGAAATCTTGTAAAAATGAGTTTCCATGTGAAAGACGGGTGAAAACCCGAGATGAAACCGACTCTTGCATGATCAAGAGATGTATACAAGTTATACAAGGGATCTTGGTCCAAGAAATGAGTAAAAAGAGTCGAGAACGGATTTTTACGGTTAAAACCTTTGTTTTTATATCAAAACCGACACTATGAAAGAAATGGTTTGATTGTTGGTGTAACTTGCTTGGTATAGTGTTATTGTGCTTGTAAGTGTTGTATCTAGTGGCTAGCAAAGGCTAGAAACCCGGATCTTTGCGATCTAACGCTAGAAAACACAAGATAGTTCGGTTTTCGTGTGATTTGGTGATTTTGGACAGATTGTAATGTGCTTAGAGTTGGGTCACGAAATTTCACAGAGATGATCTACACATGAAAATATGAGATCTGTGAATTTTTGGTAATTTTTGGATAAAAGATGAATATTTGGTGAATTTAATGCTCGGTTTTGGCAAAAAATGGTGAAAAATAGCTAAACTTGATGAAAAATTCTGAAAAATTTAGGATAAGCTTTTTATAACATATAAAAGTCACACACAAAATTTTAGCTCAGTTGGAAAAGTCTAAAGGGGCTTTTCGGTAAAACGAGTTCTAGAGCTTTCTAGCTCGGTTTTTGTGAAAATGGCTTGAAAAATGAGTTTTGAGTTCTGGAAAAATTCCAGGGAGTTATGAGGATGGCAGGGATCATCCCAGAAAAATTTGGTATTTTTCTAAAGTCTTTTGGTATTTTTGACATATTTAGTGTTTTAATAAGGTTTAAAAATAGATAAATAAATGTAAATATAAGAAAATAAATCTGGAAAATTTTTATAAAATTTCTTACTGTTAAAATAAGTTTTGTGCAAAATTTCAAGACCCGAGACTAAACGGGTAATTATTTGTGCTAAAAAGAACATAAAAACAAATTTTTAAAGCTTAAAACGTGTAAACCGGCAAAACTCGCATAAGCGAGCTGACTGGTATATGAAAATCTTAAAAATGGACCATTTCCATAAAACTAAGTAAATTAAGTAAAAATAAATCATCCGAAAATGATTCGGATGATTTGGGTAATTTTACCCGATTTTACTGTTTCCGGCACCTAAATGACGGAAACGGGCCCCGCGGCCAAACGGGGTGTCCAAACCGAGCTCTAATTTCATCACTTTAACTAAATTAACAGTCAAACACCATTTTTGGGTCGGGTGTGACCAAACCCATTTTTTTGAAACTAAAAACGGATAACCGTGCTAGGCACGCAAATCAAGGAAATCATAAAAATGATAATTTTGACCGTCAGACTCTAAGCAATGTCACAATCTGAGTCCTTAGAAGTGTCACGGGGTTAACATTGTCCCCGAATCGAGTACAGTACTGGGCTAACAATGTCCCCAGATGTACCGATTGATACGTATTTAATTTATGGGAATTATATAGTAACGACTAGATATTATATTACAGATCCAGGCTTATAGCAGTTCATTGTATCACGTCCCGACTCACAGAAAGGTGAGTTTTCACGAGCCCCTTTTACTGAACTGTTTTAAATATTTTCCCGGGGCGGAAAACATGTCTTTGTTAAAATATTTAAGTACATACCGATCGTATGAAAACACTTGTATATTTATATATATATGGTTTGATGCATAGAATATATAAATTGTTTATCGTGTGGAATTGTTCTGGGGTAACATAGTTCCCAGGGGTTATTATTGTTCTGGGGTAACATAGTTCCCAGGGGTTATCATTGTTCTGGGGTAACATAGTTCCCAGGGGTTATTATTGTTCTGGGGTAACATAGTTCCCAGAGGTTATTATTGTTCTGGGGTAACATAGTTCCCAGAGGTTATTATTGTTCTGGGGTAACATAGTTCCCAGAGGTTATTATTGTTCAGTTCCCAGAGGTTATTATTGTTCTGGGGTAACATAGTTCCCAGGGGTTATCATTGTTCTGGGGTAACATAGTTCCCAGAGATTATTATTGTTCTGGGATAACGTAGTTCCCAGAGGTTATTATTGTTCTGGGGTAACATAGTTCCCAGAAGATTAATGGAAATGTTCTGGGGTAACATAGTTCCCAGCATGATTATATTGCTAATAAATGATTATTAAAATGATTTGTCAGAGTTTATTTAAATTAGTGAAACTCACCAACTATTCGTAGTTGACCCGTTTTCTTTACATGTTTTCTAGGTATGCCCAAGTTGGAATGATTGAAATGTGCTTAATTATCTGTGCTACCTGTTGGAAGCTTGCTGCTCTATATTTTGTAATGAATATATATTAATGTCTTATCGGTAAAATATGTGTGTAACACCTAGACAGTAACGAAACACGCAACAATGTAATATGTTATAAATTAATGTAGTGGTATTTTCTTTATAAGCAATGCTGTTGATATCAGATGTGTCTGTTGCATCCCGTGTACGTTTCCGCTGCGGTTACGGGGTGTTACAGAACTTGGTATCAGAGCCATTGGTTATAAAGAATTAGGATGTCTGAAAGAGATACCTAAAATATAACCAGTAGCTCAAGTATTATAAGATCTGAATATCAACTAATAATTTATTGTGACGGGATCTGGATGAACTTGGATGGACAAGTGAGTTATTATGGTCCGGAACATAATAACAGACTTGTCTGCACGGGAGAATTCAGGGGAAGTCACGAGGAACTTTAAATAGGTAAAATTGGCAACATATGTGTAAATATATGATAATATTATTATGTGGTAAAGTTGTATAAATAAGTATGTATTAATTTGATTATGAATTACACTATGGAAAGAACTATATGCTTGTTAACTTGTGTGCAGGTAAAAATGTCAAGCCCGCATAGCTTATCAGTAGAGGAGGATCCGGAGGAGGTTAGCCCCGGAAACTCCGGGAGCTTACATGTGTCATCCGACTCCGAGCCTAGCGAGGCGAGTCACAGGAGCTCGAGCCAGTCCTCCCCGGCCCGGATCGTCAGATCCCCTACTCCACTCGCACCGCAGGCCACCTCTGTCCCTCCGGGATTTGGTCCTCGCCTTACGGCGCGGATCAGCATTCCGCGTGTCCCACCGACCTCTCCCCCACCCCGACCTGCTACTCGTCGGGGAGAGTCCTCATCTCAGCCCGAGCCGATGGCTCTACCTGTCTGGGGCCTTCCGAGACAGGAGCGGGATGCGGCAGCCTGGCTACGAGTGCTCACAGAGCAAGTAAATGAGCACTCAGCCGCCCTGACCGTGGGGGTACAGAGACGGGTGTACCTTGGTGACCGCATACTGGATTGCCAGTATGCAATCGACCGGTTGACAAGGGAGTGCTCGTACTCTCTATTGATGGTTCAGCGGTTAGAGGCGTGGCTCCGGGGGGTGATGGCAGTAGTGGTGGCGTTGGTGGCAGTGATGATGTGGTGGGCATACCACCGTGTTTAGTAGTTATGTTTGGATGGGGATAGTCAGGGACCATTTTTTTTGATACTCTGTGTAAGTAGTTAGTGGTGATACTAACACGGAGTGAATCTTGTTTAGTTATGATACAACCACTGGCCCCTAGGGTGGGTCTCTTTTGGGGCATATCTTTATAGATACTTTTGGGTATCATTCAAGCACTGACCCTTTTACGGGTTATGTCGAGATGATACCGACATAGGGCCCTTGTATTAAAACTTAGTTGTGTAATGTTGACTGGAAAGTATGTAAACTGATGTTTGTGTAATATGTTTCAATGTTTACTAATGAATGAAATATGTATTGTGTTTTATAATTGAAATGGTATTGATTATATGTATTTCTTGATGTTGTGTAGAATGGCACCGAAACGATCAACGAAAATATCGGAAGTAGATGTGAGCCGTTTGATTGCTCAACAGTTGGAGGCGGCGATACCGGATATAGTATCGCGCATCGCCGCTAGTATTAATAACTCGACCAATCCAACCCCTCCGAGCAATCAAACGCCCATAAATACTGACGGGGAACAAAATGCTAATCCTCCAAGGAATGATAACACTATTCCGAGTAATGACGCACCGCCTAGGGTGGTCGTTACTGACAGCAATGGCCCTATACCTACGGTAGAGACAAACCGTACTGAACCAATTTGTGCATCCAGGGGATGTTCGATCAAGGATTTTATGTTGTGCAAGCCATTAGAGTTTAGCGGGTCTGAAGGACCGAATGGGTTAGTTAAATGGATAGAGAAAATAGAATCAGTGGTGAATATCAGCAACTGTCCCGAGGATTGTGTCGTTAAGTACGCCACCTGTACATTCACCGACCATGCCTTGACATGGTGGAACACCATAGTACAGACTCGAGGTCAGGTGGCGACAAACCACATGACCTGGACGGAGCTTAAGGCTCTTGTGTTGGAACATTTCTGCCCAAAGAATGAATTGCAGAAACTGGAAAATGAGTTATGGAATCTGGAGATGAAGGGGGCGGACCACTTGGGTTATACCAATCGGTTTAATGAACTGTCACGATTAGTACCGTGGTTGGTCACCCCGGAGACGAAGAGGGTGGAACGTTATATTTGGGGACTTACTCCAGTAGTGAGGAGTATAGTCAACGCGGGGGGACACCGGACGTATGAAAGTGCAGTGACACAGGCTGGCATTGTCACGTATGATTTCTTGCGGAGCGGATCACTAAAGGTGACAGGAGAATCCGCTGGGGGAAAACGGGGTACACATGATCATAGAATCCAGGAAAAGCAGCAAAGCAAACGAGCTAGGCCCGCTGCCCAGAGCTATGCCATGACTAGTTCAGGCGGAAGGCAAGAACCGCAGAAGGGAACGTTTCCTAAGTGCGGGAAATGTGGTTACCACCATAGTGGCGTGTGCAAAGAGGTGGTGTGCCACCGGTGTGGCAGGATTGGACACTACGCACCAAATTGTAAGACAAATCTGAACAACCTGAACCGACAACCGCAACCGATTCGTGCACAACCATTTAGGACTCAACCAGCCCGACAGCAGAACCCGCAAGGAAACCAGATGGTGACCACTAGCCGTGCTTGCTACGAATGCGGCAGCACGGATCACTTCAAAAGGAACTGCCCGAAACTGAACCAGGGAGGAAACGGGAGACAACTCACGGGTCAGGCATCGTCGTCCAATCCGGCGCGAGGCCGAGCATTCGTGATGGGAGCGAACGAGGCGCGCTAGGACCCCAGCGTAGTGACAGGTACCTTCCTCGTCTCTGATCATTACGCTTCTGTATTATTTGATACAGGCGCCGATAGAAGTTTTGTCTCCGTTAGATTCCTTTCGATAGCAAACCTTCCTATTGGTGAAACCATAGAACCTTACACCGTAGAAGTCGCTAACGGTAAAACCATGATAGTTAATCGGATAGTTCGGAATTGCCCTTTTATTCTGAGCGAACAATCCTTCCTGATTGACTTGTTACCGGTAGAATTGGGTAGTTTTGACGTGATAGCGGGAATGGATTGGTTGGCACGTAACAGGGTAGAAATAAACTGTGAAAAGAAAACCGTCAAGATCCGGGTGTCGGATGACGAGGAGGTATTAGTGCAACGAGAAAAATCTGGCACCATGATACCATTTATATCCCACCTCAAGGTGTTGAAATATATACGTCAGGGATGTGTGGCGTATCTAGCGAGCCTGACGGCCGCTGATTCTGAGGAAAAACGGGTGGACGATATTCCCGTGGTACGCGAATTTCCACAAGTTTTTCCAGAGGAACTTCCTGGATTACCGCCAACCCGACAGGTCGAATTCAGAATCGATCTGTTACCTCAGGCTGGCCCTGTTGCTAAGGCGCCCTACCGACTTGCACCATCCGAGATGCAAGAATTATCCAACCAGTTGCAGGAATTGTTGGATAAAGGATTTATACGTCCCAGTTATTCCCCGTGGGGTGCACCTGTTTTATTCGAGAAAAAGAAGGACGGGAGCCTTAGAATGTGCATTGATTACAGGGAATTGAACAAGTTGACAATCAAAAATAGGTATCCTCTCCCCCGAATCGATGATCTGTTCGACCAACTACAGGGTGCGAGCTACTTTTCAAAAATAGATCTTAGATCGGGATACCATCAGGTTAGAATTCAGGAGGAGGATATCCCAAAAACTGCATTCCGGACTCGCTACGGCCATTACGAGTTCTTAGTTATGCCTTTTGGGCTAACAAATGCGCCAGCAGTATTCATGGATCTCATGAATCGAGTCTGTAAACCCTATCTCGACAAATTCGTCATTGTATTTATTGACGATATTTTGATATACTCGAAGAGTAAAGAAGAGCACGAGCAACACTTAAATTTAGTTTTAGAGCTCCTGGATCAGGAGAAGTTATTTGCAAAATTCTCCAAGTGTAACTTCTGGTTACAAGAGGTGCAATTCCTCGGTCACGTTATAAACCACCAAGGAATACACGTTGATCCGAGTAAGGTTGAAGCAATTAAGAATTGGCAAGCGCCTAAATCTCCAAAGGAAATCCGCCAATTCTTAGGCTTAGCTGGATACTATCGTCAATTTATAGAGAATTTTTCCAGCATCGCCCAACCTTTAACCCTCCTGACTCAAAAGGATCGGAAGTATGAATGGGGTGAAGAGCAGGAAACGGCGTTTCAAACGCTAAAACAAAGATTGTGCCAAGCGCCAATCTTAAGTCTCCCCGACGGAGATGATGGTTTTGTCGTGTATTGTGACGCATCCCGGAGAGGGTTAGGATGCGTATTGATGCAAAATAGTAAGGTTATAGCCTATGCTTCGCGACAATTAAAAGTTCACGAGAAAAATTACACTACACATGACCTAGAACTGGGAGCAGTCATCTTTGCACTTAAAATTTGGAGGCACTATCTCTACGGTACAAAGTGCACCATCTTCACTGATCATAAAAGTTTGCAACACATATTCGATCAGAAAGAACTGAATATGAGACAACGAAGGTGGGTCGAGTTACTAAGTGACTATGACTGTGACATCCGATATCACCCCGGCAAGGCTAACGTTGTAGCCGATGCCTTGAGTAGGAAAGATCGAGTTAAGCCACTACGCGTGAGAGCGTTGGGAATGATAGTCCAGTCAAACCTTTCGGATTTGATTCGAGTCGCTCAACACGAGGCGTTGAAAGGGGACCAATTGGAAAAAGAAGGACTTTTCTGTAACGAGAAGAATTTCGAACAGCGTGTGGACGAAATTCTCTATTTCAAAAATCGGATTTGGATTCCGACCCTCCATGACCTTCGTGAATTGATCATGGACGAAGCACATAAATCAAAATATTCCATACATCCGGGATCGGATAAGATGTATAAGGATGTGAAAGAGTTCTACTGGTGGCCGGGTATGAAAAAGGATATAGCCACTTACGTCGGCAAGTGTACGACGTGTGCGAGGGTTAAGGCGGAGCACCAGAAACCCTCGGGGATGTTACAACAACCGGAAATTCCTGAATGGAAGTGGGAGCAAATCACAATGGATTTCGTGACACACCTCCCTAAGACATCCCGGGGACATGATGCAATTTGGGTAATCGTGGATCGATTAACCAAATCGGCACATTTTATTCCGATTAGAAATAATTATAACACCGAGAGACTTGCGCAAATTTATATAAATGAAATAGTGTCTCGTCATGGCATCCCCATCTCGATCATCTCCGATAGGGATAGCCATTTCACCTCCAAACTTTGGCAAGCTGTCCAAGAAGCATTGGGAACACGTATTGACCTAAGCACGGCTTACCACCCTCAGACCGATGGTCAGTCTGAGAGGACCATTCAAACTTTGGAGGATTTGCTTCGTGCCTGCGTACTGGACTTTAAGGGAAATTGGGATCAACATCTCCCACTCGTTGAATTTTCCTATAATAACAGTTACCATAGCAGTATAAAGGCAGCACCTTATGAAGCATTGTATGGACGGAAATGCCGATCACCACTTTGCTGGTCTGAAGTGGGTGACCCGCAGGTCATTAGATCGGATCTGGTCCAGGAGACGACCAGCAAGATTCTTGAAATTAAGAACAACCTGAAAGCCGCGCGGGATCGGCAGAAGAGTTATGCCGATACCCGTCGAAAACCGTTGTCATTTGAGAAGGGTGAAAAGGTATATTTGAAAGTATCACCGTGGAAGGGTGTGGTTAGATTTGGAAAGGCGGGGAAATTAGCCCCGAGATACATTGGACCATTCGACATTATTGCAAAAATCGGTCCTGTAGCATACCGATTAGAACTGCCTGATAAACTGAGTGCAGTTCACAACGTGTTTCACGTGTCGAACCTGAAAAGGTGTCTGTCGGATGAGACATCGGTGTTACCTTTAGAGGGTGTTCATATAAGTGATAGGCTCAACTTCGTAGAGGAGCCCATTGAAATAGTGGACGGTAAGATCAAGCAACTTAGACACAATAAGATCTCGTTGGTCAAAGTTAGATGGAATTCGCAACGAGGCCCAGAATTTACTTGGGAACGAAAGGATGAATTTCGGAAGAAATACCCCCACCTATTTCCTCAAAAGGAAGTAGTTGACGCGTAAAATTTCGACGACGAAATTTTTATAACGGGGGGAGAATGTAACGATTCCGGCAAATCCAGGTATACCCTAGCCGGAATTTACTATTTACGTGTTATTTAATACTAATTATATGAGTTATAGTACGTTTATACGAGTATATATGATTCACAGTACGAATCATACTTGATTATATAGTGAATCGTATTGGAATTACGATTAACCAATGATCGGTTATTGAAACCCGAACGGATCGGGAATTACATTAAAGACGAAGTATATAATGTTTAGTGATGTTTACGAAGTATTAATGCTTCGGGATAAGTGAATTATAGCACAGAAAAAGGATTTCGATTTATTAGTGCGTCGGTACGATAAACGAAACCTTTAACATCAAACCAAGCAAGAGACGATCGATCAAGCCGAAAAAGATGCGTAATTACTAATAACATGATGTTTTAATGTCATGGTTTAAGTTTTTAAAGTTTTTAAGTCGGTTTTATGTAAATTTTATTTTAATCCGAAAAACAACCATTTTAGGCTTATTTTAAGCCGAATTACGAGTTTAAACGAGAAACGAACTGAACCAGATTATCCACAACATTATCCGGATTGCGTAATCCAAATGTGTGGCCATGGTTTGAGATGTGGGCCCCCCCACACCACCAATATGGCCGGCCCTTATACACACACATTACACACTTCTTTTTCTTTTTTCTAACATCAAAAACTCTCAAAACTCCCTCAAACCTTCAAGTATTCATCCAAATCCATCATTTCTAACCAAGATTTGAAGGTATAAACATGTTTTTAATGCTTGATTCTTGTTTCTAATTCTATAATCTTGAGAAAAGGAGGTTTCATGTGAAAACCCGAGATGAAACCGATTCTCGTGTGATCAAGGGATGTATACAAGCTATACAAAGGATCTTGATCCAAGTAATTAGTTAAAAGAGTTTAGAATGAAATTTTACGGTTGAAATCTTGTAAAAATGAGTTTCCATGTGAAAGACGGGTGAAAACCCGAGATGAAACCGACTCTTGCATGATCAAGAGATGTATACAAGTTATACAAGGGATCTTGGTCCAAGAAATGAGTAAAAAGAGTCGAGAACGGATTTTTACGGTTAAAACCTTTGTTTTTATATCAAAACCGACACTATGAAAGAAATGGTTTGATTGTTGGTGTAACTTGCTTGGTATAGTGTTATTGTGCTTGTAAGTGTTGTATCTAGTGGCTAGCAAAGGCTAGAAACCCGGATCTTTGCGATCTAACGCTAGAAAACACAAGATAGTTCGGTTTTCGTGTGATTTGGTGATTTTGGACAGATTGTAATGTGCTTAGAGTTGGGTCACGAAATTTCACAGAGATGATCTACACATGAAAATATGATATCTGTGAATTTTTGGTAATTTTTGGATAAAAGATGAATATTTGGTGAATTTAATGCTCGGTTTTGGCAAAAAATGGTGAAAAATAGCTAAACTTGATGAAAAATTCTGAAAAATTTAGGATAAGCTTTTTATAACATATAAAAGTCACACACAAAATTTTAGCTCAGTTGGAAAAGTCTAAAGGGGCTTTTCGGTAAAACGAGTTCTAGAGCTTTCTAGCTCGGTTTTTGTGAAAATGGCTTGAAAAATGAGTTTTGAGTTCTGGAAAAATTCCAGGGAGTTATGAGGATGGCAGGGATCATCCCAGAAAAATTTGGGATTTTTCTAAAGTCTTTTGGTATTTTTGACATATTTAGTTTTTTAATAAGGTTTAAAAATAGATAAATAAATGTAAATATAAGAAAATAAATCTGGAAAATTTTTATAAAATTTCTTACTGTTAAAATAAGTTTTGTGCAAAATTTCAAGACCCGAGACTAAACGGGTAATTATTTGTGCTAAAAAGAACATAAAAACAAATTTTTAAAGCTTAAAACGTGTAAACCGGCAAAACTCGCATAAGCGAGCTGACTGGTATATGAAAATCTTAAAAATGGACCATTTCCATAAAACTAAGTAAATTAAGTAAAAATAAATCATCCGAAAATGATTCGGATGATTTGGGTAATTTTACCCGATTTTACTGTTTCCGGCACCTAAATGACGGAAACGGGCCCCGCGGCCAAACGGGGTGTTCAAACCGAGCTCTAATTTCATCACTTTAACTAAATTAACAGTCAAACACCATTTTTGGGTCGGGTGTGACCAAACCCATTTTTTTGAAACTAAAAACGGATAACCGTGCTAGGCACGCAAATCAAGGAAATCATAAAAATGATAATTTTGACCGTCAGACTCTAAGCAATGTCACAATCTGAGTCCTTAGAAGTGTCACGGGGTTAACATTGTCCCCGAATCGAGTACAGTACTGGGCTAACAATGTCCCCAGATGTACCGATTGATACGTATTTAATTTATGGGAATTATATAGTAACGACTAGATATTATATTACAGATCCAGGCTTATAGCAGTTCATTGTATCACGTCCCGACTCACAGAAAGGTGAGTTTTCACGAGCCCCTTTTACTGAACTGTTTTAAATATTTTCCCGGGGCGGAAAACATGTCTTTGTTAAAATATTTAAGTACATACCGATCGTATGAAAACACTTGTATATTTATATATATATGGTTTGATGCATAGAAAATATAAATTGTTTATCGTGTGGAATTGTTCTGGGGTAACATAGTTCCCAGGGGTTATTATTGTTCTGGGGTAACATAGTTCCCAGGGGTTATCATTGTTCTGGGGTAACATAGTTCCCAGGGGTTATTATTGTTCTGGGGTAACATAGTTCCCAGAGGTTATTATTGTTCTGGGGTAACATAGTTCCCAGAGGTTATTATTGTTCTGGGGTAACATAGTTCCCAGAGGTTATTATTGTTCAGTTCCCAGAGGTTATTATTGTTCTGGGGTAACATAGTTCCCAGGGATTATCATTGTTCTGGGGTAACATAGTTCCCAGAGATTATTATTGTTCTGGGATAACGTAGTTCCCAGAGGTTATTATTGTTCTGGGGTAACATAGTTCCCAGAAGATTAATGGAAATGTTCTGGGGTAACATAGTTCCCAGCATAATTATATTGCTAATAAATGATTATTAAAATGATTTGTCAGAGTTTATTTAAATTAGTGAAACTCACCAACTATTCGTAGTTGACCCGTTTTCTTTACATGTTTTCTAGGTATGCCCAAGTTGGAATGATTGAAATGTGCTTAATTATCTGTGCTACCTGTTGGAAGCTTGCTGCTCTATATTTTGTAATGAATATATATTAATGTCTTATCGGTAAAATATGTGTGTAACACCTAGACAGTAACGAAACACGCAACAATGTAATATGTTATAAATTAATGTAGTGGTATTTTCTTTATAAGCAATGCTGTTGATATCAGATGTGTCTGTTGCATCCCGTGTACGTTTCCGCTGCGGTTACGGGGTGTTACACAAAACCTGAAATCGAACTATCTGAAACTGATTTGAACCTTCAAACGTATTATTATTGCTACAATTAATCAAGCGGAAGTAAGGAAAAATCAGAAACCGTGTTTGACCTTGTAAATACCGACGCCCCACAAATTGTTCGCTGCCACAAGCCTTCTAACCAAGCACATCAGCAATCGAGTCCAGCACCATTCAGAAGTAAGTTTATTGTTGATTTGCTCATTTCCATTTACCGATTCAAAGCCCTATGATCTTGATTATCCTCTGTTACTTTTGTACTCGAATTTTAAAATTGACATTAGGGTTCAACTAGAATGAAGAAGATGAACTCTTTTATCACCATTTTTTTATCTTGTTGCATCCCAAGTTGACCAGAGAATGTGCTGCTGCTTCTGATGATGCCCAGAGAAGGCGGTGGTGGTGATAGAAAAGGTAGTGGTGGTTGGTGGCATCTGTTTTTAAAAATGAAGAAGAAAGAGGAAGAAGAAGTTGCAGGTAGACGAAAAGACAAAAATGCCCTCATATGCGTCTCATGTGAGGGCATTTAACTGACTTTTTCTAACCCAGTTAGCGTAAAGGACAAAACTTGTAGGAAAAAAAAGTTTAAAGTACACCGCCTGCAAGGAAACTTAGAAAATGACACGAACCGTAATTCGTCTTATTTTAAAGGACAAAATTTGTAATTCTGTCATATAAAGAACTTAAATAACGATTTTGATTCGAAAGAGTTTATATCTTACAAAGTTGATGCCGAATTCTCTCAATTATGAGTATAATTTGAGCCCTAAGTACTTGAATTCACTCAATTTTTGAAGTTATTAAACTAGCACTACTTGACTTCAGTAGGGTTGTAGGGTTGGTACATAAGTGATTCACAACCACATACAGATTTGGATTTAAAGAACACAATGAAAGATGACTATTTGTATCCTAAAATACAGTTTAGTTGTGTAGAAGGTGGTGAATCCCTTATTAAATTGACATGGACCAGCAATGGATTTCTCATAAAACAAAAAGTATACAACTTTATTTATTTGCCAAGCTTTCCTTCCTGACCTAAAATTAAGGTTTGAGAAAAACTTTACATATGTTTATTACTTTATTTTATTAATCAATTTTTTTAAATTGTAAGTTAAGAATCATATGATGTAGGCACTCAGGTTATTCAAGAAACTGCCAAAGCAGGTGGTGAACCCGGTATTCGAGAACATTATGCTAATTGTTGTGTTCAGGAGACAGTGGTGAATCTGTTATTCGAGAAATGGCCAAGGATCCTGTGGAGCTTTGCCTCATACAAAAGGATGCACACATATTTGTGAGATAGCCACAGGTTGTTCGAACTCAGATAATTCTGTTAACATGTAAACACGTTATAAAGTTAGGGTTTCTGATGGTGGTTGTCATCTCAATAACCGTTCCTGCTCAACTTTTTATTGTCATCGCTACCGAGTTCGATTTCAAAACCTAGGTGGCGGCAGTGTGGCACTGGTATATTTCAGATTTAATGAACTCGTAACACTTTCTTTTGACACATAACACAAAAAATATTTACTGTTGAATTAATATATATTATTTGTTTATCAATATAATATAATTAGTAGTTGCTAACAGTAGATTTGTTCATAATGCAGTCATGGAAGAAACAAGCAAGAACCACAAGTATTAGCACGCAGGTTGAAAAGCAAATGAAAACGGTCTACTCTTTTGTGTAAAAGCCTGTTGTGAACATTCAAATGGAAATGTACTCATTTTTGTAACTGACATAGCTGCTTTAGTAAATAGCATCTACAGAATGTACTCTTTACTGATTTGTAATTATTAGATGCAACTATACAAACAGCAAAACCTACCTTTTGTAAAATGCATAAACCATAAAGTTATCCTTTTGGTGATGTTAATGCTTCTAACAACAATTATGATATAATATTATCATGCCAAGAAAGGCGAAGCTAGGCTAATTGCTTACAGATACTAGTTAGTTTTATAAATTCCTACGTAACCATATTAGTAACTAAATGAAAAGTTCTGAGTTGAGTTACCTAGGTTCACCGGCGTGAGAACATCAAGCTGTTGTCCTGACTTTTTGATATTTTGCGAAAGCAGATAAGGGAGTTCCAAGCTCGCATCATACGCCAGAATCCTTTGTGCTTCGGTGTAGAAACTCCG
The DNA here is from genome assembly GCF_021521415.1 of Bidens hawaiensis. Taxonomy (NCBI): domain Eukaryota; kingdom Viridiplantae; phylum Streptophyta; class Magnoliopsida; order Asterales; family Asteraceae; genus Bidens; species Bidens hawaiensis. The sequence goes on along the minus strand of NW_027491611.1, from coordinate 151,099 downwards.
AGTAAAAGTTCGAGTTAGAATGCTGGACAACATCTGCAAGTTATTACATGAAATGAGAGTTATTACTAAGTAATTATGAATTATTTAAATCAAATTTCACAAAAAAGTTTTAATTCCTTCAAAAACACAGGATTGATTTCTTTATAAAGATGAGATGAAATCACATAGAAATTGCAATTTCAAATATTCATGAAGCATTCATACTGTCAATGAGTCGAAACCTGACCCGTATTTGCCCGGCACGTTTTGCCCGAAGAACCCATTCAAATGAATCGGTTTTTTGGGTCAAATTTCAAAACGCCACCCGACCCTTATTTACCCGGCACGTTTCGCTGAAGAACCCACTCAAATGGATCGGTTTTTGGGGTCAAATTTCAAAACGCCCTAACCCGAGTCAAACAACTCGTGAACCGAAAACAACACCCATACTAACACTCTCATTCATTCCACTTTACCATCAAATCAAGGTTCAAACTCCATTAATGAAGATAACAAAATATAAGAAAACCAACATTTTCATTTTGTTGATGAGATGAAATGACTTTTAAATCACAAAAGAGGAACCAAATCCATATAAAATGCAAGCAAAATTTGTTAAACTTAAAAACCTAAATAAAAAAAAAAAAACTTAATCCATAAAGTAGCTTTTAACAATAACATGAATTTTTTATATAATAAGATCTAGCCGACCCAAATAACCCATGAACCGAAATTTTATTCCAACAACACCATACTAACACTCTCATTCATTAAAGGACCAACCACCAAAAAACTTGAACAGAAAATGCAATTTCAAATATTCATGAACTGTCAATATAATTGTGACTCGAAACCCGACCCGTATTTACCCGGCACGTTTCACCAAAGAACCCACTCAACTGTATCGGGTTTTTCGGGTCAAATTTCAAAATGCCCTAACCCGAGCCAAACAACCCGTGAACCGAAAACAACACCCATACTAACACTCTCATTCATTCCACCTTTATCATCAAATCAAGGTTCAAAACTCCATTCAAGAAGATAACAAAAAATAAGAAAACCCACATTTTCATTTTATTGATGAGATGAAATGACTTTTAAATCACAAAAGAGGAACCAAATCCATATATAATGCAAGCAAAATTTGTTAAACTTAATCTTAAATAAAAAACTTAATCCATACAGTAACTTTTAACATAACATGAAATTTTTATATAACAAGATCTAGCCGACCCAAACAACCCATGAACCAAAAATTTTACTCCAACAACACCCATACTAACACTCTCATTCATTAAAGGACCAAGCACCAAAAAACTTGAACAGAAAATGCAATTTCAAATATTCATGAACCGTCGATAAAATCGTGACTCAAAACCGGACCCGTATTTACCCGGCACGTTTCACCGAAGAACCCACTCAAATGGATCGGTTTTTTGGGTCAAATTTCAAAACGCCCTAAGCCGAGCCAAACAACCCGTGAACCGAAAAAAAACACCCATACTAACACTCTCATTCATTCCACCTTTATTATCAAATCAAGGTTCAAACTCCATTCATGAAGATAGCAAAAATTAAGAAAACCCAACATTTTCATTTTGATGATGAGATGAAATGACTTTTAAATCACAAAAGAGGAATCAAATCCATATATAATACAAGCAAAATTTGTTACGTAAACTAAAAATAAAACTTAATCCCCACTCTTGGGTTTTAATTTGAGCACAACAAAGAAGCTAAAAGTCTCACAAATGAAGAAGAGCTTTAATGCAAATGTTAGTAACACAACCTCATTCCTTGATTAAAAAAAAAATCATCATCAAGGTTGGTTGATTGGTTGGTTCTAGAGAAAGAAAACTCTAAAACTCCATTAAAGTAGTAACAAAACCCACACACAACTAAACTTCAACTTCAAACTTACACCATAAACAAATAACAACACATAAATCATAGAACAAGCAAGACATGAAAGAATAATAATAAAGATACATAAACCTTAACATGAAATTTTGATAAAATGATGATGTTCAAAAACATATTAGGAGGACGAGGAGTAGGTAATTGAACTTCAAATTGATATCCTACGTGCACATATACCATAGACAAAAACATATCAAATTGATGAAAGAAGTGTGGTAAGGATAATATGATGAAGATTTGTATTGGTATATATAGAGAGAAAGCTGCATAATATTTCTTGACAAAGGAGGTACAACAGATGGCATCACATTATTGAATTATTGTTTTCATCATTTGCTTTTCATTACAACTTTTTTATCTTATTGTAATTGTATTTGCATTTGGTTCTTATTGTAGGACATGGGTCACGTTTTATTTAAAATAAAATAAAATAAAAACCGCTAACGATACTCTCGTTAGTAATGAGAAATATTCTAGTATGACACCGTTTACAAAATTGAATCAAGTGAATATAAAATACAACTTTTCATATTCTAAAATTGATTCAAACCGGTTTCTCTAGTGGGTACTTTAACGGGTCTTCAAATAATATATTCGTCTTGAGTTATTATCACATTTTCACATTTGGTCTTCAACTAAGCTCGTATGGCGTATTCTTGAACAATCTTTTATATAGTCTTCAACGAGATTCGCATCTTCTTGTATGACGAGTGCTTGAGTCATGCCTTCTTGTACGATCCATTGCTACAAGGACGGAAAAACTAATGTTGACAGTTGTGGCTGAGGATTCATGTTCAACACGAGTCCCTTAAAACAGATTTCGGGCCTCTACTAAAGTTGACAGTTGTAACACGAGTCCATTGCTACAAGGACGGAAAAACGAGCTCGTCTGTCTCCCAAGGTACAACAGCCGCAGCAGTATGTATTGCCGAGGAAGGCCACACGCCCGTTGTTACACCGGATAGTTTAGTGTATTAAAACTTGGAAATATGAAGATAAAGTTTAGAGAGTACTTATATTCAATAATTCTTATAAAGAAATATACTAATATTTTTTTGATGATTATCCTTTTTATTTAAAACTTCTCATCTCTTTTTCTTCTCTTTTAACCAAGGCACAAAGCCTCAATTTATATATAAATACTAGAACTCATGAAGCGTCTAACAATAAATCCCACTTACGTACATTAATAATAACTTAATTCTCATTATGGACATAATTAAGAATAGTTTCACAAGATGTACATGAAGAGTCTTGCATTGATCTCACATTCAATACAATATTTTCCAGCAATCCCCCACATGAATGGAGATCGATCAAACACACACAAAATATCCAATGGAACCTCGACAGTCAAGTATTGCAGGGTAGGTAGTTGTTAGCTTTGAACCTTTCTTAGTGAAGCATAATTAGTCTCCTAGCGGTTAGTAGACATGATGTCCTTGAACAAACCCCCATTTGTGTAGACGAAAATAAACTTCGCACAATACTCTCCCTAGCCAGGCACATCCCCTCATTGTCGTGTCCATTACGGTCCTGGGACACTAGCCTGGTTCTGTGAAAGCTCTAGGAATTGCGCACCCCCCAATTTCATTCAAAGCGACCCCACTTCTCTTTCACATAGGTGATTATCCAGAAATCATTAAAAGAATTAAGGCTATAATGAGTTACACAATCATTAACCATATATTATGCTTAGCCTCACAACATGTCACTTTTGTTATAGGAATGGACTAGGAAGTAATTAGACTCCCTTTATAATTTAGGAGGATATATATATATATATATATATATATATATATATATATATATATATATATATATATATATATATATATATATATTATCTTATATGTCAATCTATACATAAGCTATGCCCCCTAGTGACCTTAGTTCATGCAGTTAGGTTGTCCTATTGAACCTAGATCTTGGGATCTCCAATCTCATAGGTTAGGTTTTCCTTTGCACTCACTTTCTAATGGGCTTTAGTCTTATTCCACAACTCCATCTTCATCAACCCTCAGGTTGTTGGATCCAAAACCATTATCTATGACTTCGTCAAGTCAATATTAGATAATTGCAATTAAGATGAGTTGTTATGATGTGTTCTTAACTTGTAAGTTAATATTGCCTATTGTTATCTTCTAAGACTATAACCTCAAGACTCATATTGAATCTTGTTATAATGATTGTCTTTTGAAAACCAAAATTCTCATTTCAAGGCAAAACATAACATTCCAATGTTCAAATGCAAGAAACCCCCACATTTAAATGTTATTGGATAACATCATCCAATTTCCGGATAGGATAAAGAAAGGTTGTTCATTTCTACACAAGTCTAAGAAATAATCTCAATTACCATTTCTATATACCCCAAAAGGGTTGTTTCTTAACTTACTTCCCCCACATTTATTGCATTTTGACTTAGTTTGATGTAAGGCCCCTGAGCCCGGGTGCCCAACTTTCTCGCTGGTTGGATTTACTCATTCACATAATTCAGAAAATCGGTTAATTAAAACGAAATGCGGAATAATAAGTCAACCATTCTTACAAACATAAGTACTTTGTCTTAAGCAGAAATAACATAAGTCTTAACATAAATATAATTAACACGTGACTCTTCTTTTTCTTCGATGCCAGTCTTCTTTTATTTACCATGTGCCTCCCTCATGCAACCTGTCTCATCCTATTCGCCTGCGTGCATACTAAATGTTAGCTAAGCTGGGTGAGTTCTAGTTAATCAATTAACATACAATACATTCACGTTCATACTTATACGCTTTCGAAGATACGTATTTCGTACGTTACCTGCTATTACTTATTCATGTTTACTTTACGTACATACATACGTATTTACACAATTTCTTTCCTACTTTCCTATGATATACCGTAAACTATCCTACTTCTACTATCTTGGATACTATTAGGGTTTGGTCCCTCTATCTCAGATATTTTCAGGGTCCAGTCCCTTCTATCTCAAATATTAATAGGGTCCGGTCCCCCTAATCTCATATATTATTAGGGTCTGGTCCCTTCTACTTCAATCTTAGATATTATTAGGGTCTAGTCCCTGTCATCTCAGATATTGTTAGGGTCTGATCCCTACCATCTCAGATATTATTAGGGTCTGGTCCCCTTGACTCGCTTAACCATACATCCATACATGTCTTGTCAACTATCCATACTTTTATATCATACGGGCATACTTTATCTGTCTTATGTATATAATATATATAAATATTCACTCATATAACATTATATAACGATAACATTTAATGCAAAATGACACACGTATCTTACACTTATCACTTAGGATAAGTGTTTTATCTATCACATAGGAGTATGCACACAGCCCCGAAAAACGTCACAGAGAAAGGGGCTAGAACTCACCTGCAGATGATTCGTCTCCGAATTAATAATAATGACTTTCTTCAACTGTGTTTGACTAACTGTTAATAACGTACACATATTAATCCTCTATAATTGCTTGTTATTCATTCCTTAAGTCAATGGGGTTAACTTTTAAGTTAACTGAACCGACATGTAACCTTCTTTAACTGTTCATATTAATTTAATACACTTAACTTTATTTTAGTAGCGAACCAACTTCATTAGTTTATATTCTTATCCTATATATTTATTTCATATTTATATTTATTATTATATTATCTGACATTTATATTTATTTCATTATTTTATACTTCTTAACTTTATCTTAAGTTTCCATATCCATACTTGTTATTACTATATACTGAAATGACCTGGAACCTTGATGTAGATTGCAATTAGGATCTCTAAATATTACAGCCTACGACTCAATATGCGGAATCCATTGAGTGTGAACACAATCAAGTAAACATTAAGCTCATATTCATTAATAACATGAAAGATTACAAGATATGACACTTTGTATACTTTCTCTCTCTACTCTCTCTCTCTCTCTCTCTCTCTCTCTCTCTCTCTCTGACAATGACCAAAAGTCTACATATAAATACATAAGTCCCCTATTTATAGGAAACAACATGAAGACCAACAAGTTTTCAATATATGTTATACGGCGTATAACATATACGCCGCATAAGATATGCGTTCTTGTGGACTTATGCATTGAATACACTACACAAAATGCATTTGACAATTTAAGTCCTATACAATCATATCTAAGACATCTAAGACCCTATAATAGACATTTTATGCTCTAACAAACTCCCCCTTGGATGTTGCTAGGTCTTCGATCTTCAATCTTTCATCCCAAACACTTTTTCTCGATATTCCCTCCTCATATCCTCCCAAGAGCGTTTAGTCGAGGGCTTCTGATTAGTGGGAATCGATACTCCACCTTTGGATTGAAATTTCTTCAACGCAGCAATCCTCATTTTCTCTTTTATCTCCTCCTCTCTTTCCTTCTCCTTCTGAGCTTCCTCCTCACCCAACTCAAACCATTTTCTCTTCCAAACCTCTCCATAATGAATTTTATACTTATGACATATTTTAATCACTTTATGGTACTGCAAAACAGACGCATGATATTTATCACGTGACACTTAAATCTTGCATTTATGCAGCGTCTCTATGTCCTTCTCTGAACAATTGACCGACCACATCGGATCTATCACATCGATAACATCCCATACTCCGTCACGTTTAATACAATTTGAGCTTCACCCTGATTTTCATCATAGTACCCGGACATCCCTTGAGATAGCGTAGGATTCTCTTGACGATCATGAGATGTGAAATCTTTGGATTTGACTAATATTGGGCGCATAAACAAGTATCATACATGATTTCTGGCTGAGAAGCAGTTAAATACATCAATGAGCCTATCATGGATCGGTATAAAGTTTGGTCAACCTGCTCCCCATTGGGATCAGGACCGATACCATGATCCAATGGTAGAGGAGTATTGATTGCCGATGCATCAATCATGTTGAACTTCGTCAATACGTCATTGACATATTTTGTCTGATAGATGAAAATACCATTTGACATCTGTTCTACTTGAAGTCCAAGAAAGAATTTCATCTCCCCATTGCACTCATTTCAAATTTCTTCTTCATGACTTCTTCAAACTGCTTGCACAGAACATCGTTTGTTGATCCAAAAATTATATCATCAACGTAAATTTGCATGATCAGTAGAAGTCCATCAACAGATTTGGTGAAAAGTGTACAATCGACGATTCCTCTAATTAACCCGTTGTTCAAGAGATGCTGAGACAACATCTCATACCAAGCTCTCAGGGCTTGATGGAGAACGTAAAGGGCTTTATCAAGGAGATACACTTTATCTTTGTGGATCGGATCGACGAACTCCGGTGGCTGTCCCACGTAGACTTCTTGACTAATTTTCCAGTTAAGGAATGCTGACTTCACATCCAACTGATAATCCTTAAATCCTTTCCAAGAAGCAAATGCTAGAAATATTAGAATTGCTTCTAGCCTTGCAACTGGTGCATAAACCTCATTGTAGTCGATACCTTCTCTCTGGTTAAATCCCAACACAACAAGTCTTGCCCTGTTTCTAACAATGATTCCATTCTCATCCTTTTTGCACTTGAACACCCACTAGGTGTTAATCTGCTTCTTGTCTTTAGGTAAGTCAACCAATTTCCAAACTCCGAGCTTCTCAAACTGTATAAGCTCCTCTTGCATAGCATTCACCCAGCTTTCTTTGGTTAGGGCCTCTTTATACGTTTTTGGTTCAACCTGAGAAATAAAACATTTAAATGAGAATTGATTTTGTAAAGGAAAAACCTTAGAATAGAAACACTGGAGATTCTGATCGATTTGACGTCTTGTTTGCACCCCAGCATTCAAATCTCCTATTATGTTATCCTCAGGATGTTATGTAAGGCCCCGTTCCCGGTAACCCTACTTTGGTGTTGGATTTACTCATAAACACAGTTCTAAAACCAGAGTTAATTAAAACTTTCACGGAATAATTAAAAACTTCAAACATCACATTACAAAACATTCATTATTATTTTAACATACAAATTGTCTTTTCATAAATAATTCATTAATATAGTCATAAAACTTCATCATGGATGCCAGTCTCTTCAGTCCATGCCCTGTGTCCCTCCTTAAGCCAGCTGCCTCAACCTATTTGCCTGCGTGCATACTAAAAGTCAGCTACACTGAGTGAGTTCTAGTTAATCATTTAACATACAATACATTCATATCCTTACTCATACGCATCCGAAGATACGTATTCATACCTTATTTACTCTTACTTCTTTCATACAAACTTTATATACATGCACACGCGCTTACATACTTTCTTTCATAAGGCCTTGTGATTTACCATAAGCTATTATATCTCTACCATCACAGATATTATTAGGGTCTGGTCCCTTCTGTCTCAGATATTATTAGGGTCTGGTCCCTTCTGCCTCAGATATTATCAGGGTCTGGTCCCTTCTGTCTCAGATATTATCCGGGTCTGGTCCCCTCTGTCTCATATATTATTAGGGTCTGGTCCCTTTGTCTCCAATAACCATACCTGTCACGTCACTCGATCGTACATTCATTTTCATTCAATACTTTACATATCTTTTGGTCATTTATATACATGTATGTACATATTCATTCGTATAAACACTCCATAATAACATTCAATACTTAGTCATACATATAACATACACATATCATACACTTACCACTTGAGTTAAGTGTATTAACAACTATCACAAAAGAGTATGCACACAGCCCCAAAAACATAACGGATAAAGGGTCTAGAAACTCACCTGGAGTCGATTTCTCTCACCGTTAATGGTAATTCCCTTCTTTAGTTGTGCACGGCTAACTGTACAATACATTACGCGTGTCAATTATCTATTACCACTACTTCCTACATCTAAATTTATGAAACCCTCAACTAACGGGGGTCCGGGGGCAGCGCCCCTGGTAGTGGGGTCTAGGGACGGCAGCCCCTAGCAGGGTCCAAGGGGCAGCACCCCTGGCTGGGGTTAAGCTCGGAAAAATTTTATTTTCATTAACAGTCCTTTAACAAAAATGCATCAGAAAATGAATTTTATAAAATTTCGCATGGAAGAATTTCGCTTCGCATGCATGGAATTTCGCTTCGCGTGACTTTTTCGCTTCACATGCTTTTTCGCTTTGCATGGAACTGTTTTGCTTCGCATGAAACTGTTTCGCTTCGCATGAAACTGTTTCGCTTCGCATGACTGTGCGATGCGAAATTACCTTTTTCGCTTCGCATGGTCATGCGATGCGAAATAGCCTTTTTCGCTTCGCATGGCTTATGTGATGCGAAATTCTTCTTTTTCTTCGTTTTTACCATTTAATGGCCATTTTACTTCGTGACTCTTCCTTAGGACCCGGTTTTACCCTTTTTAAGGGTTTTGGGTTGTACCAACTTTGTATACTTGCGTTTTATAAGACCCGAACATCACATTTTTACCATATAACATTCTCGTGGGGTTATAACTTATCAAGTTCATGTTTTTCTTCCATCATATACCCCGATCTATCCTTCTATCGGTTTGCATGTCGAATCCGACCTAAAACTTAACCTTTAAAACTAAAACTCACCTTTTGTTGGTCTCGGGTTCGGATCTGGATAGATCCGAGGAGCTTGGTGGTGTTTCTTGTTGTTTACACCCAAGATTCTTCCTTCTTTTTGCTTGGATCTGAATCTGAATTGCTAGAGAGAAAGTGTGTATTTTCTAGTGTGTGTGTGTTGTGTAAAGAAATGGTGAAAGGATGGGGGATGGCCTTATATAGGAAGCCATGGGCCCGACCATCCACCTCCATTCAAATCTTATCCAAATACAAACACGCACACAACCCAAACTAACGACACACCGATAATAATAAAACTTTCCGTTATTTATTAATTCTCAAAATACGGATATTACATGGTAGGATAAAGTTCTTGGTACCACCTCAGTAGGTACTGACACTTTAGTTTGGAGATTTTTCTCACACACTTCAGTAGCAACAGTGGATGGAGAAATAGCTTCAATAATCTCCTCATCTAATTCACCATCATCATCAAAAACAGGATTAGTTTCTGGAACATCATCAGAATGAACATGGTCAAGAATATTTTGAGGAACAGACACAGGTTCTTCAGACATAAGTACTTGATTTTCTGATAATTGTTGATTGTAAATCATCGTCAAAGTTTCTTTAGAAAAATATTCCTCAGGAAGTTTGAAACTCTCCCAAAGACTCTCATAATCAAACAGTTTAGAATCCCTGGTCGTTGGATGGTAGGAGTATATCTTTAATAATCGACATTTTGGACTTGAATAATCTTGTGGAGGCTAGGAATGTAGACACGTCTAAGTGGACTAGCATACCCCACAAAGAATCCTTTGATAGATTTAGGACCAAATTTCCCACTTGGGCCAAGAACGGAACACATTGATCCAAACGGTTCAAGCCACTTCAAATTTGGTTTTCGACTATTAAGTAGCTCAAAACACGTCTTACCAAATTTCTTTACTGTAAGCACCCAGTTCAGTGTGTAACAAGCTGCCGCCACTGCTTCTGACCAAAAATTAACTGGTAATTTTGAAACATATAGCATAGTTCGAGCCGTTTCAATCAAGGTTTGATTCTTTCGTTCAGCTACCCCATTTTGTTGTGGTGTGTAGGGCGCACTGAATTCATGAAGAATCCCCCATTCATTACAGTACTCAAGCATCCTGTTATTCTTGAACTCCGTCCCATTGTCACTTCTTATTCTTCGGATTGGTAGATTATACAAATTCTCCAGCTTTTTGAATAAGATTATGAGGGAATCATATGCCTCATCTTTCGATTCCAAAAACATCACCCATGAAAATCTTGAATAGTCATCAGTAACCACAAGACAGTAAAGTTCTCCTATGATACTTTTGACATTCACTGGACCAAATAGATCCATATGAAGACGTTCAAAAGGTAAGTTGATGGAGCTGACAATTTTCCTTGGATGAGATTTCTTTGTTTGTTTTCCCTTCTTACAGTCCAAGCATTCTTCGCTTAACTGAAAATTTCTCAAATTAACTCCTTCTACCAGATTCTTGTGAACAAGATGGTTCATCTTTCTCAACCTTATATGTCCCATCCTCCGATGCCATAAAACTGATTCCCGTTCAGATGCTCTTGAGATGAAACATTGAGCAGACCCTGACGACGTTGACGCAGTGCTCATGTTCATGACATAAAGATCATTCACTCGTGGAGCCCGCATAATGATCCACTCTTCAGGTATTTTGAAACCAGGTTTCAAAATCAGACACTCTCGGTCTGTAAAGTGTGTAGAGAAGTGTTTATCACAGATCTGTGATATACTGAGCAAATTATTCTCCAACTCAGAAATGTAGTTGACGTTCTCGAATGTAACTTTTCCATTTGTTAATGTGCCCTCTCCAATTATCTGTCCTCCTTGGTTACCAGCAAAACCGACATACCCTCCTCTTATTGATTTGACATCATTCAGCATGTAGAGAGTACTTGTCATGTGCCTAGAGGCTTCACTATCCATTATCCAACGAGAATCGTGAGATCTTGGAAGCCCCTGCACATACAGTTAAGAGATTAGTGAAACAAGGAAACCCAAGCCTTCTTGTTCTTGGGTTGTTTTGAATTTATTATATAACAACCTAATTTCATCATTATCAGAATCACACAAGACAGAATCTTCACTGGATACATGTGATTCAGACTCAGTTATTACCTTTTCAACAACCTCTGGTGGTTTAACAACATTTTTTACCACCCAATTTTGACCTGCGGCTTGCCTTTTGTTGTAAAACGATGTTTGAATTGATTGTGAAGTTTTTGATTTTGAACCATCAGTTTTAACAACCTTTTCTATATCAATTTTAATAGGCTTATCTCGTTTTAAGATTTTCACATTTTCTGAAACATTCATTCTCTTCTTCTCACTTACATAACCTAAGCCAGGTTTCTTGCTCACAGTTTTTTGAGGCGGAAGGTGATCATGTTTATATCTATTGGGACAAGCATAAAACACATGCCCAACCTCATTGCAATTAAAACAACGTCTCCTATCAATGAACTTATTGATTTCAGATGAAGTTTCAAATTAATCACGTTCTGCTTTCAAACGATAGAACTCATCATTTGATTGATTTCTAAAGACCGCTTCTTTTTCATATTCAGAAGTTTTGCCATGTACAAACACAATCTTTTTTTCTTGAAATGGTTTAACTCGATGAGATTGCTTGTTATAAAAACTTGTTTTGGCAAATCTTTTTGATTCCACAACTTCTCTTTCATTACCTAACCCATCATTAACCATTTCCTCAGTCAATACTGATTCTGTCATTTTTACACCGGTTGACAGATCACAACCTAAACTTTCATTCTCATTCTTCATCAGCAAGCTTTGAATTATCATGATGTGGAGTTTTAATTTCCACATTCAGTGCCTTTTTGAAACCTTTTGGTGTCTTTGGAATATAAGCATTCCACATTGGTGGAGGCACAGCATGATAATCTTCTTTTATATTCTCATTCTCATTATCCTTATGAATTGTTTTTGGATAATGTGATCAAGAACATATGATGATGAAGCATAGCTCACTAATTTCAAGTTAACCCGTTCAGTCTCAATCTTGAGTGTTTGAAGCTCAAGTTTGGGTGCAGCATATTCATCTATGTGTCTGTTAATGGCAATTTGTTTGTCTTCAATCATGTGTTTTAACATTGAAATGGTTTTCTGATCTTGTAAAATTCTTTCCAATAAATTCTTTTCACACGATTGAAGTTTCAAATACGCCTCATTAACCACATTCAGATCAAACAATGATTTGTCATAGTGTCTTTTTAACTCTTTAATTTCAAGAGTCTTAAAGTCACATTCATCACACAGAATTCATATTTTTCACAAAGATTTGAGTTAAGAATTACCTCATTCGCCATGAATGCTTGATCGGTTGGTTCATCACTTGAAATTTCTGAATGTTCATCAGTGATGTCTTTCACCACACCTTTAACAGACTTTTCCTCAACAGTAGTTGATTCCTTTGATTTGACTTCTGTAATTTCCACATCTTCTTCCACTCCAAAGTCAATTTTACCTTGAGGCACATCTTCTTCATAGAACCATCCTACAAAACTTTCTATAATATCAGGAGAAAATAATGAAATAAGATAGTCAGAAGGAACCTCATGAATCTTATCATATGTTCGAGGAAGTTCTTCATTGGAAGTATAATGATCAAATTCTGGCACAACCTTGTTGGTTTCTTTATTTACAACCTTCAACACCTTGTCCAAGTTCTCATCATTAACCACTTCAGCTTCACCCAAATCATCTACCATCTCATCAGACTCTTTAATCACAGTCTCAACCTCAATCCATATCCTTTATCTCACTCTCATCAACTACTTGAGCCACATTAGCTTGGAACACCGAGTTCCAATTGAAACCTTCATCAACTTGAGCTGTAGCTGCCTTTTGTTATGAAGTTGATGCTTCAGTAGGTTTCTTTCTCCTTGATGATTCTTCGTCTGGACGGTGATATATTGCCTGCTTGTAGTAATCTCGTCCAAAAGGATTTGCAGCATTATCCTCCACACTTTTGCTAGTGCATTCCCTCTTGAAATGTCCTTTCTCTTTGCAACGAAAACATCTCACTTTAGACTTATCAAAGCCTAACTTTGATGTTGTACCATCAAGCACATTCCTTCCAGTGATTTCTTTGAATCTCTGAGCTCGTCTTATCACACTTGCCATGCACCACCTTATGTCAATCATCTTCATCTCTTCTGGGTCGATCTGATCATAATCTTCTTTTGTCATATTGTAGTTGCCAATCCATCCAGCAACCAAACATTCATAAGATTCCAGAACTAATCCCAGAAAAGCCATGTGTTCTTTGATAGTGTTAGTGGTCATGTTTCCCGTATTCTTCAAATTCACATCTATATTGCACTGCATAACTTCAGAATCTTGTATACTTGTAGCTGGAATTGTTCCTGAGTAACTACTACTGTACTGTGGTGTAGTAGAAGTAGTAGGTACACTTGTAACAAATGCTTGACTAGATTGTTCAGCACAAAATGCAGTAGGAATCTCAGGATTTGAAGAAACACTTGATTGAGAACCCTTGTAATATAATCCCACATCTTGTGATACGGTTGTAGATTTCATCTTTTGTTTCTTTCTCAGCTCCAGATCATGAGCTTCAAGCTTTTCGATAAAACTTGCAAGATTCAGACGGGCATAAGCAATGGGGTTTGATTGTTGAATCATGATGAAAGTACCCCCATTCTTCAGGTAATGCATCTGCAAGCTTATCAATGTACTCATACTCTAGCTTGTCAATCTTCAACCTCTTCATTTCATTCACCAGGTAGCAATATCTTTCAATCAACTGTGCGAAAGACTCACCCTTGACTTGAGTAAATATATCGAATTCTTTCTTTAGCAGTGCTATTTTACTCATGTCAGGATTTCCACGATCTTTGTTCAATAATGCATGCCATATTGAATAACAAGAACCATTATGCTGCAATAGTTGAAAGATCTCAGCTTTAATGGCTTGTTGAAAGAGATTTAACATCTTCTCTTTTAGGAATAAAAATTTTTCTGCATCAGCAATTTGAGATAATCGGTAATTTTCCCCGTACACATTCTTGGGTATTATGTGCTCTTCCTCCACTGCTATCCATGTTTCGTAGTTCAACGCTTGAACATACGTCAATAACTTGTCAGCCCACGAAAGATAATCTTCTATTCTGAGTAGCTTAGGAGGCTTGTTGGCTGTCCCCATTTCATTTTCCAAGTTAATGTTTTGAAGAAGGATAGACGGCTGGGACACAAACGCACTTAGGTTTTCCATTTTGGTCAAAGTCAACGTATATCACTTCTGGTCAATGTATATGTTTGAAAACAAGGAAAGTCAACGTAAAAGTTTTTGTCAACGGATATGTAGATGGTCAGCAGATATGTTATGTGGTCAAAGAATGGTCAACGTATAAGTATCAAATCAACGTTTATCTAATCACCGTATAACATATGCGGCGAATATGTTATACACCATATATGTTAAGCGTGATCAACATATATGGTGCTAAGACGTATACGGTGAATGTCATCTTTTTGGTAAATTTGGAATTTGAAGGTTCAAATGATATAGGAATTGAATGAATTTTGGTAGGGTTTGTCATGGATAGGTAAGGAACAATGTGTGAAAGTTTGGTGAACTTTTGACGGTTGAATTTGGAGATAGAGAGAAAACCTTGTACAACTTGAAGTGTTCAAGCTAGTAATGAGCCATAAAACTCTGATACCACTTGAAATGACCTGGAACCTTGATGTAGATTGCAATTAGGATCTCTAAATATTACAACCTATGACTCAATGTGCGGAATCCATTGAGTGTGAACACAATCAAATAAACATTAAGCTCATACATGAAAGATTACAAGATATGACACTTTGTATACTTTCTCTCTCTACTCTCTCTCTCTCTCTCTCTCTCTGACAATGACCAAAACTCTACATACAAACGCATAAGTCCCCTATTTATAGGAAACAACATGAAGACCAACAAGTCCGTATATGTTATACGGCGTATAACATATACGCCGCATAAGATATGCGTTCTTGTGGACTTATGCGTTAAATACACTACACAAAATGCATTTGACAATTTAAGCCCTATACAATCATATCTAAGACATATAAGACCCTAGCAATAGACATTTTATGCTCTAACATATGCATATTCCTATAAGCCATCTCTCGTTACTGAGTTCCTTTCTTAACGAGTCGGGGCTCAGTTTCAGGTTTCGGTCCTATTTTAAATCGAGTTCGGGTGAGACAAGTCTTACATCCATGTATTATTATTATTATTATTATTATTATTATTATTATTATTATTATTATTATTATTATTATTATTATTATTATTGTTATTGTTATTTGAGATATTGGCTAATTACCAAAACACCCCCATAACCCTACCTATTTAACAAACCCTACCATCTCTTTCTCTTCCCTATCTTCTTCTTCTCTTCTTCTTACTTCACGACCACTCCCGCCACCGGCCCTCTTTCCTCCCTTCACCGTCACCAGCCACCTCCAGCTCCTCCTATTCTCCAGCCACTAGGCCTACAACGAAAGACATAGGGTAGGCTGAGCACTTCTCTAGTCACTTCATGTCGAAACCGCTCACACGGGAAAGGATTCACGTCCAACCGAGTCGCATGTCAAAAAATTCGCACGAAAGAATTCGCTTGAGAACCATTCGCATGAAAGAATTCACTTGAGAACCATTCGCGCGACTTGTTTCCGGCAACCTATTAGCATGTGGTGCGAATATTTTCCGGCAAGCCATTCGCATGGGATGCGAATATTCTCCGGCCAACCATTCGCATGAGGTGCGAATTCCTTCTTGCAAAACAGATCAGGTTTTACGTTGGTTCGTACTCGAGCCGTCATGGGTCCAGCTGGGTTTGGATCGGGTTTAGCTTGGTCGTGCCTCAAGTTTCGTGTTCGTTCTCTGGTCACCAAAGACCCACCCATTCCGGAGCTTATATCCAGACCACGAGTTGAGCTGTTGGTGACTATCACGTAGAACAAGAAACGCCCTAGGTTCTTTTGTTCAGATCTGGGCTCGGGTTCTCAGCCTTGGCTGAGTTGTCGGGATTCGGGTCTCATTGAAGACCTGTTTGCAACTTATTATTATTTGTATCTTTTAATTTCTTCTTGTCAACTCATTATTGTTGTTATGTATTTGATTTAATTAAAGCTTGCTTATACCGTTTTGTTTATGTCGGTTGACTCGGTTTATTTCTTAATAATCTTAACGAGAACATGAATCGAAATGAATGTAAAGTTTACCTTTTGGTGTGGTTAATAGATCTTGGATGAATGAACTAGGTTTGGAATGTTTGGGTACAGGGGTTTTGTGTGTATAGATATGTGTGACAATGATTGGGAAATGATGAGGATAAGGATTAAAATTAGGGTTTAAGGGTTTAAATAGGCAAAGCCTAAAGGCTTTTAGGCCCAAATCACTCTCAAGTCCATTAATCCCTTTTAACCTTATCCATTCTCTACATATTATTTAATTAATTTAAACGACGCTACACGATATGATAACTAAAATAAACCCGAAATACTTTATTTAATTATTTATTGAAAAGAGGTTGTTATACTTGATTAACTTTACTTATGACCACACATCCACACTCATGATTTGAACAAGACAGTTTCTTTATATCAGTGAGTTCATTGATGCTTATTAATAGAGCCACACATGCCTTGGTGTAAGCTTTCACCACCTGCTATCGTTTAAGCTAAACTTGTCATAAGGTTGTTAACAAACCATCACAAATCTTGAAGGATTATAATTGTAGGACATATCTAAAAAGTTTGAGGTCTTCTTAAGATCCTCACAAGTTATATCATTTCCTTAGATTAAATGAAAATATCTTTAAATTTGTCTATACACAAATTCATTCTTGTGTTGCTAATGTTTCAAGTGTTAATTAGTCTTTATAAAGCACCATAATTAACAAGTATTAGTCTAGCATGCTTTAGACTATAATACTTTAGCATCTAAACAGAAGATGCATCATTCTGATCCTTCACAACCATTATAATATCACTTTGAAACACTCCACCCTTTGTTTAGAAAAAATTACGAGACTTATTCACAATCCTCATACCTTAATATTCAGGAAAGTCTCACAAGTTATTGTATATAGAATATACATAACTTTTTCATTCATTTAAGGAACATAACTCTTTTGCCTTTGATCTTCAAGGCTTCACCATTGACTTATATGAACTTTGAACATAAGTTTTAATCCAGATCATTTTGATGAATACATTCATTACCAACAAGATGAACATTACTCGTCTATAGTCAGTATTATGTTGAGATAGAGTCAACTAGATTGACACTCAAACTTTTGGAATTCACATTTGCATAAAGTGATTTATACGTTTGTTGTTGTTCTTGAAACTACTATTGAGACACTCTTCCAAAATGATAGAGAAACTTTCATATAGTTCAAACAAAATGGATGAGAGTAGAAACATCTATATATTCATCACTATTGTAAGCATATTATAATAAATCTCTTGAGATATACTTAAATTCAATTACAATAATAACATAATAAATCTATTATGATTCACACTTGGTGAATTTTCAAGATGAATATCCAAGGATTTAAAAATCTCGATCATTAACATATATCTATCTAACTAATATACTAAAGCAACACAATTTTGTCCACATGTCCTTCACCTAGGTTGTCCACATAGGCTTCCATGACATCAACCTTCCATAAATTTAATTTCCACATATTCACAAAAAAAATTTAATCAATGATATTGACTTTTATATTTTTGTAACTTATTAATGTAATTATGATATCGATTATTCTAATTATTGTTAGAATTAAAAAAACTTATTAAATTTACTAGATTTAAATTGTTCGTCGTTTCTTCTTTAAAAGGTACATGCTTCGTTCAAAAATCATAACGCTCCCATCGTTTGTAACCAGATTCTTTGCCTCATCTATAATCGGTTCTTCATGATTTGTCGTTTTCATAATCCAAACAACATCAAATATGTTTATCGTTTGCAATTATCAGGTATGATTTATATTTTGGTGTTTAATCGATTTTTGTGAAGAACAACATCTAATCTAATCTAACTAATATATTAAAGCAACAACATTTTATCCACATATCCTTCACCTAGGTTGTCCACATAGGCTTCCATGTCATCAACCTTCCTTAAAATCTAATTTCCACATATTCACAACAAAATTTTAATCAATGATATTGACTTTAATATTTTTGTAACTTTATAATGTAATTATGATATTAATTATTCTAATTATTGTTAGAATTAAAAAACTTATTAAATTTACTAGGTTTAAATTGTTCATCGTTTCTTCTTTAAAAGGCACATGCTTCGTTCAAAAATCATATCGCTCCTCATCGTTTGTAATCAGATTCTTCGCCTCATCTACAACCGGTTCTTCATGATTTGTCGGTTTCATAATCCAAACAACATCAAATCCTTATACTAATAAACAAAAATATTGTTGTGTCAAGTGGCACATATTTGCCCATCTTTGTGCCACTTGGCAAAACATTATTAATCACCTTAATTGTTTTTCAAAATAATAAAAACCTGAGAAGTTTAGATTGAAATATTGTAATTATTGTTGTCTCTTGAAAATTTGTTTTTCTTTTATCTTTTTAGTTTCCATTTTTTTTCAAATTTGTTTTGTTTAATTTACAAATTCTCAATTTAAAATTAAATATTATTACTCTTTTCTTAAACTACCTTTGTTATAGTATTATTAAATAAAAATATTAATATTAATTTTCATGATTTTAACACCTTTACTTCTGAGTTAACTAACATGTTTTCCTTGTAATATTTAATTTTAACAAAAAGAAATGTTTCTTAATAATGTCGTTTTACAATATTTGTATTAAAAGTTTAATATAATATTCCATTGTTTTTTTACGATTTAATGACTTATACAAGATAATAGTCTTAATAATTTCGGATTAAAAAGTGAAGGCTTTAAATTTTATACTTAATCTTATTTTTAATTTAAACTATAAACTGCATTTAACAAATTAATTAATAAAAACCATTTATGATTTTTAAAATCTTTCACTTTCTGAGTATAATTATAACTTTTATTATATTCAATATATATATATATATAGGGGAAGGTTAACGTAGAATAATCGTTTAACGTACATTACGTACGCGACATACGTTCAACTAAACAAGCCAAAATTCTCAACCTTTAAACGTAGCTAAAACTTTTAATCGTTTTAAATGTTTAGCTAAAACGTTTAAATCTTTAAACGTTCAGCTAAAATGTTTAAACCTTTAAACGTTCAAGCCAAAATCTAAAACGTTCAGGCAAAAAAACTTTATACGTTCAAGCCAAATCTTAAACGTTCAGGCAAAAACTTTATACGTTTAAGCCAAATCTTAAACGTTCAATGTCAAAACCCATCATTCAGAACTTAAAATTTATCAATTGAAGCTTCAAATTGATGATTAATTGAATCGATTTCAAAGGTTAACTGATTAATTGGCTTCAATTTCAATTTCAATTCAACTAAACAAATCTGTGACGAGTTTTGCGTTTTTTCGATGAGTTCGTTGTCGATGGCGATGATGGTGACGAAGAGTGTTGATAGCGCCGGCGAGTGGTGGAGATGGATTGAGCGGAGACCGTTTTTCCGGTGACGGCTCACACACAGGAGATTGGTGGGCAGTGGAGGTGATTTAGGGTTTCTTAAAATCAAGGGTAAAGGAAGTCGCGTACCTATTGTACGATAAGGAATTAATGTATTGGATCCTATATATATACACTAATAATAATAATAACATGCTCAAAAGCTAGAAACTTATTTTTGTATAATTTTACTATCCTATGTTTTTTTATTAAAATTGGTTTATTTCACATAAGAAACAAATGCTTAAATGTTATGAGTTTTTGAGAACCATCCAACAACGGTAATTTTCATTATCGGCCTTGCGATGCTACATGCTTATGTTCATCAAATTTAGATAAATACCTTTCAGAAAAATACGTATAAATATAACCAAAATATATGATGGTTGATGTTTGGGTAAAAGTTAGTTATTATTATATATTAATTAGTTATATTTAGGTAAGTAAATATATGAGCATTGATACTTCAAGCATTGTTATGTGTTTTCAGGACATTGGAAGTTAAGGAGCTTAAACGAGCTAATTCAGAGCCATCCAGATAAAGATTAAGCAAGCCTCGAGAAGATGAAAGCATGGGGAAACATATATGGATGGTTAAGAAGGATTCGGGAAAGGATTGGATGAGAAACTTGAAGCCGAAGTGAAAACTGAACAAGATGGGTTACTAGGAAAGTCTTTTAGTAAATCGGGCATATCTTGGCTTAGAAAATGAGTTACGGGACCTATAATATATGAATTTCATGTTTCTCAATGAGACGAATCTGAATATGAAGTCAGTTGCATCTTCGCGATATGCGAAGATGCTAGACATGCATCTTCGTGATACGCGAAGATGCTTAAAGTCGGCAAAAATTAGGGTTTGCACTATATAAACGATTTTTAGACCCTATTTGGAATATGATGACTTCCAGAGGCAAAAGAGGCTGTGTTGGGCGACTTCCTACCATTCCAAGGCTTCCGGTTCATCTCGGGTTTGCATGTTCATCAAAGATAAGTGTTTTGACATCATGATCATGTTCGGCTAAATCCTTTGTTCATTCTAGGCTAGGGTTTTGTGTAAATTCTCTTAAGACCAGATTTATTATGCTTCATGTTATGAACTTGATTTGACTTTATTGTTTTTATCTTGTTAAACTTAGTGCTTGATTGTTTAAACAATTTATATTTGCAATTATTGATTAGTGCATCACTTGTTTGGTTCTATTCATCAGCATTTAGGGTTAGGCTCTTGTGCCATTGAATTCATAATCATCAACTATTTTCATTTAATTAGTTTTCATAAAATATAAATTGGTAATTAGGTAGATCGAGTTCAATTGTGTCAACAATTCGGTTAAGGTATCGTTTGTCATCACAATCAAACTATTAGGTCTAGTAATTATTGCGTAATCAAGACAAGTAAATCTGGGATTAAGTTGACTAGCACATTACCTGATCCTAGAATGAATGCTTTCATTAATATTGTTTACAAATCGTTTTTTAAAAATAACCGTTTAGTTTTAATTAATCTTTTTTAAAAATCGCTTGACATCGTCTGTCCGTCTTAGTTAATAATTAATTTAAGTAATATTAAATTAGCACTTTCCTTGAGTTTTTGTGGAGATGACCTTACTTACCCGTACTTATTATAGGTATTTAAGTCTTAAAATTAATTGTTTGAGTAGACCGCGACAGCCTACATCAATGGTCGCTACTATCCAAAACCTATAATGGTTTCATGTTTGTTTGGAACGTTTTGTTGCTTTGAAAAAGTGAAGCCAAAATATCTAACGATCGCTACTATCCAAAACCTATAATGGTATCATGCTGTTTGGGATGTTTTGTTGCTTTGAAAAAGTGAAATTGTTTTTTATATTTAAGATAATGTTTTTTATGTTTTAAAGTATTTTTTCAGTTTTTGTGGATTAGCATTGTTTTAAACTCTTAGTATCCTATGTTTTGCTTATCTTTGTTTTAAATGTTTTCAACTTATATTGATTTATAATATAATGTATTTATTTTAAACTTTGTGTATTGTTTATTTAAGTATTTGTATGAGTTATATCTATCTTTTTTTTAAATACTATTCTTCTTAATAATATAAATCCCTATAGCAAATTAACATTAGTACTAAATAATTTATGTTTTTAGTAATAATCGTGTGTTATTAGTAAGAAAAGTTGATTAAATAAATTTTAAGCATTATATACAAGGACAATTTTTAGAGATTTATGTCGTACTTTCTAGATTAAAACTAGAGATGGAGTCAATCTTCTAATATTCGATGAAGAGGATAACTACAAATGTCGCATATGAAGAAATTTTTTGAGATTAATGAAAATTTACCGTCTAATTTTCTTTTTCTTTTTCAAAGATTTATTTTATTCAACGTTGTAATACATATTTATATTCATTCATCTAATACCAACTTAGTATAAGTATTTCACATTGTTTTGTCATTTTGTTAATATAGTTTACCCAACCCGTGTATACACGGGTATTTAACCAAGTTAATTCATATGTTAAAGTTCACACTTAATGAGGCTCCAAGGAATTAAATACTTCATTCTTCCGTATTTCATCTTAACGCACTCACCACATTATTCCATGACCCTCTCATGATGTGGTTATACATTTGATGCCTTGTCTTAGACTTTTGTCAATGCAGCAACTCACAAGTTGTTTCTTATGCAATATTATTTTTGCGTTATCCATTTAAAATTGTTCATTTTTTTAAACATATTTTTTGTTGAGTTGGACATCTACAAAGGAAGATTGGAATCTTCTCAACCACCTCAAGAAATCGGCTAAGTATGGAATACGAGCAAGCCTAGATCATCGAGCATGGTTTACTACCTCGAGCATGGTTTTTTAGTATATTCTTCTAAGTGTTAAAGGCTTTGAGCAAGCTACATTTCTCCGAGCAAGAGTGTTCTTCTTTGAGTACGGATTGCCAATCGAGCAAACGACTTGATTATTCAAGTTTTAGCCAAGTGATCCGAGCACAAGTTGTCCGAGCACATTGGTGACAAGCATGGATGCAATAAGAAGATGTCAAATGTTCAAAGTATAGACTTTGAGCATGGTTCAGTTCCGAGCAAGCTTCACATCCGAGCATGCTGAAGATTGCTAAATAAGTCAAGGCAGAACTGAAGACATCAAGAAGAATAGGTTTGCTTGAATGACAAATTCGAGCAAAGCAAGGATTAGTCAAGAAGGATGAAGCATGCTAGAAAAGAATAATTTCTATCAAAAATTATTCTAAGTAAAGTGTGCTCGAAGTCACTCATCGAGCATGAACCGCATAACAAGTCTGCTCGAGCAAGATAGATATCATGCTCGAAGACTACTACACTTGTATTTTACTTTGTCACTCATTATGTAATAAATAGGGAATTCTAGAAGGAATGTCAGGACTATAAATAGAGTCCTAGGTTTCCACTTTAGGCATGGTGGATAAGAACGGATTACGAGGACACAAACATTACAACGAATATTCTCTTTTGTCTCCTCATACAGCCGTATCCGCCAACACAAAACCCTAGACATTCCTTTCATTGTTTCATTGAATAATGTATTAAATGCAGTGAATCTTTGTCTTTGATATTGTTCTTACCAACTATATTTTATTGTTTCGTTGTTACTATCTAATACCTTCGTTCCCATCTGTTGAATATTATGATTCCGCTGGAATATTCAATAGGCCTTTGGGTTATTAGATCTGTGTGTTCTTGTCAACCCACTTAAGATTTGCACCGGATTTACGGTCCTGACAAGTGGTATCAGAGCTTAAGATTTGCACCAGAAATGATATGATTATTCAGTTACAAGCTCTGAAGAAGCTTAAATTCTTTTTCTATTTGGAGATAGTATCCAACCTGTTGGGAAATGATAGTGCATTGTTTAATCTCCTAACACACAGATTATAGGCTCAAAAGGTTTCATTTCAGTCATTGACAATTTGTATGGTATCTTTTCATCAGTGTAATTGCCTATGTGATACAAATATAATGATCATGCTAAGCCTGATGTGGTGATACATTTGAAGAGTAAGGTATGTTCACTAACACATCTCTCCGGATGATAGGCAGAAAGGTAATTATCCAGTCATACACGAGCCTGTTGGTGTTTTGGTCACCCAAAAGATATGTTTATTTCTTTATCTAAGCAGAAATAAAAGGATAAATATACATACTAGTTTAAAAAAAAAACTTTAAGTAAAGTATTACAAATAAAATATTTTTTTATATTCAGACTTAAAGGGGCTCCAAGGGAACTACGGGGGTGAGGCATACAAACGAGTCCTAAACACCCTGAATGTAAGGCATGTAAGTCCAACGTTCAACCTTAAAATCTGATTTCTGAATTAATCTTCTCAAATTCTAAAACTATTTGGACCAAGGCATCAGGGGATTGAAGTCAAATTGGGGTAACTTGGAGAAAGCTAAATAAACTTTGAGAAGAGATTAAAGACACCACGAAATCCATAGTGTTGACCATTCTGATCTAATGCATTAATTGAACCTTAAGTATATCACAGAAAGCTAGGATAATCATGCTAAGTGTCAATACCTAATGTTAACCTGACTTAAATCATAATACAGCCGACCATGAAGTGTTGTGAAAGCTTTTGAACAATAAGATCCCATATTGAGATCTTTCTATAAAATTGTTTTGAAGTGACCTATCAACTGAATTTTGATCTCGTATTCACCTTAAACTGTAAGACCCCGAATCCCGGGAATCCCACAGTTGGTAATCATGTCAAAAAATTATAAAAATTTAAAACCAAGAAAAATTTCATTTTATTTAAAACCGATTCAGAGTAAATAACAGCGGAATAATAAGTGTCAAGATTCCCAAAAGATTAACAAAATTTTAACCCAAAGCAACTCTTTTTGTTTGAAAACCAGTTCAGAGTATAAAATCAGTGGAAAGTCATAAGTATCAAACAAGTTCCCAAAAACCGGGAAATATGCCTAAAACAAAATTCAAATGTGTTGAATAATAACTTAAAAAGAAAATAAACAGTCTTCATTATTAATTTTCCTGACTAGCTATGCCTTCAACCGACTGAGTAGTATCGAGCACGTTCAAGCGGTAAGCATCCTCCTCGTAACCTGAAAACTCACACTAACATGCACACAAAGTCAGCTTAAGCTAAGTGAGTTCAAGTTTTAATAATTGACATCCCAAAATAATAATAATCATAATCATTCCAAGGGTTTTAAAAATAAAACGGGTTACAACAGTTCGGCCATCATCAATAACAGGTAATCATCATATATATATATATATATATATATATATATATATATATATATATATATATATATATCATCCAAGTATTAACATCAGGGTCGAGCACACGTACAACCCAAACACGTAACATCCGATGATGATCATGCCACACGAGCTTCCCCCCTCACGGGCTTTTCAGGGCCCGCCACAAGATTTAAGAACCTGAGTAGTATAGTTTGGCCCGGCCAAGATCACCATCCATCCGTATGCAAACACAAAGTAGGCATATACAACATCCTTAGTCGAAAACGACTAATTAACATCACCAATTACTGGCCATACAATAACGCATGCATAAACACGCATGTATATATATATATATATACTTATACATATATAACATTCCAAACATACCATCACAAAGCCTAGGGTCATAAAGTAACACCCGCATGCACATTCATAAATATCATCACATGACATACTACAATACGAGTACGCCTACATCCTTGAGTCTAGACCATAAGTAATGTCTATAACATTATAAAATATATAACCATTAACGAACCTCAAATATCCTAAGGCATCGAGTATAATTCACCTATACTTTTATGAATCCCACAAACACAAGTAAAACCATATAAAACCATCCGATCAGTTTAAACGAGTATAGTCGGATAAAATTGCAACATGGTGTGCATGCTAGCCCAAAACTTGAAAAGAGTGAAAAGGGGCATCATGAACTCACCTGACACAAGGCACGAATTCACCATGAGCTAAAGAGTCCCTAAGTAATCCCAAAACTGAAACACCTGTCGGTTTACATTCAAACATTACTAACGACATCGAAAGGACTCGTTTATCCTACTAGACGTTCTAGCATGGTTCGAGTTACCTAAAACCTCAACCTCATCAAACTAAATCACAACAGCCCTAGAGGCCTCACATTCACCATAATGACCCTTAGATACTCTCGGGAATAAAGAATTCCCAAATTACCCCCGAAAGCACTAGGTGATACTAACACGTGCGTTTAAGAGTAAGCACTTAACATCCAACTCAGCCCCGTGTGGACCCAATATGATAATTTCACAGCCAACAAGTCCAGACGATACTACACGAGTCAAATGGGTCGGTAACTCGCAAGTACAACACACTAACTATTCAATAAACGCAAATGCGCGTTGTACCGACCCGTTTGAGTAACCGACAACCAATTCAGCCCCAATACTTATAAAAATCATTTTCCAACAGCCTGTATATTAAACCGAAGCTATCCGAACTGAATTGGTCATCACTTACTTCATCCCTCGCGTTAAACGTAACAATCTACCATTCTAGCTAACCGAAAACTATCTTTCAAACAACAACTAGATGACCAATCAAACGAATACCAAAAGACATGATTTTAGAGTATGTTATATGAGACATACCTAGGAAGATTGTGGTGCAAAAACTCACTTCAAACAACCCCGACAAGAACACAATTGAACATCCACCGGTTAAGCCTAAAACGAACTTATCGATTAATAACAAGTAAAATGGGCAGATTTTAGCACGCGAAGATGCATTTAATTACATAGGATAACCTTTGAAATAAATTATTAAATTTTTACCAGACTTTAATAAATATCTTAGGTTTATAAAATTATTTTTATTATATTTTTCCAGTGGACACAAAAATCATAAAAATTCCTCCAACACAGAAAAGTATGTGCAGCTATTTTAGTGCGCAACAAAATGGTTTTATTTTTATAAAAATCATTACCCAGCCAAATTAAACGATTCCAATTGGGTTTGGTTCCTAACTCAAAATAATAACTTCCAGAAGTGGAACCAATCAATTCGGACTTGTTGAAAAGAGTTATGATGTCGGGAACACAGACCAGAATCCATCATCCCGCATCAGCTTTGACACTCGATCTTATAAATTCATAAAAACTATTTAAATCTCTTCCAAAAATTACATATTATACCTTTCTAAAAACTAGACTCAAAGTAGAACATCATAGAATCAAGAATTGATCAAAACCAATCAATTTTCATCGAGTTACAGACCGAACAACAAACGAGTACGAATCTGTCAGAAACTGTTTTAATCAAAACACAAACCCTAACATGTTTATGACATCACTAGGGTTTAATAAACGATTTAATGATGAAAAAGACATTCCTTGATGTAGTACTAGCCTGGAATCGAATTATTATGACTTGGAATAGGCTGAATAAGAGAAAAATCGTGATGGGGGGGAGGGGCCTTCAAGTCCGATAGATGAAGTAGTTGTGGCAGCCAAAAATTGGTAATAAGTGGGAAATTTACAATCCAAGTCCTTCCATTTGCAAGATGAATTAACTTGTTTCCAAAGGTAAATAAAAGATCTTTTAAGAAATACCAGGAGGCCCCTAAACTTGAAAAATCAAATCCCGTTTAACATACAAACTCTACAACGTGCATGCCGTTTAACGAAAATTAGCGGGTGTTACGTACTAAATTAGCCTTCAAAGAATAAGAGGTGATGTTTTGAGCAAAAGGATGGATAAATGGACTTTTGAAACATATTACAAGGCTCCTAAATTAAAAAGATGAAACCCCGTCTTTTAAACCAACTTTTATAAACGATCGAGCCGATTGACGAAATTTACGGGCGTTACAAGTCTACCACCCTTAAAATGGGATTCGTCCCCGAATCCCGCAATACAAGAACTGGCGCAGATGGAGACAAATACTAATCATCTAATTATATAAGAAACGGAAGAGACAAAACCTCTACGGGCACAAAGTCTACAAACAGGGACAAAGCCCGTAGCTGAACAAATTTAAAAGGAATCCAGAGTGACAGCATGCTATGCCTCAGTTAAACAATTACACTGTGACAATCGTCAATTTCAGGTTAACTCCGTTAACTCAACTTCGTCAATTCAAACTTAAGATCATTGAATCTATAACGCACACTTCATTACATTTAAACTAGGGTTTAAATGACGCTTAACACTTACTACATGTGTAGTCTTTCGGGAATTGCACCGAAACGCAAACGAGTTGACGCAAACGATTGATGAATAAACGAAAAACGTCAAAACAGTAATTATGTGATAATTATGTGTTAGACTTATGTGTTATGTGATAACATGGTTATAAACGTTAACTCAAGATGTAAACTAGTTAGCTAAGTTAGAAAAACAACACTTGAAAGTCGAGGGGCCAAAGTGTAACATAGTATTCTATAAATAATAATAATAAACAAACCCTAACTTATTTTCTTTCCCCACACCACAAGTCCGATCGGAACCCTCTCCCACTTCATCCTTGGCTGCCGTCCATCTTATACACACATACAACCCTCAAATCAAGTGTTTGATTGAAGAACTAGGTGCTAGGAAGGTATAATTGATCATCCTTTACATTCTTGTTGATTGATTTTGATGTTTGTTGGGTTAATAACAAACCCTAGGCTGCCGATTTTGAGTATGTACATAGCTAACATGATTGTTGTTATTTGGATGATGATTTGATAACTAGATTGAATCTTGTTGTATGGTGATTGTTGTGTCTTTGATTTGAGTTCAAACACAAACCCTAATCTTGTATGTAATGTGAAATTGATGTGCATGGATGGTGTTTATGGGTCTAGAGGGTTATATGGATGCATGATAGTTCATAGATTGTTATTATGTTGAGTTTGGATGCAAACAGATTCTGGACAGAATGTGTATACGATGTTTAAGTGACTGTAACGAAGTGTAAACGTGAAAGTTGGTTGAGATTGTGGGTACTGCAGTAAACTAGGTTGAGTCTAGTTTCTATAAAGTATAAGTTTGTAATTTTTGGACAAGTAGAAGTTAACCTTTATGATTTTACAAAAACGTTGTGCAAAGCTGGGCTGTTAGACCTGCTGTTAGGTTATGTTGTAAATGTTATATCTCATGAACTACGAGACCAATTAGGTTGGTTCCACTTCTGGAAGTTGAATCATTGAGTTAGGAACCAAACCCAAGTGGTCTTGCATTTATTGGATTTTTCGTTTAACGGGAATTACAAATGACATTCTGTTGCGCATGAATTTGACTGTTATGAGTTTGCTATAATGATTTGATGATTGTAAGAAAACTATGAGGAATAAAAATGTAATAAAATATGCTCTGGAAACCTAAGACATATGTGCTTCTGTGATGATTTTTGGTAAATTAATTGAGATGCTATGATCGGTGAAATAGTACAATCTTTCTAGTAGGATTTCTGTCTCGGTGAAACTAGCTGCTGAGTTGTGTAAAAATGCATGAAACATGATACTTGTTATATAATTGCTATGTTTTGACCAAAATACCCTTGCGGGGAATAATTGCTAAGTGATTGCCATGATTTGACCAAATTGCCCTCATGGGGAATAATGGCTAGTTAATTGTTATTTGTTGACCAAAATGCCCTTACGGGGAATAATTGATACTGATGTACTTTATGAACACATGACACGTATATGATTGCTTACACATGTAATGTGTCACAAAAACACTTGTTAAAGTCACACACGATTCACAAACGAAACACGAAACATGTTATGTGCATAGGTATTATGTGCCGGGTCTAGAGACTCGATAATATTCCGACACTTAGAAAAATCTCTTTGTTGTTTTAGAACGTTAGAGAGAGTTTTTCGGTGACGCGCATCTTGGTGATTTATTTTGGGAAATTCTTCGCAAACAGTGAGTTTCACTTTCCCCTCTTTAAACTGTTTTCAAACGTTTTTCACTTGGGGGAGATAACATACTCCACAACGCATTTAAGATTTTGTTATAAATTATATATCA
The DNA here is from genome assembly GCF_021521415.1 of Bidens hawaiensis. Classification (NCBI taxonomy): domain Eukaryota; kingdom Viridiplantae; phylum Streptophyta; class Magnoliopsida; order Asterales; family Asteraceae; genus Bidens; species Bidens hawaiensis. The sequence continues at coordinate 120,953 of NW_027491611.1, read as the reverse complement.
CTTGTAAAGGCTAAGTGGCAAACGAAATATTTGAAGTCCTACACATCGAACCGGTTAATATTTAGAATAGCGAGTCACTATTGAGTAGTACTACTGGGTTTGACAAACCCCACCCAACGCTAAACTCGACTGGAGGTCGAGCGGGTGTAATTTTGGCTAACACATACCATGGTCTGGAGGACCTGGTGACAAGGCACTTATTAAACGAGTCAGCTTCGGTGTCGAACACTTAGTAATACTTGTTGTATAGACTAGCTACCTATCGATATATAATTTGACATAACACTATCTGGTAACGCAAAACGCCTTAACGTGGTTACGCAAAACGCTGAATGCAAACGCTGAACGATTTATTTTATATAACTTGTGAACTCACCAACCTTGTGTTGACACTTTTAGTATGTTATTCTCAGGTAACCGAGGCGGGCGCGCGGTTTAGGAACATGCATTGATTGAAAACGCTTTTGTCCTGCAAACTTATTTTTAACGATTATCTTTGGTTTTAAGTCGTCCTGCGTGACGCAACTTTTGATTAAAGGTTTTTACGCTTCCGCATTTAAATTACTCGTAAACGTTTTCATGGTTTGAAACTTTATTTTATGGTTTGATTATAACTGATGATTCCGATCCTTCCAGTTCACACCCTCCGACGGTAAAACTCCGTTAGTGGATTTTGAGGGTGTGACATACACACAAAGCGTTTGGGACGTTGAAGAATGAACGTAAGAATTCATGGAATGAGATGAACGGTAACGCTATCGACACAAGCATTAGCCATATCCTATCCCTACAAAGACAGAACCCTAACACGGTCAAGCACATGTAGCGTTTAGAACATGGAAGGTAATGGTAAACTGCTAATAACGTTGATCAAGTGTTATTAATCGTTTACTTTACCCGCCCACCCTAAGCACCCCCTGCCCCTAACCATATTAGTATCCTATCTAACACTTAAACAAGTACGCACATATTAGCTTATAAAAATGAATAAACAAATATAAAATTTACCTCTTAGTGTGCAGCTACTCGCGGTTGGCATTCCTAGTCTTTTCTTCTACAGTTCGAGTCCAAGCATTCGGGAATGCTCGGATCCCTCGAACCAGGGCTCTGATACCAACTTGTAAGACCCCGAATCCCGGGAATCCCACAGTTGGTAATCATGTCAAAAAATTATAAAAATTTAAAACCAAGAAAAATTTCATTTTATTTAAAAGCGATTCAGAGTAAATAACAGCGGAATAATAAGTGTCAAGATTCCCAAAAGATTAACAAAATTTTAACCCAAAGCAACTCTTTTTGTTTGAAAACCAGTTCAGAGTATAAAATCAGCGGAGTCATAAGTATCAAACAAGTTCCCAAAAACCGGGAAATATGCCCAAAACAAAATTCAAATGCGTTGAATAATAACTTAAAAAAAATAAACAGTCTTCATTATTAATTTTCCCGACTAGCTATGCCTTCAACCGACTGAGTAGTATCGAGCACGTTCAAGCGGTAAGCATCCTCCTCATAACCTGAAAACTCACACTAACATGCACACAAAGTCAGCTTAAGCTGAGTGAGTTCAAGTTTTAGCAAAGTTTTTGTGTGAACATGTCCAAAGTGTTGGACAAATGATTCTGTATTTCAAACCTAAATTTTGAAATGGTTGAAGTGTTTTCGAGCATGAACCTATGTTTAACACTATTTCTGTTACTTATCGAGCACACTGAAGTGATGTGAAATTTAATGTAAGTCATTCGAGCATAGATCATGCACTTCGAGCACTGTGAAAGGTACTCTAAGTTATTCGAGCACAGATTCACTTGCTGAAATAAGAAGTTACTTCACGAGCATATACTCTGTCTTGATAAATATCTCAAGTGTTTTCGATCATGCATGTACTTCACGAGCATATATGTTGCTATGATAAATCTGTTAGATGTTTCTAAGTGTTGTCGAGCATGCATATACTCTACGAGCATAGGTGTTCACAGGAAAATCTGTTAAGAATGTTCGAGTAAGAGTTGAGTTGATGTTTTGAATGTGTCTGGAGTATGAATGATTGACTGACTGATTATTTCTTATGTACTTCGAGCACGAGCGTTGAGGGTTATGATTGAAAATATTTTTAAGTACCTTCGAGCATGCTACATATCACGAGCACGCTAGTCTGAATTACATTGAAGGTGACCACTCTAGAGTATGACCCAATGCTCAAGCATGTGTAATGATTCCTTTTAATTAACATTTGGCTAAGGTATCGAGCACGAGTATATTCGAGCAAACTATCTCGAGTATACTGGTCTTGCGCCAACTCAAATGAACATAAGTACATCGAGCAAGAATTGGGATAAGTCTTCGAGTACAGTGGGAGACAGCTGTTCATTTGGCTGTATGCTCGAGCAAGGGAGGTACATTTAATTTGAATTAAATGACAACTGTAGTGCACTAGACGACAAATCCGGACGATACTGACCAAACGTTAGGTATAAAAGGGGGACATAGAAACTTTTTCACTCATTTCATTTCCCTCTTTCATCCTAATCAGAAAACTCTCTTCCTCGTGTATCCCCTGCTCACTCCAAAATCTTATCTCTGCTCCATACTTTTTCGAACATAGCCATTAGCTTTGTTTCGACCTTGGTAAGATATCGATTATCATTGTCGTATCCCCAAGTTTTGAAATTAGGGTTTCTATTGAATGTTTATTGATTAATTTCTTGTTTTTTGCAGGTTCGCAAACTACTACGGAACAGGTTATCAAAGACGCCATTCTTCTTTAACTACTCACCGCTATCAATTGTGCATTTATGGGTACTGATTATTTTCTTATTTTGCAGAACTGATGACAATGAGGTTTGAATCTAGGCACAATATGTGCGCACTGTTGGAAGTAAATGATGACAATAGAGAGTTGGAGTTAATCATCAATTTCCTCAACAACTCCAACTTGCGAGTGGCATTGACAGAAAGCCCAACCATATACAGGAATCACATCACAGACTTCTAGAATTCTGCTACTTATGTTAATGACATCAATGGGAAGAGAATTGAAGCCTCTGTTTTAAATCAAGACATTGAAATGACTGAGGCATCAGTGAGAGAGGCACTACAACTAAATGACAATCATGAGGTGTTGTCTTTGTACTCGGTCCCAAGACCTATGAGAATATTTCAAGAAACTATGGGATTCAAGGAGGTGTGAGTGAGGGACAGTTTTAGAAGGGAAGCTTTCCCCTGATTTACAGATTCTTGATACATCTTGTTATCCAGTCCCTATCTACAAGAAGAGGAACTTGGACTTTATTGAGCAGGGAGCTGGCTACCATGACCGTAGCCATCTTATATCAGCAACCATTCAATTTTTCGAGATTTATTTTTAATGGTTTGGTGTCTAATGCTGAAAAGGGGGTAAATCAGAGATTTCTTATGTACCCAAGAATCCTTCAAATACTCATTAATAGGTCTTTGCAGAATCTGCAATTAACAAGGGAAGTCCTTAGACTGCAAGACCCAAATATTTGTCAAAGGATCAAGGAAGCAAGGAGTAAATTTAATGATAATGTAGACTGGGATATTCTCCCTTGGTTGCTTGTTCCGGATATAGGAGTAGTTGATGTACCTCTCACACCTGGCCACAATGAAGATAATGAAGAAGTAGGTGAAGATGATGAAGGACCTGATGATGATGATGATGATGATCAGGATGATGGAAATGACTATACTGGTGCTAATAATGAACTCATTGTTGAACCAATTGCACATGAGGCTAAGAATGTTGATGTTATGGAACACAATGATGAAGTAAATGAACCAGCTCATCAAGTTGTTGGTAATGAAGTTGTTGATTTTGCAGGCCCTGCACCAGTTATTGATAGCCCCGTTAATGAACCAACTCATGATAACATTCCCTCATCTCCAGCCACCACAGAACCAATATACTCAAGTCTTGAACCCATACACCATACAACATTCCCAACACCACCAATCTCACCTATCCATGAACCTTTTCATTTCTCACCACCCGTATCACCACCTGTTCAATCTCTTCAACAAACACATATTCATACACCACCGACCTCCCCTGTTCATGAACCTATTCAAGATACACATTTCTCTCATTTTATGTCATCCCCTGAAACCTCTTCACCAGAACCACAATCTGAATCTGACTTTCCACCCACACAGGAAACACCAAATACAAGCCCAAATATGTATACACTTATAAATGAAAATGCTGAGTTGGAGCTTGAGAATGTGATGTTGAAAGAGAGAAATGCCTTTCTTGAGCAGAAGAACATGGCCCTCGAGCAAGCTCTGCAGCACGCATTAATCCGGATTCAAACCCTGGAGCAGGCTGAGGTTGAGAAGACCTCAGATGCACCAAAACAGAGGGAGAATATAACTCAACAAGCAGATGCTCTTAAATTCCTAAATGAACAATATGCTGAGGCTAGTGAAGAAGAAACTGAAGTGGGGACATCCAATGCTCTTGAAAAGATTAATGAAGAATATATTGAAGACGCTTTGGATGAGGAGGAGTCAGAGAAGGAAGAAGAAACTCAAGAGCAGATTATAAAAAGACAACAGAAGGGAAAAGGGATCGCACTCACTGATGAAGATCTACATCCCAAATCTGTACACAAAATGCAATCTGGAGATGATATGCTATAAAGGGATGATGTGGTGGATCCAGACATCGCTAAAGTTGAGTCTGTTCAAACTGTAATCAAACTTATCAATCAAGAAAGAGATAATGTGGTATTTGGAGAAGATGAAGATGAGGTTCCTCAAGAAGTGCTAGAGGCACTGATTAAGATGAAAAAGAAGGAAGAAGAAGAAGAAGAGAGGCTGAAAAAGCTAGCTGATGAGGCCATAGGGGCTGCTATGGAGTCGTTGGAAAAGAAACAATTTGAAGAACAAACTCCAATAGCACAAACCGTAGATGAGCCCGAGCCTGAGACAGAGCCTGAAAATGAAACTGAATTTGATCTGGGCGTCAGAGATGAACCAAAAAGGAATGAAGGACCAAAAAAGTTGTGGAACACATATGTGAAATTCATTGCCCAACTGGTCATGCTCAGAACTCATTATGATATCTTGTTGAATCCAGATGAGCATGCACCGGAAACTGTGGCAGCGGCAAGAAGGGCTCAAGCAGCTGAACGTGAAGAATAATGGAAAGCCAGTCAGCTGCTATTGACAGACAAACCAGAGCCCAGGATTGATGAAGTCATTGACAAAGAAATCCATATTACTGAGCCAAGAATTGAAGAAATATTTGATGATGAACCTATAAATGTGAGTGAAGAGCCAACAATAACTGAGCCAGAGCCTGAAGTTAGGGGGTCTTCGAAAAGAAAAGAAAAGAAACATCTGAAATTGAGACCCACAAAGTTAAAAGACAAAAATCTGTGAAAGTTTACAAAATAAGGGAAACACAACCAAAGTTGTTGAAAGGCCTCAGATAATTCAAGCTGAAGAACCCATGATTGGAGCCCTTCACAACTTGGATGAGCATGTGGAAACTGATGAAGAAGAAGAGCGAACAAAGAAGAATGATGACAAAGAAAAGGAGGATATAGCCTACCTCATGAGCCTCAAATATAACTTAAAATACCTTCAGAGGATGTCTAAAGAAAATATTACACAAGAGGCTGAAGGCTGGAGGAAGAGAAAATCCCAAAGAGAGTTTTTGTTGAAAGCTGGACACATACCTGCATTTCTGAATCTACAATCATTTGACACATTCAACCGAATGTACAAAAATACTCTTGTGGATGATGTTGCAAATTTCATAGAAAAGGTGAGCAAGAAAAGGGATGAAGGAAAGAAAGTTTTTGAAGAGTCTAAGAGGTACAAGGGAAGAACTGAAAAGGAAGCCAGAGATGAAAGAGAATATGAGTCATTAAAGAGCAAACATAAAGACATCAAGTTTTTGCAATTACATGGTTACAACTACAACTCTTTGATTGATCTGTCTCTTGAAGAATTAAAGAAGAAAGTGCAATTGGTTAAAGACTCTCATAAAGATTGGAAATGCACTGAAGATTGTATAAGAGAGAAAGAGTTGAGAATGAGATTGGAAAAGGAAAGACAGGAAGAAGAAAGCAGAAGTGATAGAATGGTTAAAGATCCTCAGAGAGTGCAAACATTGAAAGATATTGTGATGGAGAAGGGAATGACAGAAGATGAATTTGATAGCATGCCTCATGATCAACTACATGAAATATATCATAGAGAGCAAAGGCTATATCTAGAAACTAAAAGGAAATTGTTGGACGCCAAGTTGAAACAGCAAGAAGAAGAAAGGGCAAACATGATCAGCACACTCTGAAAAAGAGGTGCAAATGTAGGGAGATTAATTATGCAAACTGATGAAACCATCAGAAAATGGTTTGAAGAATCAGAGATAGAGAAAGCAAAGAAGAATCCTCTAATAAGAACAAGCAAAACTACTATAAGGTCAGAGATTGTGAGGCCTGAATCTACAAAGAACTTGAATCTGCTCACACATCTTTATTTTGATAAAAGATCAAAGACCTTAAGAATAATAACTGAAGACAATGAAGAGAGCTTAATAATCTTCAAAGATGACTTGAGAAATTTTTCAAAGGAACAACTGCAAAGAATGGCTCAGCTGGACCTTCATGATAATCAACAGAGAAGTCAACTTGTAGGACAACAAAGACATGACCTCTCAAAGTTCCTAAAAGAACAATCTGAAAGAGGATTTCCGTTTCCAAAACAAATAAGGAGAGAAGCCCACAGTGAATCTAAGAGAGAAAGGAGAAGAAAGAGAATAAATGAAGTGCACATTTTAGAACTCTCCTTGTGGAACTCAAGGAAGGGTAAGACTCATCAGGCAAGCAGCTCCAATTGAAAAAGGAGAACTTTGAAGGAGTGCTTGGCCATGAGAAGAAAGATGATGGAGCCAAACTCTCAAGTGCAACAAAATGGCAGAATAGCCCATCTCACCTACAACCGAAACAGAGATTCTGTATCACTGAGAAATGCTTTAGGAGGAACTATTGTAGTGGTTTAGTACGATGAAGATCTACACTTCATACACATCCAAGATTTACAAGATATTATCAATGCAGAGTTTCCTCTTGATTCTGAAGATGGAGTAGAGTTGGATATGTTCAAAGAAAAGGCTGTCTTGGTAAAACTCAAAAAGGAGAAAGCTGTTGAAAGGAGCCTGGGAAGAAGATAGCAGGATGGAGCTAATGGACATTTAAATTTATTCCTATTTATCTTTGCTTTATTAGTCATTATGTATTTTGTTTTTTATTTTGAACAATGTTTGAATTTGATGTGTAATGCCTAAATGGCAGAATTCCCTTATGTAATGTAATGAAATTTGCACTTAGATTGACTATCATAGGTGTTTGATACATGTGTAACTGTATGCGGGTATGTTTTGGTGCATCTGATCTTGTTCCGATCTAAGGGGAGATTGTTGAGTCAAACATCTACAAAGGAAGATTGGAATCTTCTCAACCTCCTCAAGAAATCGGATAAGTATGGAATACGAGAAAGCCTAGATCATCGAGCATGGTTTACTACCTCGAGCATGGTTTTTCAGTATATTCTTCTAAGTGTTGAAGGCTTCGAGCAAGCTACACTTCTCCGAGCAAGATTGTTCTTCTATCGAGTACGGATTGCCAATTTAGCAAACGACTTGATCATTCAAGTTTTAGCCAAGTGATCCAAGCGCAAGTTGTTCGAGCACATTGGTGACGAGCATGGATGCAATAAGAAGATGTCAAATGTTCAAAGTATAGACTTCGATCATGGTTCAGTTCCAAGCAAGCTTCACATCCGAGCATGCTAAAGATTGCTAAATAAGTCAAGGCAGAACTGAAGACATCAAGAAGAATAGGTTTGCTTGAAGGACAAATTCGAGCAAAGCAAGGATTAGTCAAGAAGGATGAAGCATGCTAGAGAAGAATAATTTCTATCATAAATTATTCTAAGTAACGTGTGCTCGAAGTCACTCATCGAGCATGCACTGCATAACAAGTCTGCTCGAGCAAGATAGATATCATGCTCGAAGACTACTACACTTGTATTTTACTTTGTCACTCATTATGTAATAAATACGGAATTCTAGAAGGAATGTCAAGGCTATAAATAGAGTCCTAGGTTTCCATTTTATGCACGATGGATAAGAACGGATTACGAGGACACAAACATTCCAACGAATATTCTCTTTTGTCTCCTAGTACAGCCGTCGCCGCTAACACGAAACCCTAGACATTCATTTCACTGTTTCATTGAATGATGTATTAAATGCAGTGAATCTTTGTCTTTGATATTGTTCTTACCGACTATATTTTATTGTTTCGTTGTTACTATCTAGTACCTTCGTTCAATCCGTTGAATAGTCTGATTCCGTCGGAATATTCAATAGGCCTTTTGGTTATTAGATCTGTGTGCTCTTGTCAGCCTACTTAAGATTTGCACCAGATGTTGAACACAAAATAATAATATAACCGAAATACAACATAAAGTGAAAGCACTTTAATAATAATTCAAATGGATAAATAGATGGCATCTAGACATCAAATCTTAACGTGTTATTATCTTCAACACTTTTATCATCGGACAGGAATCATCTCAATGATATCATTTTAGGTTATGTATTGATAAATTCTCTCAAATAGAACTCCATTCACACATATCCTCATTCTAATATTAAAACTATACTCTTCAAAAAATATGTTCAAAATAGCCTCAAGTTGTTATAATTACTACATTAAAGTCATGAAAGTTGAACAGTTAATTTTGTTCACACAACACGAAGTTGTTTTCACTATAGCATATCCTTGAAAACGTTATCTTAGTTTAACATGAACTACTTTTAGCATGGGTAGCAAACCATTTTGAATTATCTAAAATATGCAAAACTTTGTTAAAAAAAATCATTCTAAAACATTTCTTTAGTTTTGCAATATATTATATTAATAATAACAATAAGGGTTTATAACATCAAAAATCAAAACCTAAAATATCAAATGGTTTCATACGGTTTAGATTTAATACCCATATACTAAAATGGTTTCTAGCACGCAAGTATATATATATATAATAACGCACACGTTATAACTTGAACGCTTACACAAAATGTTTTCCAAGGATGGAGTCTATAAAAGAAACCATTTCTAATTTTTTCTAACGCACATGCTAGATAATTGAATGTTTACATAAAACATTTCTGGTTAGTATGGTTTATAAAATAAAAATCTTCTAAAAAACATGTTAGAACTTAAACGATTCTAACACGCACGTTAGAGGAAAACTATACACACATGAAACATTACACGTTGAGACAAAACCTTTAAATTGTTCGTTTTTCTAATGTATAGCCCAAAAGTCGCTCCATTAACGCCGAGGTAATGCTTGAATTATTAGTGTCTTAATGGGAAGAATATGAATAGAGACATGTGATAGCTTTTGTGCATTATTTCATCAAAATACACATGTACGTCTCACTACACTATTTTCTAACACGCCCATTAGAAAATGAACGTTTACACAAAACATTTTAAACACATATGTTTATATAATAAATCGTATCTTACACGTATGTTAGATATTTAAACATATGTTGTATACCAATACACCCGGTCTAACCCACAAGTTAGAAAAATAACCGATTACAAAATTGGTTTTAAACGGATGTTTGTTTTGTTAATCACCGTTTCTAACACAATTTTTAGAAAACAGACGATTACAAAAATCATTTTAAAATGAAAGGTTTAGTAAGAAACATTTCTAACACATTTGTTAGACAATAAAACCTCAACGGTTATCCGAAAACCGTTTCTAACACTGCTGTTAGAATACTAACGATTACAAAAATCGTTTTTTAAACCGAACAGTCGTATCTAACATTTTATTATGTAACACAATATTTTTTAGATATAAGATTGTACTCCAATCTTTTAAAATATCTAAAAACGATTTTGTACTACAAATCATATTTCCCAAAAATATTTCTAAAGTTTCATGAAAAATACTTTTTATATCAATTCTTTCGTGAACCCAAAATCCTTATAAATAAGGTTTTAAAATTGTAGCAACAATCTCACAAAATATGTTTTAAGATTGTAGGACATGGGTCACATTTTAATTAAAATAAAATAAAAACCGCTAATGATACTCTCGTTAGTAATGAGAAATATTCTAGTACGACACCGTTTACAAAATTGAATCAAGTGAATATAAAATACAATTTTTCATATTCTAAAATTGATTCAAACCGGTATCTCTAGAGGGTACTTTAACGTATGGATGAGCAAAAATCTGTATGGTACCGATTTGGTACCGTCGGTACCGAATCGGTACCAAGGTTTTGAGTTTTCGGGACCGGTACGGCACCGGTATTTCCCGAATTTTACCTTAAATACCGGTACCGGTACCAAAAATTTGCGATTTTCGGGATTGGCATTTTCGGTACTGGTACCGGTACCGACCTCATCCCTACTTTAACGGGTCTTCAAATAATATATTCGTCTTGAGTTATTATCACATTATCACATTTGGTCTTCAACTAAACTCATATGGCGTATTCTTGAACAATCTTTTATATAGTCTTCAACGAAATTCGCATCTTCTTGTATGACGAGTGCTTGAGTCATGCCTTAAAACAGATTTCGGGGCTGAGGATTCGTGTTCAACACGGGGCCCTTAAAACAGATTTCGGGCCTCTACTAAAGAGCTCGACTGTCTCCCAGGGTACAACAGCCGCAGCAGTATGTACTACTGGGGAAGGCCACGCGCTCGATGTTACACCGGATAGTTTAGTGTGTTAGAACTTGGAAATATGAAGATGAAGTTTAGAGAGTACTCATATCCAATAGTTCTTATAAAGAAATATACTAATATTTCTTTTTGATGATCATCCTTGTTATTTAAAACTTCTCTTATCTTTTTCTTCTCTTTTAACCAAGGCACAAAGCCTCAAATTTATATATAAACATTAGAACTCATGAAGAGTTCTTGGCTTTATAGGGAAGGGTGTGAGGACTTGGTTGCTAAAGTTTTGGAGGATTGTGTGTTTTCTAGATTTTCAGATATGGTTTTATTAAAGAATCTCAAGAAACTTCGAGACAGTCTCAAGAAGTGGATAAAGGATACCAAAGTTAAGGAAGGTGAAGAATTTGCTAAATGAAAGCGGAAAGTGAGGAGTGTGAGTTGCTTATGGAGAAAAGAGAGCTAGAGGAGGATGAGGTTTGGGTGTGGGAAGAATGTATAAAGGGAATTAAGGAGGTTGAACTTCTTAAGTCTAAAGATATTAAGCAGAAATCACGGGTGAAATGGGCGAATTTTGGTGATGATAACACGGCATACTTCCATAGTGTGGTTAATGGAAGGAAGGCTAGGAATTCTATATCGGGATTGGAGGTGGAAGGGGAGTGGGTTTCTAAACCTACTCAGGTAAAGAAACATGTTTTGTGTTTTTTCAGGGAGCATTTTAGAGAGAAGATTTCAGTTCGTCTGTGCCTTGAGTGTGAAGTTATTAAGTCTATTCCGGATGTGGTCAAAGATGGTTTGGTTGCTCCCTTCTCAAGACAAGAAATTAAGGAGGCGGTTTTTGAATGTGGTTCGAACAAAGCTCCGGGCCCGGATGGGTTTAATTTCTTGTTCATGAAGAGGTTTTGGAGATTCTTGGAAGATGATTTTTTTAACATTCTCACGATTTTTCATGACTCAGGAGTTATTAGTCGCAGTTGTGGTTTTTCGTTTATTACTTTGATTCCCAAGGTTAAAAACCCGTTGGGTCTCAAAGATTATAGACCGATTACTCTCATAGGGATTATTAGCAAGGTGGTGTCTAAAATCCTTGCTAATCGGCTGAAAAAATCTTGGGGTTAGTGATTTCTGAGACCTAGTCAGCTTTCCTTCAAGACCGATTTATTTTGGATGGGACCATCATTGTTAACGAGTTAATGGATTGATTGAAAAAACATCACAAGAAGGTTTTTCTATTGAAGATAGACTTCGAGAAGGCGTATGATAATGTTAATTCGAATTTCTTGATTCTATTTTGTTACAGATGGGATTTCCGGTGAAATGGTGCAAGTGGATCAAAGGGATTTTGGAGTCAGCTAGGTCGGCGGTTTTGGTCAATGGTTCTCCCACGTTTGAATTCAAGTGAAAGGGACTTCGGCAAGGAGATCCTATTTCTCCGTTCCTTTTTTTTATCGTGATGGAGGCTTTATCTTGTATGTTAAACAGAGCTAAAGAGATTGGTAGGCTGCACGGTATTCATATTCCGAACCTTGAGCATAATATTAATCACTTATTTTACACTGATGATGCTTTGATTTTGGGATAATGGTCTCGAGAGAATTTGGAGAAGACGGCTTGAGTTTTTAGATTTTTTTACTTGTGCTCGGGTCTTAAAATTAATCTTCACAAATCGAACCTATTCGGTATTGAAACGAGTAATCAAGAAGTTGACGATATGTTGGGTATTTTGAGGTGTAGAAGAGGCGTTACTCCGTTTACATATTTGGTTATTAAAGTGGGCGCGAGCATGAGCCGCATTAATAATTGGAACTCGGTGATGGAAGTGGTGGAATCCCGACTAGCATCTTGGAAGTCGAAGATACTATCTATTGGGGGTAGAGTTAAACTCATAAAATCGGTGCTCGAAAATCTCCCTATATATGCCGGGGACGGAAAATGTATAAGATTTTGGTGCTATCCGTGGCTGAATGAGCAACCGTTACGGTACGTCTTCCCTCACCTTTTTAGGTTAGAATCCGATAAATGGGTTTGTGTGTATGAAAGAATTAACAAACACAATGGTGTTACTGTGTTGAATTGGGATTGCCGTTAACTGCCTAACTCCCCATTTGAGGTTTCAAAGTTGTTCAATTTATTAGATAAAATTTATGATTATAAGTGGGGTGAGGGCAAAGACATCTGGAAATGGACAGGTGATGGGTCAGGTTTATTCTCGGTTTCGGCAGTGAGGAAACTAATAGTCAACAGCCGTAATTATCAACCTTTTTTTAAGCTTAAATGGGAGAACTGGATTCTGGTTGTTGGGTTTTAACAAGATTATCAACGTCATAAAACACCAATTTTATTAAAAACGCAGCGGAAATTAGTTTTAAATCTTGTTAGTTTATAGTGTATAAAACCAATTTTATACATGCAAAACCCAATCTCGGATCCATATACGAAATACATACTATCTAACACATGCATGTCACCATAAGTTCATGCATGTTAAGATTACCTTTCAAGTAATCACAACCGGGTGAATGAGAGGATGGTAGGAAGGCAAGAACTTCAAAGAGTATTCCCTCAAGCTTGCATACCCCAAGCTCCCGACAATACCCCTTTAGCTAGGATTTTCACACTTGAAAAACTCTCTTGCTTCCCTTGGTTCCCTCTTGGCCGAAAAAATGAGAGAAAAAAATAGAGGAGTGTTTTTTATTACTTGTGTTAATCTTGTGAGAGAAAGAGTGTTTTTTTTTGTCTTTCAAAAAACACCTCCCATGTCCACCAATAGAACCCTTTGCATGCACCCACTTACGTGAACATAATAACAAAATATGAAAAGGGAGAGAGGGGGGCAGCCACCCTCCTTCCTTTCTTGTTTTTATTATTTTGCACTTTCCAAATATATATAATATATATATATATATATATATATATATATATATATATATATATATATATATATGTTTAATAACTATAACACATTTTGGGTAACATGCTAGGAAATCATTTTCACATATTGTTATTTAACCACCTTAAATAACACTATGGAATGTTCTCTCTCAAAATATAAATCATCCATATGATTTATTCATTTCACAAGTACATTTTTATTTAGAAACCTTTTCCAAATAATATAAGTGTCAATATTTATTTACTTATGATCATATCATATATAAACAAATATAATTGGTGTTTGTCTAGCTTGTTATTGGGTATGACCCGACTTGGATCATAACGTACTAGCCACATCAATTATACTATGTGTCTTGGGCAGACCGAGTCCAACAATCTCCCACGTGCACAAGATACATAGAAGATTGATGAAACTAGCAAATACCGCCTAACTACGGTTTACTACCCCTAATACGCATGACGAAGTACCATTCAATAACATCATCCCCTTCAAGTCCCTTACTTGAAATAATTTAGGTGAATCTATCATTTATCCTTTTGCCACAGATGTCATGTCAAATCCAGAGACACAGAGTGATCATTCTCTGTTGATTTAACTTAGCAGGCCTTAGACATCTTACTCTCAATGAATAAAAGGGACAAATCCCCTTTAGACTACATATGTCTCTCACAATCACCTTGTACCATACTTGATCTTAGCCTTATGTACTGTCATGTTTCAGAGCAGCAAAGAACTAAGTCAAAGTATAATATTTGGTGAATATCAAGACCCAATATATATCTCAGGTCGGAGGATACTATGATGTTCGCCTTTACTCAAATTTACTTATGATCAATCACAAAGATTCCATGTAGTAACATTTGAGAGCGGGTCAGTCCAATATTTATATCCCATAAATATCTATGAACCTTGGTAGCAACCTTTTGCTCTATATTCATACCTTATGAATATCCACCAATCCAAGTTCATAGTAGCCTTACCTTCATGTTTGTTCCCACAAATATGAACGACTACGGATATTTAGAATAAGTAACTTATTCATGGATTTAAACATGCTAAAATGGAACATAACTCAAAATGTCATAATCATAAACCATAATCATATGAATGAGTCAAAATAACAATTGTTCCTATAACCAAATATAAAATTCGATCATACCCAATCACTAGAATATCGAAGTCCTAAGGCACAAGTGTGACCTTCATGCTTTGGCCTTTCAAGGAGCTTCGTGAGTGGATCCGCAATGTTTTGATCGGTGTGAACTTGGCAAATACATATCTTTCCCTTTTCAAATTCATCCTTTATGTAGTTGAACCTCCGCTCAATGTGCCTCGTCCTTTGATGTGCACGAGGTTCCTTGATTTGAGCAATCGCACCCTCGTTGTCACAAAAGATCTCTAGAGGGTCCTGAATGGTACGGACCACCCCTAGATCGGCAATGAATTTCCTTATCCACGCAGCTTCTTGAGCTGCCAATGAGGCGGCGATGTATTCCGATTCTGTGGTGGACAATGCTACCACATCTTGTTTCGAGCTCTTCCAATCGACTGCCCCACCATTAATAATGAAAACATATCTTGATTGTGATTGAGAATCATCTCAATCGGTTTGGAAACTCGCATCCGTGTAACCCTTTACAACGAGTTCCTCCTCACCCGAACCGTATATTAGAAACATGTCCTTAGTCCTTCTAAGGTATTTCAATATACTCTTAACCGCCATCCAATGGCTACTTCCCGGATTATGTTGGAATCTACTTGTCATGCTTAAAGCGCATGACACATCCGGTCTAGTGCATACCATTTCATACATGATGGATCCAATAGCCGATGCATATGGGATTCCATTAATTTTCTCTTGCTCATCCTTTGAGCTTGGACATTGAGATGCACTCAATATCGTTCCTCTTTGAATAGGTACCAAACCTCTCTTAGAGTTCTCCATCTTGAACCTTTTCAAGATTTTGTCAATGTATGCACTTTGGTTTAAACCTATCAACCGCCTTGATCTATCCCTATAGATCTTTATTCCCAAAATATAGGCGGCTTCACGAAGATCTTTGATGGGAAAACAACTTCCAAGCCATGTTTTACACCTTCCATGGTTGGAATGTCATTTCCAAATAGTAGTATGTCATCAACATACAATACTAAGAAAGTGATAATGCTCCCACTAGCTTTCTTATACACACAAGCTTCATCACCATTCTTGATGAATCCAAATTTCTTAACTTTTTCATCAAATCGATAATTCCAACTTCTAGATGCTTGCTTCAATCCATAGATTGATTTCTTTAACTTGCATACTTTATTAGGATGTTGTGGATCGACAAAACCTACGGGTTGAACCATATAGACATCTTCCTCAAGATGCCTATTTAGAAAAGTGGTTTTGACATCCATTTGCCATATCTCATAGTCATAATGTGCGGTTTTGGCAAACAATATCCTAATAGACTTTAGCATTGCTACTGGAGAGAAAGTTTCATCATAGTCAACCCCTTGAGTTTGAGTGAAACCTTTTGCTACAAGTCTTGCTTTATAAGTATCCAAGTTTCCGTGCATATCGGTTTTCTTCTTGAAAACCCACTTACTTCCAACCGGTTTGGAATTAAGAGGTGGTACAACCAAATCCCATACTTGGTTGTCATGCATGGATTGCATCTCAACGTTCATGGCTTCAAGCCATTTGTCACAATCGGATTGTGACATTGCATCACGGTATGTGGTGGTTTCATCTGAATCTACCACATAGCATCCATCCATGAAAAATCCATATCTTTCGGGTGGATGACTAATTCTACCGGATTTGCGAACGTTTTGTGTATCTTGATCAACTATGATCATTCTCAACAACCTCTTGTTGATTGCTAGTATCAACCAAATGTTTATCGGCTTGTGGTTCTCGATCCTCCTCGAGTTCCACCATTCTATTAGTACCTTCCATAAGGAACTTAGTTTCCAAGAACTCGGCCTTTCGAGCAACGAACACCTTTTGTTTGGTTGGGTTGTAGAAATAATATCCCATAGAATCTTTGGGATATCCTACAAAGATACACTTAGTGGATCGACTTTCAAGTTTGTTTTGGATGTTGTTCTTGACATAAGCCTCACAACCCCTTACCTTTAAATATGATAACGATGGAGCCCTTCCATTCCATATTCAAAAGGTGTCTTGTCCACTTTCTTGGTTGGGGCCATATTTAGAATACGGGCCACGGAGAGCAAAGCAAAACCCTAAAATGATAGAGGCAATGGACTTCTAGCCATCATAGATCGAACCATATCCAATAGAGTTCGATTCCTCCTTTCGGACACACCATTGTGTTGTGGTGTTCTGGGTGGAGTAAGTTGTGAGATAATCCCACAACTTCTAAGATGATCTCGAAAAGCATCACTTAGGTATTCACCTCTTCTATCCGAACGAAGTACCTTGATTGTTTTATTGAGTTGATTTTGTACTTCATTTTGGAAGATTTTGAACATTTCAAAAGCTTCATCTTTGTGTCTTAACAAGTACACATACCCATAACGACTATAATCGTCAATGAAGGTAATGAAGTATCTTTCACCATTCCTTGTCATTGCCTTAAAAGGACTACATACATCCAAATGTATGATACCTAATAAGTCTTTTTCCCTTTCGTTTGTTCCACTAAAGGGGTCCTCGGTCATCTTTCCTAACATTTAAGACTTGCATTTGTCAAATGAATCATCACTTGGTTCCAAAAGACTATTCTTTTGAAGTGTATGTATGCGATCTTTGTTTATATAACCAAGGCGACAATGCCAAAGATAAGTCTTCCTCAAATCCATTTTGAGTTTCTTGGTGCTTGATTGGTACAACGTGTTATCATAAGATGTGTTATCATGAACTAATTCATAAATGCCATTAGACGGCATTGCTTTAAAATAAAAGACATTATCCATGAAAACACAAATACAATCATCCATAAATTTAAAATCATAACCATATTGTCTTAGAAGTGAAAAGGAGATAATATTCCTAGTCAAACTAGGAGCATACAAAACATCATTTAAAATAACTTCCTAACCATTTGGAAGCTTCAAAGTGTAGTCTCCTCGGGCTTCGACAACAACCTTTGCTCTGTTTCCCATGAAGAGACTAATATCTCCCTTCTTGAATTCATCATTTCCTTTGAACCCCTGCAACAAATTGCAAATATGAGTCCCACATCCGGTATCCAATACCCATGTGTTAGAGGAAATAATATTAAGATCAACATGAATCATGAAAGTTGTACCCGAGGTTTGCCCCGCATCCCTCTTAGCTTTCAACTCTTTTAGATTGGTTGGACAATTCCTCATCCAATGTCCTATCTCCCCACATCCAAATCATGGATCCTCCGCACTAACCTTTAGCTTCTTTGGTTTGGGTGGTTCCACTTTTGCCTTTCTCTTGAACTTGCCCTTGACTTGTCCCTTACCTTTGGCAACCTTTTCCTTGGGTTCCGGGTGATGCCTCTTCCTATTTCCACCTTCATTGATCGTGAGAATGGGTAAAACCTTCTTACCTATTCCCGTCTCGGCCGTCTTGAGCATTGCGTGAAGCTCACCAATGCTTTTGTCCCATCATTCATATTGTAATTCATTACAAAGGTCTCAAATTTCTTGGTTAGCCCATTTAGGATCAAATCCGTGGCTAACTCCTTTGAGACGGGACAATTAAGGGGCTCGAGACGATCAATGTGGCTTTTCATCTTAAGCACATAGGAGGAAAGGGATTGGGTTTCTTCCATACGACAAGCATGAAGCGCTCGAACCGTTTCGAAGCGTTCCACCCTAGCTTGTGTAAGGAACATTTCCTTAAGTTGGGTGATCATATCGTATGCCCCTTGAAGTTCAAAATCCTTTTGAATCTCGGGAATCATAGTTCCCAACATGAGGCAAGAAACTTGCACCGAATCCTCATTGTGCTTAACCCAATCGTTATGGTCTTGGACATCGTCAACGCTAGGTTCATCGAGAATAGGCTTTTCTATTACGTAGTATTTATTTTCTTGCTTGAGAACGATTCTCAAGTTACGATACCAATCCATAAAGTTGTTATAGTTGAGACGATCCTTATCGAGAATAGATCTTAGTGATAGGTTATTAACGGGTGGGATAATAACGTTAGGTGGATTGTTGATTGCGGCCATCTACAAATATAAAAAAGCTCAATTTTAGTATTTTCGATATCAATAATTAATTTTTATTGTTAATACCCTTTATGTCTCCTAGACAATTAATGATTAAAATCTAGAACCCAACGTTACATTCAAATAGTAGTTAGGTGACCTTTATCCTACTATTTAAATTAACAAGCTAGTCAACGTTTGATGATTGCAACCCTTTTGCAACTTCTAGTTTTATGGGATCGGTTAAACATCTTATGTTTAGTTGGCATGTTTAATCCCATCAACACCATTGTACGCCATGCTTCGGTGACCCTATTCACATGGTTTCCAATTTAGGTCGTCCTACTTATACACACATGTGAGTTTACACATACAAGTGGTTAGGTGACCTTTATCCCACAAATATGGCAAACCCACCTCAAACTCACAAGTTTCCTCCAACATGGTTAGGTGACCTTTATCCCATATTGAGTTCCCAAGTGATTCGAGTGTTGTATAAAAGGATGGTGTTAGACTTATTTTATACAAGGGATTTCGTTTTCTAAATTCTAGATTGGAAAACCTTTTATGTACCTTCCATTTGCATGCATTCAAATGTATGGTACTTAGTTGAAAAACCCATTTTCAAAGTTCCTATTAATAAAACCACCCATTTTATTATGAAACCATTAGACTTTAATAAAACCAATTTTTTATTACCTAACGATTTCTAAGGAACCAATTTTATGCTAGTTGTTGATTTTAAGTTGTTAGCAAACCACATTGCAATAACACAAACAAAAGTAAATCAACCAAACAAGCATAAAATAAACAACCACATGTTCATAACCATAGCCTCCTATTATTGACCACACTTGTTAATTGAAGACAAGTGTGCCAAAAGGTCTCTCCTAAGGGACCCAAAAGGACATAAGCTTGTGCCGGTGAACTCCCACTTGATCCCGCATCCAAATGCTTCAAGGGCTCATTCCGTGTTGTGGTTTCATCCACTTTACTTGGGCTTCATTCCTTGCATCTTCTTTTACAAAATATATCCTAATACATTTTTCTAGTAAAAGAAATGCAACTAACCTATTTATTATTACAAACCAAATGAATTAAATAAATAGATTACAAACCCAAATTAAATATTACAACCAAATCGAATGAACAAATAACCACTTGAATGAAAAACACATCAACACAAACATTTAACCAAACACAAGGCCATGGCTAGGTTATGAACATCCATTACACATCCATATATGCAATAACACAATAAACAAAAATGGTTTCCCTTTGACCCTAAGACTTTCGGCCAAATCAAGACCAAACCCAAAGTTTCGGGTTTTTGTCCAAACAAAATAAACAATCATCCAAATGAGTTAATTTATCAAGATTACCACATGCATGTAAAGTATAATCTTGAAAAACCAAGGGGTAACCAAAACCCCTAAAATTTTCGCCAAATGGTAAACCCCACTATAAACCCGAAAATTTTTGGGTCTAAAGAAGCATGCATCCGTATAAGCGGCTCTTGATGCCATTGTTGGGTTTAAGATTATCAAAGTCATAAAACACCAATTTTATGAAAAACGCAGCGGAAATTAGTTTTAAATCTTGTTAGTTTATAGTGTATAAAACCAATTTTATACATGAAAAACCCAATCTCGGATCCATATACGAAATACATACTATCAAACACATACATGTCACCATAAGGTCATGCATGTTAAGATTACCTTTCAGGTAATCACAACCAGGTGAAGGAGAGGATGGTAGGAAGGCAAGAACTTCAAAGAGTAGTCCCTCAAGCTTGCATACCCCAAGCTCCCGACAATACACTTTTAGCTAGGATTTTCACACTTGAAAAACTCTCTTGCTTCCCTTGGTTCCCTCTTGGCCAAAAAAAATGAGAGAAAAAAAGAGATGAGTGTTTTTTGTTACTTGTGTTAATCTTGTGAGAGAAAGAGTGTTTTTGTTGTCTTTCAAAAAAACACCTTCCATGTCCACCAATAGAACTCTTTGCATGCACCCCCTTACTTGAACATAATAATAAAATATGAAAAGGGAGAGAGAGGGGGGGGGCGGCCACCCTCCTTCCTCTCTTGTTTTTTTTTTTTTTTTGCACTTTCCAAATATATATACATACATACATATATATATAATATATATATATATATATATTATAACTATAACACATTTTAGGTAACATGCTAGGAAATCATTTTCGCATATTGTTATTTAACAACCTTAAATAACACTATGGAATGTTCTCTCTCAAAATATAAATCATCCATGTGATTTATTCATTTCACAAGTACATTTTTATTTAGAAACCCTTTACAAATAACATAAGTGTTAATATTTATTTACTTATGATCATATCATATATAAACAAATATAATTTGTGTTTGTCTAGCTTGTTATTGTGTATGACCCGACTTGGATCATAACGTACTAGCCACATCAATTATACTATGTGTCTTGGGCAGACCGAGTCCAACACCGGTTAAGTGTGGCATTTTGGCGTGGCTCGCAGAGCAAGATAGGATTCCTACGAAAGATGCTCTTACTAAAAGAGAGATGGTTTTTTTGGATGACTCTTGCCCGTTTTGCGAGTCGAACCAGGAATCTTCGAGCCACATCTTTACTGGATGTATTTTTCGCAGCAGAGGTTTGGTCTAGGATTTCAGGTTGGTGTCGGTTGAATCTTATTTTCGCTTTTGACGTCCGTTATCTTCTTATGCTTGTTAAAGGCTTTAAAATGGGGAAGTATGAGAAACAGTGATGCATGGCATCATTTTAACGACCCTTTGGTGCATATGGATTGCTAGAAACGAGCGGATCTTTCAAAGGAAAACTATCAAAGCTATCGAGGTGATGACCAAGATCAACTCGACTTCTTATTTTTGGATTAAAAATAGGTTGAGACATAAACATTTAGATTGGAATGGTTGGTGTATGTATCCTATTGGTTTGATGTAACTTGGTTTCCCTTGTGGTCCTTGCTTTGAGGACTAGCAAGTGCCGTTTTTGTGGTTGAATGAAATTTACCTTTCAAAAAAAAATCTCACTTATGTACATTAATTGTAACTTAATTCTCATTATGGACATAATTAAGAATAGTTTCACAAGATGTACATGAAGAGTCTTGCATTGATCTCACATTCAATACAATATTTTCCAACACTTATAACATTTCTGCCTATGGCTGTTATTAATTATATGTTTGTAAAAGGTTAATTAATCCTTTGAAAACTAATGGCACCTCGCCCTTGTGTTTGCGCACTGAACGGTCCGTAGCTTTGCTATCTCATGTAAATCCTACGACGCATTTCATGGCTTTATATGTTATAATTATTATGCATTCTTGGTGAGACTAAGAGATCATTTTCTTTAGGTTTGCGTACCACTGATTTAAAAAAAAGTATAAGACGCATAGTTAAGCCTACCTAATAAGAAAGATTAGTTTGTTTTCAAATTTGTTTGATTATGGGGTTCTTCGGTAATGATTTTTGATTGCTCCAACTCCAAATACCAATTTCGGAATAATACGTGAAAGGCACAAGTGTTTTACTATGTTGGTTCCATTATTTGGAGGTAGTTATGTAGAGGGCTGGTTCAAGCCTTTTTATATACAACATAGTATATGTTATGTTCGGCTCGGTGCAAGCCTTTAATGAAAATATATCTATTAGCTCACCTACTCTTTTATACAATATACTTTTAATTTGCGTCATTAGCTAGTTTATATATAAAAAGCTTCAATATGTCTATAAACTTTCCAAGTTTTATGCGATACCCTCGACTAGGATCTAAGCTATGAATTGAAACAACATAAGCATAACTCTTACCTTAAAATGGGTATAACGTTTAAGGACGAACGAGGAGTATTTCAACTATATGTAGGGTGTTGGGGTATGAAACGTCGAAACTCTAGAGTGGCGTTGAGACTCCAACTCGGTGACACAAACTTCGAGAAAGTGAGAGTGGTTTGGTGTTCGGGATGTCACAAATGAACAGCCCATGACCACTATTTATAATTGTTCACTCACACCCTCGGTCGGACCGTCGCTCGCCACCACTCATTCTTGTGATGACATATGTCCTTTCAAGTTGACATGTGGTGACACATGTCATTCCATTTGATTAGTCATTGGAGACGTGTCGCTTTATGAGCGTTTTATTTTTTTATTTTAGCTAAATGACTAATGGGTCCCTCAGCTTCCTAAATTGTCAAAATTGGTATGAAATTTTTAAGATGTTACACCTTATTAAGAACCCCGTAAGATCAAAATTGGTTCATGTTTCTTTTGTTTGGTGGTTGGGCATGTGCTAATTTGGTGCATGTTTCTTTTGTTTGGTGGTTATAACTGGCGGTTTCTAGCGCCTTGCTAGAGTTTTAATAAACTTCGTTGGTCTTTTAAAAAAAATTAAAATCAGGAACATAGTGTGTAAGGGCGACCAATCTTTGTTACCGGATCAAGTGACTTCCGTATTTGTTGTTTTGACTTAATTAAAAAAATATACGATTAAAGTGATTAATCTGACCTCTCTTGAATCAATTGACCAAATGCAAAACTATGTTGATGTGTCCATATGTTGCATACCTTTTTATGACTTCTTTTTACATGAGAACCCTATGTAATTACTGTCCGTCGTCATTCTTCTAACCCACATTTTTATTTATTCTCAAAACCCCTCTCTCTTTAAACGGATATCTTCATTTAACTTCTACCCTAAATCGATTTTGAGGTTGTGTTTCTTGCTTGTTTGAGTTGTTGGAAAAGCTCACCAAATCGTCTTTGGCCATAATCTCGCTTTATCCCTTCTGTGCTTGATATTGTTGATTACTGGACATTTCACATGGGTTCAAATGTGGCTTTTAGTTACAGCTTAATTAGTCTCACTATAATTAGTTACTGTTGGCCTGTTAACTTTGTTGGTTACTTCATTTGTTACATAACTAACAGTCTTGGCTAGCTATATTATCAGATTATATATAGAGTTCTTAACTGTTAATAGTTAGCAACAAAGATTATAATGAGATCTATCCCGAAAGATGTTAACTTTTTTGCACACTTTACATGGAGATCTTACACGGATTCATATTTATAATATATTTAAAAAGCTACTGTAGCAAAAAGTACATCTTCTCATATAGATTGTGCAATGCAGCATTATTTTGCCATGTGTCTTACACGTGGCTATCATTAGGGTTTGTGAAATGGTGAATTATTTTTCTTCGTTCGTCCTGTTTTCAACAAAAAAAAAACTCCTAATTAGTCCAAGTTTGTGATTTAACATTAGTAGCTAATTTCAATCATCACCGGAAACTTTATATCTCAGGTATACCCGACTATTTAGGCTATGGCTCCTTTTATCGCAGCTTTTTTTAGCTTATTAATCTTCTAATTGCATGCGTCTATCATGGGTTTTGTATAATCAGAACCTATTGAGCTAAATTTAAGTTAATGGAATGGTAATTTGATGTTTATTAGGTCTTGACAGTTCCCCTAAGGTTTTGGTTAGCTTAAAACACAGATTTAATATATGAGGTAAATCTGGTGACACAACAAAGTAGCAATGCTGTCATACACATTATAAAAGAAAACAAATATGAACACAAAAGAACAACCGAGCCTTTAGTACTCATTGGTTATGTATGTTTGTTGGTACTCATTTATAAGCTTAGTTTACCTATCGTTGAAGCCATATGCTGCCAGGAATAAGCTAATACGTTTTTGAAGTCGCATGTGTTTGCCGGTTGTTCACTTTTTGATGAAATCAAATAGCCCATGTCTTCATTTGTGCATTCTCCGTTTGCTCTAGGTTTGTACTCTGCATCTGTTCTTTGTTTCAGATTAGGTATCTAGGTATCGCTTATGTTCTATGTTTCAGATTGGGTCTCACATTTCCTTAATTGTTGCATTTATTTGAAATTTTCGATTTGCAGCTTTGGTTGGGCGTCTCGGATTCTTGATCTAGCTCTGTGTTACGCTTTATGATAGGTTACTTCTAAAATCAGGATATGTAAAGTGTGCTTTGTGTTTAATAATTTGCAAAAACACGGTTTCTTGGTTGAATGTGAAATGGATACACCTTTTTGAATCATGTACCGCCATAAGCTCAATGGAAACTCCTCTGTTATTATGCATTGCACCTGTGAAGGTCTGTTCGGTTTCATATACTGTCATTTGAATTTTATTTGGAATAGAATCTATAATAACTTAACCAAGTTGAACTTTTTTTTCAGTTCGAATATGAATATGCAAATTAAAGCAATCCAACTACAACGGTTCCTTTATCTTGTCTTTTGTTTTTGTGTTTGTAAGTTAATTAATTATAACCTTATTAATTTCCAAGTGTCTTCGCAGGTACATCCATTCAGCACTTCAGCAGCAAGATCTCAAACTAAATCAGTCCCATGTCATTTTAGTAATTATATGAAGAGTTGGGTAAATGTTCTCTTTTTTTATGTGCATTCGAACATGTATTGCGTTTAACTCGGATTGATGTTTGTTGTTCACCATTTTATGTTTTCATTCAAAACTTTGTCATGTTGACTTTATGTGCATTCGAACATGTATTGCGTTTAACTCGCTCAGTCGCAACACACGGGTTACTTTACCAAAGATATGGTTGTTCGAATTGAATAATCTTATCATCATGTCTAATACATACAACACGGGATTGACTTGGCTCGCTGCAACGCGCGGATACGATTACTAGTTCATATCATAAGGAAAGATTACACACAATTAATCTTTTTTCAGAGTATAGTGAACATGTTCATGCTACCTTCAAAATAGGTGATCCAAAAACATGTCAAATAACATATAAAAGTAGACATAACATTGAAAAGCAATAAGCATTCTCTTATAGGTTTCTTAATTTGATTCGTATTGTAGTTTGTTTATTTTAATACCACTTTCTACATTATACCTGCATGATAGTACTTGATTACAAGAATCAAGATGATGTGCTATTATAATACAACCGAAACTAAAAGTTAAGAATGTATCGGGTGCGGTTACATATCTACTTCAAAAAGCGGGGCCGGGGCCAGCTGCCTTAAACGTCTAAGGCGGCGTCTTCGTGAATAAAGGCCGACAAAGTACAAGCTGAATGAGAGGGCAATAGCAGAACAATCAAATAAGTCTATGGCATCAAGGTACCGCCCTGCACACAATCATATAAGTATAAACAGCAGCAATAGATCATTGTTGTTGTGAGAATGAAACAGCTTACTTACATCTGGGTAGAAAGTCAAAAGGACTAAGTGTATAAAGAGCACCAAGAAGCACCTGCAAACCACCAAATTGAAGTAACCATAAACAATTAATTAAGAAGTGATTAAGAAGTGCTTACTGCAACCAAACGCAGTCTGCTAAGGTAAGCAACAGGGCGATCAGGATCCATCATTGCTTGAATCAACCTCTTGACAAACAAGGGCAGTTGAAGAACTTGCTGTTAACAAATCACATGATTACTTAAAAAGTCACATAAAAAAAAAAAGAAAAAAAAAAACCTACGAGAATGAAGCCGCGGGGGCCACCAAGAAACAAGCAATTGTACTGGTTAACATTGTTGATAATGTGACGTATCCCTTGATCATGATGCTGGTGGTGATATAGAGTAGATTGAGGAGTCAGCTTTGTAATGGGCCTAGAACACATAGGGCAGTTGCAGGGCTTGAAGGCTGCAACATGATTCCAGTACTCAAGGATACAAGCGCCTGTACAAGTTTCCAAATGTTAGGAAGAAAGAAAAGGGAACTGGAAGTGAAGATACCGACCGCAGTACCAGTGGCCGCAAGGGCCTTGGAAAGGAGCGGAGAAGGAGCCGAAGCAGATAGGGCAACAGTCGTCTGCCGGAGGGGAAGGTGACTGTCTTCCGGATTCTTCTTCCATCTCAGCTTGGTTTTGTGTTAAGGTTTCAACCGACACAAGAAGAGTGAGTGAGACTTATCTATTTCTATTTCTTTTGTTTGGTACGATTCACGGCGGATCCTCAAAATGTCTACTTTGTCCCTCGATTCGATTCGATTCGATTCGATTCGATTCTTTCTGCCTGTTTCGTTTACGGACAAAATATCATACCATATTAAAACAACCACCCTACTTTTATCCGTTTCTTATTAAACTCAACAAATAATAATAAGGGTAAAGTTAATATTCAAATGACAACAAAAATGAGAAGGGTGAGAATGAATCTAACTCATTGATCTTAGATTTGAATGATGGAGATTAATTTAAGAAAATAAATTGATGAAAAAGACGTAAAGGTAATAACCCACGTTCGTTGAATTTCTTTTTTCACATGCAAAGCACATGTCAATTCTGTCACACCCCAAAAACCTTAATTTAACAGCGGAAGACTTAGTCAACTAATTTTGACGATGACAGATGCCGTTTAGCCATCAGTATTTAAGCACAATATATTAACATATAAGTTGGTCTTTAATTCATTACAAAATGTCATAAATACACGTGTCAAAGTACACGTTTTGTTTAAAATAGAAATCCAGCACTCAAGTATTTCACAATTGTTTTTCCCACATCATCCTCACGAAGCATTCGCTTTTCATTACCTAAAAACACGTTTAAAATAATTTTGTCAACACAAAAGTTGGTGAATTCTCAATTTAAAAACCATGATGTAACAGCTTTCGGCTTTTACATCAATTATTTCTTCATTTTAAACAATGGGAATATCATCAATAACTTTTGTATTTCACTTCACATTTATTTGATTGAAACAAAGGTTTTCTTTGTTTAATTATTCACATAAATACCACTTCGTCCATACGGACCAAAGTCAATGCATTACCTTGCCTTTACTTGGCCAAGGTCTACTTTTATTTTACACACAAAAGTTATTTAAATTTTCACACCGGTCATCGCTTTACCACGAGAGACCACATGGTCCCCCTTTCACTATAAAAGCGAAAGTGCATAAAATTCAACATTTTATTTAACAAGTGTGATAGTTATAAACTAGCTAAAAATATAACAAATGTATGACTCCCTTAAATCTATAATCAAAGCGTACAACAATCGAAATATTTATCACTTACCCCACTGGCACGACCGGTGATGATAGGGCGTCACCCCGATAGATCTATCAATATTTCTAGGCCTGTTTAACAATTAATGATTATAAGGCAGTGGAAAATGATCTCGATTTATGCCCCTCGGCAGCCCAACCATATCAGTTGAATTTAAAGTCATTCCAATACCACAGTTGTCAAAATAAAACACGTTTTGATCCAAACGTGTTTTCCCCCAAAACATTTATAAAATCATTTAATTACGTTAAAATAGTGGGGATTTATGAGAAACTCACCTTTGTCTCAGCACAATTAACACATACGAGATGATACACAACCAGTTGATGCAAGATCTTAACAACAGTCATCCAATGATAACTAGATTTCCTATGTTTAATACAAAATATATTAACACATAACACATACACAAGTAGCAACGTATCCTAACTTAACTCGTTTATCCTCACGTGTCTTATTTATCATAATTGTAATGATTAAATTACAAAGTTCTATCGTTTTAGAAAATCGTAACCGACCTGGATGTTTCAAATTATCATATAATTATAAACATAGTTCCAAACCATTTTTATATAAGCAATACATTTCTCGAAACTAAAAATGGATGTTATTTAATAAAAAGTATATATATTTATTGTAGAATTATAATACCCTTTTATTAACCGGTTATCTGAATAATTTATATGGTCCAAATATCGTATACATATATATATATATCATAAATTTATACGAAATTGTCCAAGTCTCGATTATGTCGTTTTTAACACTCGATGTTAGCTAACGGTTTTCTAATTAATTATGAACAATCTTTTCATTGTCCAAGTTCTTTCCGGTAACGATATTTATAATAATCTCTCGTTATATAACTTTTTCAACACTTAAAGATATAAAATATATACCTCCTCGCGTACAGTTCGAGTCTAGAAATCTGCTCAACACCCGCATGCAATGCGATCCGGATACACCAACGCGTTCGTTTTTGGGTCACGAACATTTTTCCGGTCTCGGATCGTCCGTACGACACCTCAAAACCTACATGCAACCCGTTTTAATAAACTATTTTCGTTATGAAATCTGACCAGTAACTTACAAAGTTTATAACTCACCATCCAGACATCTGATCATCGATTCCTTTGGTGGAATAAAATATATATGTGTTAGGAAGGTTCACCAAAAATTTCAACCCGATCCGACGGTTGGATCTTCGGGAATCTGCATTTCTTTAAAGCTACGTTTTCAATATCCGCCCAGCGAACTGAGTCCGAAAACGAGCCTATAAACCCAACTTAAACTTCTCCGATCCTCATCTCCACCATTCAAATTGATTATCTATGGGTTATGAACCCTTTGTAAACAAAATCAAGATGATCGGACCGTTAGATCTTCGGTTATGGAGTGATCTTTACAGACATGCAAAAGTTATACAATCTGTCCAGATTTTAAAAT
This sequence comes from Bidens hawaiensis, assembly GCF_021521415.1. Taxonomy (NCBI): domain Eukaryota; kingdom Viridiplantae; phylum Streptophyta; class Magnoliopsida; order Asterales; family Asteraceae; genus Bidens; species Bidens hawaiensis. The sequence continues at coordinate 91,672 of NW_027491611.1, read as the reverse complement.
GCGTTTTTAACAAACTTAAGCTCAAAATTAGGACGATCGAAGCTTACCATCGTGTTCGGGACGTCGAAAAATGGTTCCGGGTAGAAGACGGGCTTCGGCCGCCACCGGACCACCGCGCCAGACCACCACCGGCCACCGGGCACCACCTCCAGACCGCCGCCGGCCTCCGGCCACCTTGCCGGAATTCTCTAACCTCTCTTTACCCTCTCTCTCTCTCTCTAATAATGCAGAAGTGTGATGTAAAATGAATGGAAGAGTGAGGGAAGCCCACTTATATAGGTGCGGTTTTAAACGAGTTTCACGATCGCGTTTCGGTCTCTCGCTTTCACGATCCCACTACTTTAAGTGGTGTTGTATTTTCTGAATACATTTCGTCAAAATATTTATCCCGTCCCCAACTTAAATTTGTCTCGTTAACTTATTATTTCTATTAATAAGTTATTATCGATCGTTTTCCGGTGTCGGTGTCGGTTCTGTGTTACTCCAAACTTATGGTCTCCATTCGATTTATTTTATCCACATAATAAACCTTAAAATATGACGACGGTATTAATTTTTGCAAACTTACCGGTATGGGTGCTTTAACGACCGTGTTCGAAAATACTAATTTGCATTTTCCCGCTTCGTTATAACTCAGAATTGAGTCACGTTTTCGCCTTCGGTCTCGATTTTCAATCCTCTACACTATTCAGTTGGATCCACCCATGGATATTTTCTCGAATATCGGGTTGAATATTCGCACGTTTAACCGAAAACATTCGTTTCTTCTAACTTATCACCAAAATTTCCTTATTCGGTTTGCCTTCTCACGTGCATTCCTTTATATATATGACCTTCATTCTTAGAATAAAATAATATTTTAACTTGTGGTCTTAATTTCTTACTTAACCCGGTCTAAACATGTCTTAATCTCGATTAAGGAATATAATAATACTTTTTATTTTAGCGGGTGTCACAAATTCCTCCCACCATTTTAAAACGTTCATAACTTTTTCATGCAACATTATTTTTTTTTTTAAATTTCACCATAATAACAAGCGTTTTTTTATCTTTAATATGAGTACCATATTGTTATATAAAAATAAAAAAAAATTAGTGGATTTTTTATATTGTGTTATTGGTTGTTTATTATGATTTTTAAGTGGGTTTTTCTATGCATTGTGTTATAGATTTTGGTCATTGTGTTATCAATTGATACTCATATTAAAGATAGCAATTAAAACAAAGATTACGTCATTGTGTCTTTTTGTTTGCCATTGTGTCTTTGTGTTCACCGTTTGTCTTTCTACTTGTTATTGTGTTTTACGTTTCAGGTCATTGTGTTATATGTATTCACCATTGTGTATTACGTTTAATGTAATTGTGTAATATGTATTCATCATTGTGTTTTATGTATTAGATAATTTATTGTTATTTTATCATTATATTTGCGTATTATTATTACACAATCATATTATTAGCATTTAAAAAAAACACAATAATGATTTGAAAGACACAATGACAAAAAAAAACACAATAACAAACAGAAAGACACAACGACGAAAAGACACAATAACGAAAAGACACAATGACGTAATTTTTTTTAATTTTTATATAACAAAGTCATACTCATATTAAAGATAAAAAAAACGCTTGTTATTATGGTGAAATTTTTAAAAAAAAATAATGTTGCATGAAAAAGTTATGGACATTTTAAAATAATGGGGGAATTGACATGTGACTTGCATGTGGAGAGAGAAAATATGTACTATTACTTTTATACCCTTTTACCTTTGGTCCCCACTTGACACATGTCAATCAACTATAGCTTCTCACACTTCTCATTTTAGTTGACTTTTGTAGAATAACTCAACCCATAATAATAATAATAATAATATAATCAAAATGCCCATTTTCATAATAGTAATAATAATAATAATATAATCAAAATGCCCATTTTCACGATCGACTTCAACCTTTTCTCCATTTGACTATGCTACCCTCAAAATGTCCACATGCTATATCATCGGAGCCGATCTTATTTGTTGTCGGACGACAATCTTTTAACCCAACCATTAATTGTCTTGTCACTTGTGTATCACATAGACTCGAATCGCCAGAAAATTTAACAGATGTATCGGTTTCTCATAGTTTCTGTTTGCCCATCGTATTTTCTGTTGGCCTCCCGAAGAAATTAAAACTCTAGCGCCCTCAGCGTTATATATGGTCGGATTTCCCTATCGAACCCGACAGTCTTCACAGATGGGACTAACAACAACTAAGAAATGGTGCAAGCTTTTGTGGTATTGGCACGTGGTGTGCTCTAAGTGGTTAAAAAAAATCGTCTGAAAACAAATAAGAAACAGTCCGACGGTATAGATAATGGACAGTTGAGGAATTGTAAAAGCCTATAAACAAAACTTTGATGAGGGCAAAGAAAATGGGCATTTTCAAAATTTTCGCTAAAAATAATCGTTTATTCTAATACGTTATAACAATTTACGTCGCTTACTTTAACGAGCGTTAAATTTTTATGTTAACTTCAGTCTATGCAATTATGCATTACATGTGACTTTGTGATAACGGTTTTTGTCATTTTTATTCTTAAAGTTACTATTTGTAGGATCGATAACCCGAATCTAAGATTTGTTAAATAACTCAAACATGTACAGAAGATTAATAAATAAAACCCTTGAATTGATATGGAATTAAAATAATCCAATAAGTCCCCCATTTTTTCTATAACCCTTAAAAATGTCTTTCTATTTATACTTTAGATTAATTACAATCAAGTCTCTAGTGTTTAAGTAACGAAAATGAAGCAAAGAAACCTAATCAAACGATAACTGATTGATGATAGAGAAATTCAAATTTGTACAATCAAAGGAGCATTTGTCCAGCGTTTGTTTTGTTTTGCACTAGACATTTTAACACTGCTGTTACATATGATTGGATTTTGTTGATAGTTAAATTACAAGTATTATTATTATTATATTATTTTGTAAGGGAAAAAATGAAAATAACAGAGTTGAGAAGGGCTGTAACGGTTCATTCGGCCGTACGTACACCTGACCTGAGCCATCGCCGATGTGGCCCACTCTCATTTGACATTTCATCGCTGGTCTTCGCTTCCGACTATGATCATAAGGCACCTCTACCTCTACGCGCATTTTCTTTCTTACTTTATCACGAAATCTAGCTCCACTTTATATGTTGCTCATGCTTATCCACAATTCAACTTCCTATCGTGTTAGAAGATTACATGCATAGCTCAATATTAGGGGGTGGATGATGCTGCTTTATTATCAAATGGTGGGATGGATTTATCATTAAACTTAAAACGATTACAACAAAGTGGCAGACAAACAGGCAATAAAGTATGCAGGTCTCCTTATCGTGTATGGTTGTTAGCTTGTTTACACTTATCCTTACTTGATGTGTATTTGCTTCTGTTCTGCAGAGAATATTATTGTAGAAAAGACTAGTGTTTTGTCAACTTCAACTCCAAGGTCTTGCACTTTAAGCAAGCTATTGACCATAACTATTGGTTTCAATTTTCCATTGGTATGCGTTGTTTTATGTGTTTTTCTGATATCATTTTTCTTGTCTTTGATGTACCGGTGAACACGGACTCAGATGATCTACCACTGTGGGCTATGGACTTATCAAACTCTTCATTTTAAGTTTTTTAATTAAAAGTAGGTTACTTATTGTCCTTTTTTACTGGTTTTGTTTGCGTGTTACATTCTGACAGGAATAGTGATAGTAAGCATATGCTGTTCACACATAAAAATATAACTGTAGAGCACAACAAAGATCAGCTGGTTTGAATATTCCAATTGTACAATCCCTATAATGGATGTCATCGTCACCTTGTTTTTACATTAGTGCTTTCTTTCTATTGCAGATCATTCATGTTGGAAGCTGGGAGAAAATTAGACTTGACATTTTCAGTGATATGGAGTGAAACTGACATCGCTTTTGGTCAACGTTTTGATATTTACCTGGACTGTCATTTTTTTGAGCATCAGGTGAACTTTTTTGGTATCAATTTCAATTTGGGTTATGCAATGTTATATCTCTAAAGGGTCAAATGCGTTAAACTAAGATTTAACCAACACAAAAACTGGTAAAATTGATCAAGCATGTCAAACAACTCAAAAGTCATCCGTGATGCATTCAATTGCATATTAACAAATAAGTTTAGATCTTTATTGTGATAATATGGTTTGGCAATCATGTTTAATACATAAATCTTTTAATAAATTTAAAAAGAACTAATTAAAATTAAATAGGTTCCCGGGCCAACCCAACCAGATTGATTTCAACCCTTAGTAACAGTTACCCCTTTGACCCTAATTTGGCACATTTCAATCCAACTGTGTATTCACTAATTGATATATGATTATAATGTCATTAATTGTTACTCATGCAGATTCATTGGTTCTCCATATTCAATTCATTTGTGATGGTTATCTTTCTTACTGGGCTGGTTTCAATGATCCTGATGAATACTCTTAGAAACAACTATGCCAACTACGCCCGTGAAGATGATGATCTTGAAATTCTGGTAAGACGTTTGGAAGTCACTATTTGTTAATTTTAGTTATCCGGTTAAGAATTATTGTATTACCTTTTCTTTTGCAGGAAAGAGATGTAAGTGAAGAATCTGGTTGGAAACTTGTTCATGGGGATGTTTTTCAACCACCTCGCAATATGGTGTTGCTATCAGCACTTGTTGGCACAGGTGCCCAAATGGCATTATTGATACTTCTTGTCATTTTGCTTAAAATTGTTTGAATGCTGTATGTCGGGTACGTAGTCACGTTAGTAAAGGTGGCATTTTCGACCCATTTTCTTGTGAATGAATCGATTTAGTAAAGGAGTCATTTTCGATCCCGCCTCACAGCTTCACCTTTCCCATTTTTATGCTTTGGGATCGGTTTTTCTCTTAACACGATTGCCATATTTTACGGGTCTCTAGCAACTATTCCATTCGGCACAATGGTGGCTGTGTTCGTAACATGGGCTTTCATATCTTTCCCTCTTGCTCTTCTCGGTACGGTTGTGGGACACAACTGGAGTGGGGCTCCAAATAACCCGTGTCATGTGAAAACAATTCCTCGCCCGATTCCCGAAAAGAAGTGGTATCTTACACCGTTCGTGGTTTCTATAATGGGAAGATTGCTACCTTTTGGTAGTATTTTTATTGAGACGTACTTTGTGTTCACATCCTTCTGGAATTACAAGGTAAAACATCTATGTTGTTAAATACACGCTTGTAAATGAACCCAACGAATACAAACAACTAACAAACGGGGTTTTCTTGTTCATGTTTGTTTGCTAAGAAAATGAGCAAGTTCGTGTTCGTTTGTTAACAGAATAAATGAATGGTTCACGAAAGTAGACGAACGCACATAACTGAACATGGATGAATGGACATTACTGCTAGAATTAGTTAAAGTAATGTGAAGAACCATGTGTTGGATCTAAAAGGTTGTTAAAACTTGACTAAGTTGTAATGGGCCCACAAAATGTTAAATAAATATATTAAGGACGAAAACGAACGAGCTTAAACAAATGTAAATTAATGAACATAAACAAACGAACAAGAACGAATATAAATGAAAGAACATAAACGAAAGAGACATGTCTTCATGTTCGTTCATTTATTAAATAAACGAGCTTCTTGGTGATTGGTTCACAAACTGTGCGCTGAACTTTTCACAGGCCTAGTAAAATTGTTGGTTTGCATTAAATTTCCTAAAATGATGATTCATGAATATAATACATTCATAACCACATATTTTCTAAAAAGAAAAGAAAGGTTTAGAGCGGTAGGTTCCAAGTTCCAAAACAGAATGGCCAGTCAAAATGAAACAGTCGTGTCGGTTTCAACGGTCTATGAACAATCCTAGTTGGATTCATCTATCAATTTACTTGAACTAGGTTAAATATGAATATTATACTCTCTGCTAATACTTGTTTTTATTGTTGAACGTGACAGGTGTACTATGTCTACGGGTTTATGCTCCTTGTTTTTCTCATTCATATTATTGTGATTGTTTGCGTGACGATTGTGGGAACTGAGAACGTATTTTCTGTTAAACGCGAAGAACTATTACTGGCAATGGACTTCATTCTTCTCTGCAGCCTCCACAGCGATCTATGTGTATTTATATTCAATATATTATTATCATGTCAAGACTAACATGTCGGGATTCATGCAAACCAGCTTCTATTTTGGATATACAGCCATGTTTTGTTTCGGGATAGGAATTCTCTGTGGTTAGTTTTATGTCTCTCTTTGTGTTCGACGTTTTGTTTCAAAGTTTAGCATTTTTACAACAACTATATTCTAATCAGGTTCTTGTTTTCTTATTTTCAGGAGCCGTTGGTCATTTAGGTTGTAATCTTTTTGTTAGAAGGATATATCGGAACATCAAATGCGATTAGAAGTCTTTTGCAGTGAATTTTTGGATCTTTTGTGACTTATGGATGTATCGAGCGGATGATGTGTTGATGAAAGATTAAAAAGAAGGGTAAATCACAAGGTCGGGTGAGCGGTTGATGCGTTGTAACTTGGTGAGGAATTGGCGAAGCTTGTTTAATTTCGTTTCCTTGTTTTTCATAGAATGTTGATGAAAGGAACTTTGCTTAATTTAGAGAAATGGAGAGAGCGCTTTGCTATCAAAATGCACTGTTTTCAAAGGGAACGTGGTTTTTTCATCGCAATCTTAACTGATTGCTTGAAAAAGTGGCTGATCCGCCGCTTGTACATCAATACACGAATTGCTCGGTTTGGACAAAAAGCCGACGTAAAAATTGGACCAGGTGTAGATTGTGTAAGTGAACCATTGAAAGCTTTGGTACTAGTTAGTTTGATTTTGGTATCTTGAGTTAAAAGCGTTAGTAATGGTTAAAAACAATCATAACTATCGTTTGAAGTCCAAAATTTATGAAAATGATAAGAGGTTCGCTTTAAGGGAATATTAAATGTAGAAAGTAAAAAGTATGATTTGTTTTAACATAAAATTTGAAGGATTTTATTCTACTAGATAATGAATTCAAAAGTTATAATTAATTATCATTCAAATATATTTTTAGATATTTTGGCTAATTTTTATCCATTACAACAAAAACCTATGGATATCATATCTTCTTCCTTGGGCAAATTATCCATCCCTTTGCGCTACAGGAAATCAGGGTTTGTATATTTTCTAGATTTTGTATCCGGGAAGGTAAGTTTGGATCATATATATTGGATTTGGGAGGGAGTATTAATTAATATTATTGTTCATTTTTGTCTCTGTTAATTATTATTGTAAGGGATCAAAATGGAGAAATACGAGGTTGTGAAGGATATAGGATGTGGGAATTTTGGGGTTGCCAGGTTGATGAGGAACAAGGTCACCAAGGAGCTTGTTGCTATGAAATATCTTGAAAGAGGCCATAAGGTATCCCTAGTATGCATATTAATTATTATCTTCTATTTGGTTGCTACTCTTTGCAAGATATATATATGATTTTCTTCAAATATATTTATTTATATTTTGCTTCTAGATCGACGAGAATGTTGCTCGAGAAATCATAAATCACAGATCGCTCCGACACCCTAACATCATTAGGTTTAGAGAGGTTAATTACTTGCCTTCTTCTCTACCATTGATTTCCGTCATAATTATATCCGTCTATCTATTCTATAGGTAGTATTGACTCCCACCCACCTTACTATTGTCATGGAGTATGCAGCAGGAGGTGAGCTTTTTGAGAGGATTTGCAATGCTGGAAGATTCAGTGAGGACGAGGTCTGATTTATTCAAATAGCATAAAATATTCGTTTAATTATTAGAATGCGCCCGCCAATACATTTCTCCTTCTTGATACTATCTTTCTTATGCAGGCTAGATACTTCTTCCAGCAACTTATATCAGGAGTTCACTATTGTCATTTCATGGTACATGCAACTTTTAAAAATTTTATTTTTTTGCATAGTATTATATAAGTATATATCAACGTCGTGCAGCAAATATGCCATAGAGATTTAAAGCTCGAGAACACTCTTTTAGATGGGAGTCCAGCACCGCGCCTGAAGATTTGTGATTTTGGCTACTCAAAGGTGAAATTCCATTATCTGTCAAATGTTAAAATTAATTTGTAAATACAAAATTCAGTGTTATGAAATAATTCTTGATTGCTTTTCATTAATCACCAAGGTGATATATATACATCCAGCTAACAAACTTTCAGTTAACAAAGGAAATACAATAAATACATTTAATACAATATTAAAGTTAATATAATTCCCATATTTAGAGGTTGACTAAGACACCCCCTCAGTCTTAGCGGTAGGACAACGGACGCAAAGACTGGATTTAAAACGAGTGAAGAGCGGGCGAGGTAGGCCTGTGGTGAATATGTCGGCATATTGGTAATCCGCCGGAATATGCATTACACGAATGTCTCCAACACGTACTTTGTCACGAACAAAATGTATATCAATTTCAACGTGTTTCGTTCGTTGATGTTGTACTGGGTTTTCTGAGAGATAAACCGCCGAAATATTATCACAGTAAACAATAGTGACTTGACGGGTTGGAACTGATAGTTCAAGAAGTAGATTTCTTAACCAACTTGTTTCAGCGACTGTATTGGCAACCCCACGGTATTCGGCTTTGGCACTAGATCTCGAGATGGTAGCTTGACATTTTGATGACTATGAGACTAGATTTGTTCCCAAGAAAACACAATAACCAGATGTGGAACGACGAGAGTCGGGGCATCCCCCCAGTCGACATCAGAATATGCAGTAAGCATAGTGGATTTAGATGGGGTAATATGCAGTCCGTGTGATGTGGTACCCCTAATGTAACGAAGAACTCGTTTAAGGAAGTGAAAATGGGGTTCTCGTGGGGAATGCATGAAAAGGCAAATTTGTTGCACAGCATACAAGATATCCGGTCGTGTAAAAGTGAGGTATTGCAAGGCTCCGACAAGGCTACGGTAAAGTGTGGGATCCGAGAACGGGGGACCAGAGGTAGCACTTAGTTTAGAGGTTGTTTCAACGGGTGTGGCAGTTGGTTTACATGAGGTCATGTTGGCCCGCGCTAAAATATCTTCGGCATATGCTTGTTAGGAAAGAAATAAGCCCCCATTTTGGTGTGTGACCGAAATGCCCAAGAAGTGGTGAAGTGAGCCTAAATCAGACATTGCAAATTCACGAGATAGAGAGGTGATGATACTTGTTAATAAGCTCTGATTTAGTAGTTTGGTGGGAAGAATGTTGAAGAGGTATGTACCCGCCTCAACACGGAGCAAGGCGGGTCAACCCACAAGATAAAGACAAGAAGCTTGAAATCAAGACATTATGAAGGCACTAAGCCAAAACCTACGCGCATGGCGCATATCACATATGCTCAGGCATCATATGCCCAGGCACCACACATGCTCAGGCATCATATGCCCAGGCACACATATGCTCACGCATATCACATATGCGCGTGGCGCATCAGCGCGCGGCGCATATCACATCTGCGCATGAAACATCTGCGCGTGAGAATAAAGAGAAGACCTCGCGCATCCTCAGGATTGGCGCATATCACACATGCACATAATCAACCTCGTCCTTATCCAAATCAGGATTAGGGCAACCCTGATTGTGCACGTCAGACAACCTTCCAGAAGGTATCTTTTTAAGGAATAAGAATATGCTGATGTTGACAGCTGCCAAATGAAAGGTGGACAACTCAGCATGACACATGTGCTACCACGTGATTACAACCAATGAGAAAGCACCAGGTGTCCCAGAGGACACGTGGCGCAAAGCAATTGGAGGAGGCCAACAAGGCTGAGCCCAATCAGTGGAAACCCTAGCACTATAAATACAGCATCAACTCCACAAGGAGGGACACTCAATCATTCACAGTTACAGCCAGTAACATATTCAATTACATTCAATCACAGACAGTTACATCCAGTAACACAATCACACAGAGTATTCAGCTATTAAGCAATACTCTCCAGATTTCCTTAATCTGTCATTATTATCTTCTCCCACAAAATACTTATTCTCACACCGGAGGGTTACCCCAAAGAGGACCCCTCTGTCCCTTTCTGAGGGGTAAGTTGGCGGTGCTGTTCATTTTGTAGGTGGAAGAACCCAGATCCAAAAGAAACCATCGGTGAGATAGCATAATCACACCCGAGGAAAGTAGATCGTCTACCAGTGAGTCGATCCACGTTTTTTCATTGGCGCCATCCACTGTTACAACGGCAACAAGATCTACTCAGATCTATATAAAAAACCAATTTTCACCATGGTTTCTGGCGTTCGTAACGTTGATCAAGCTCTGGAGGATATTGAACGTGAGGATGTTAATGAGGGACAACATTTTCTGAGGGCGCAGCGTGATTCTACGCGCGCCACCAGTAACCGTCCTTTCATCACAACTCCTCATGGCCAGACTGAAACTCCTCCAGACGATCTTACGTTACAAAATCTTGCCGGCGCGAAACAAAAAGGACCAATGGGTCCAGAAGATGAAACAAATGATCCTAACGAATGGCTCATAAACGAGCAGCGGCGTCTAATGGACAAGTTCAATGAGATGGTCAAACAGAAAAAGCTAGCCGACTTAACACAAAGGCAAGCGTTTGATAAGCAAACTGTTCATGGAACAAAAAGGCCGCGCGCGCCGGAAGAAGGACATTCTGTTCACACTGCACACACTGAGTTCAGTGATGAAGAAGTGCACAGCATGAGGAAGACGCGAGATACTCATGCAGGAGGCTCACAGCTCCGCGCGCCTGTGAACATGGCGCCTGGAGCCAGAGCCGATCTGGATCTGCAAATACCGTACAGCCCACCAGTTAGAGGGCAAGTGGACGTAACCACACCGTACAGACCAGCCATCTTGGTGAAACATTCAAAGTTCACTGAGCGCATCGCGAAGGCTCCCATCCAGCACAAAACCAAGATGCCAAGTGGTTTGGGCAAATATGACGGCACAACAGATCCAGACGATTTCTTGCAAGGTTTTTACAACACAGGAAACCTAGAAAGCTGGACGATGCCAACATGGTGTCACATGTTTGCTCGCTGCCTCACGGGCGCGGCGCGTGTCTGGTTTGAAAGCTTGCCGACTGGGCAAATCGATGGGTTCGAGGAACTGTTGGAAAAGTTCCAAGCCCACTTCGTACAGCAGCGCAGACACACGCGCGACCCTGATGACATCATGCACTGCGTGCGCAGGAATGATGAAACGATTGAGGACTACATCACTCGTTTCAATCAGGAGTCTCTGGCAATCGGAGGTATCACTGAGCAACTATTGCGCGTGGCCTTTATACAAGGCGCGCGCAGTGATCAACTCCGCCGAGCTCTTGTGAGCAGAGATGGCATGCCCACCACGTGGGCCAAGTTAATGGAAGCATCGCGAGTTTTCGCGAGAAATGAAAAACAAATTGCCCAAGATAGGGCAAGAGAAAGAGCGCATCAAGGTGAGTCACCGCGCAGCAAAGAAAAACGGGGCAAACAGAACTCTGTATGGTCCAGGTTGCAACCAACCAGTTTTTCTTCCACAGAAAAGCAGGCGCAACCAAGCTCACCCCAGCCCCAAAAAGACGTTCGTAATCGCGGGGAGGGTGACAAGAGGGAGGGCGGCAGAGATCCTAGCAGACCTCTGCCAAGAATATGGACTCCCCTCACTAAAACGCCTTCACAGGTGTTAAGCAGTGAGAATGTCCAATTCAAAAGCCCTAAGCCACTACACTACAAGGGACCATCAGACAGTGGCAAGTACTGTGAATTTCACAAGTCCACAGGGCACAACACTGATGCATGCCACTACTTGAAGGATGCAATTGAAAAGGACGTGAAATCAGGCAAGCTGGCTCACCTGGTGAAAGACTCAAGACCAGAAAACGAACAACCAGGAGCCTCAGCCAGCAAAAAGTACAAAAGAATTTGTGTAGCCGAGGGAGGAAGGCAAGGGCAAGTGTCAAGAAAGAGAAGCGCGCAAATCCAAGGAGATTGGCGCGAGCAACAAGTCATCTTCCTAAGAATCAGGGGAGGCCCTTCAATTAGCAGTCCTCTGGTCATCACTACACACATTGCTCATTACGAAGTGTCAAAAGTCCTGGTGGACACTGGCAGCGAGTCAGACATCATGTATGAGCAATGTTTCAGGAAACTGGATCCGGCAGACCAAGCAAGGCTTGAAATTGTGAATGCACCAATCTCTGGTGTTTCAAATGAAATCATTCATCCCCTAGGTCAAATACAATTTGAACTAACCATGGGGGATGAAAAACACAAGCGAGCCGAAGTTGTCAACTTCTTGGTCTTGCCCACCACTTCATGCCACAATATGATCTTGGGTAGGGAAACGATTGCCCAATTCAACGCCATACCGTCGCCAGCGCACGGCGCATTGGGGTTCCCAACACCAACAGGTGTAACTTTTGTATACCGAGATCATTTGTGCGCAGTGACAAGTACTCCGCGGGAGGGGAGAATGAAACTTCCAACGGCAGACAATGCGCCAGAGGAATGGTTCTAAACCCAAAATTCCCGGAGCAGAAAATCACAATTGGCGCAACAATATCAGACGACACGAGGTTGAGAATGAAAAGGTTGCTCACAGCATACATGTCGGTCTTCGCGTGGCAACACTCTGATATGACTGGGGTTCCGCGAGACCTGGCGCAACATTCTCTCAACACGTTCAAGTCTGTAGAGCCAATTGCTCAAAAGAAGAGAGTCATGGGGGATGAGAAGGCGAGGGCCATGAATGAGCAGGTTGAGGATCTACTGCGCGCAAACATCATCCGCCCGATACGATACCAGACGTGGGTAGCCAATCCTGTGATGGTAAAGAAAAGTAACGGGTCGTGGAGGATGTGCATTGACTTCAAAGACCTCAACAAAGCGTGCCCAAAAGATTGTTACCCCCTCCCAAACATCGACGCAAAGGTGGACTCCGTGGCGCCATTCAAGCTAAAATGTTTCCTGGATGCCTACAAAGGCTATCACCAGATTCAAATGGCACCACAAGATGAGGACAAGACCGCCTTCAGAACCGACAAGGGTGTTTTTTGCTACACAAAAATGCCCTTTGGTTTGAAGAATGCGGGCGCCACCTACCAAAGACTTATGGATGCCGTTTTCAGTGAGCAAATCGGGAGAAACCTAGAAGTCTATGTGGATGATCTGGTGATCAAGAGCAGGGAGGAAAAGCAAATGCTCAAAGACATCGAAGAAACCCTTGGACGCCTAAAGGAAGTTAACATGAAGCTCAATCCGAGCAAATGTACTTTCGGCGTACTAGAGGGAAAATTTCTAGGTGTAATGGTCACCAAGGATGGTTTCAAGGTGAACCCTGAGAAGGTGGAGGCCATCCTTGACATGCCCTCGCCATCCACCATGAAAGAGGTCCAGAAGCTGAATGGTAGATTGGTTTCAATCAACAGGTTCCTAGCGAACCATGCAACCAAATCTACCCCATTTGTCAATACATTGAGAAACTGCTTAAAGAAAAGCCAGTTCAAATGGACTCCTGAGGCTGAACAAGCTTTCAGTGAGATTAAAGAATGTTTGATAAATCTGCCCGCGCTCACAGCTCCACTTCCTGGTGAAACTTTGACATTGTACCTATCAGCAGGAGAGCGCGCCATCGGCGCAGTATTATTGGTGGATCGCAAGGGAATCCAAACGCCAATATACTATGTGAGTCGGGTGCTGACAGATCCTGAAACGCGCTACTCCATCATGGAGAAGTTAGTTTTATCACTAACACACGCGTCGCGCAAGCTTCATAGATATTTCAATGGTCATCCCATTGAAGTTCTGACTGGTTACAACATCCAGCAAGTCTTGCGGCGCCCCGCGCTCTCGGGAAGGCTGACAAAGTGGGCGCTTAAATTAGGCGAGCACACGATCGCCTATAAGCCCCGTCCAGCAATAAAGGGACAAATCTTGGCTGATTTCATTGCCGAGGTCCCCGAAGGAAAAGTTGAAGAGGCTCAGCGCGAGGTAGACCCTCCGCGAGCCAATGATGAAGAAAATGTTTGGAGATTGTTCACTGACGGAGCTTCAAACAACGAAGGGTCCGGCGCAGGCCTAAAACTGGTGGATCCAGAGAATCATGAATATACTTACGCCATCAGGTTGGACTTCAAGAGCACCAACAATGAGGCTGAGTATGAAGCCCTGCTGGCAGGCCTGCGCATCGCGCACAAATTCGGGGTTAAAAAGCTAGAGGCCCATGTTGATTCATACTTGGTAGCAGCACAGGTCAATGGCCTTTATGATGCCAAGGAGAACACCATGCCTCTATATCTAGAGCAGGCGAAAAAGCTCATCGAGCAATTTGACTGCTTCAGAATCATTCATATTCCGCGCAGTGAAAACAAATCTGCAGACGCGCTGAGTAAGATGGCATCAACCAGTTTTGATCACTTTGGCAAAGATGTCAGGGTAGAAGTAATGAGCAACCCGTCGGTGGTAGCGAAGTCTGTCCTGATAACTCATAAAACACCTTCATCATGGATAACTCCAATAATGGAATTCTTGAAGGAGGGAAGAGTACCAGATGATCGCGCGCAAGCGAGGAAGATAAGACACAAGGCGCAGAACTATGAACTGCTTGACGGTACATTATATCGACGCTCTTATCTTGGGCCGCTCATGAAATGCCTAGATGCTGAGGAAGCGAGCTATGTGATCAGAGAGATACACGAAGGAATCTGTGGAATTCATGCTGGCCCGCGCATGGTGGTTGCCAAGGCAATGAGCGCAGGCTACTATTGGCCAGGCATGTACTTGGACGCTTTAAAAGAGATCCAAAAATGCAAAGCATGTCAGAGCTATGCGCCAAACACCATGCGGCCAAAGAACAACTTGATTCCGGTGACATCCGCATGGCCTTTCCATAAATGGGCAATCGACATTGTGGGTCCCCTACCGCAAGCGCCTGGTCGAGTAAAATTTTTGGTAGTGGCAGTAGACTATTTTATAAAATGGGTCGAAGCCAAGCCACTAGCAAAAATCACAGCCGAAGCGATGAAGCAGTTTATCTGGAGCCACATCATATGCCGTTTTGGTTTGCCCATGGAAATTGTGAGCGATAATGGCAAGCAATTCACTGACAAGAAGATATCCAGCTGGCTCAAGGAATTGCGCATCAACCAAATTTTCACTTCAGTTTATCACCCTCAGGGGAATGGACAAGTGGAACGCGCGAACCAAAGCTTGTTAAATGGGCTGAAGAAAAGGTTGGAGGGAGAATCTCATTCTTGGGTCGAAGAGCTACCTAATGTCCTGTGGGCACACAGAAGATTAAGCAAAACCAGCAATGGCGAATCCCCCTTCAGCCTAACCTATGGAATAGAGGCAATGATTCCAGCGGAAATTGGATGCCCATCCCATAGAGTGCTCATGATGAGCAAGATTGATAACGAGCGCGAACGAAGGTTGGATCTCAACTTACTTGAAGGGCGCAGAGAGGCGGCTATCATCAGTGAAGCCAAATACAAGAAAAAGCTGGAAAAATATTACAACCAGCGTGTGAAAGAATGCCACTTTAAGAAAAATGATTTTGTCCTTCGCAACAATGAAGCTAGCCGCGCGATACCCCCGGGAAAAATGTCCCCCAATTGGGAGGGACCTTATCAAATCTCAGAAGAATTGGGGAAAGGCGCATATGCTTTAAAAGATTTGAATGGAAAGAAGATCCCGCGCGCATGGAACGCGGCACAGCTTAGAAAATGTTTCATGTAAATGTCAAGTTTGTAATCAAGGCTTTTTAAGCCATTATGAATAATGATACGCGCTATCTTCTCTTAATGTGGATTCTGTTACCTTTTGCATACATGTTTCACACTTCCCTTTATTAGTTTTGAGCAATATGACAACATTGTATTGACATCAAAACGACATAAAAACGAAGTAAAACATACATGCGCGAGCTTCAAGCTCAAACACGTTAACGAGTTTTAACTCTAAAACGTCAGGGCCCTAGCCCAATTCTACTACCTTTTGCATACATGTTTCACACTTCCCTTTATTAATTTTGAGCAATATGGCAACATTGTATTGACATCAAAACAAAATAAAACGAAGTAAAACATACATGCGCAAACGCGTTAAAGAGTCTTAACTCTAAAACGTCAGGGCCTTAGCCCAATAATGTGAGCCTTAGCTCAAATCACTTACAACATCCATCCTACATACTGCGCACCCTGACCATAAAAATACCTAAACACAACTAAGGCAAAGCAAATGCCAAAACATAGTTGTTAAGGTCTCAGGTCGAGGTCGCGCATGAAAACGTAATGGATATCTGAGTAACACATATTGACACGTAAAGGCTAAAAAATTCATAATTCCATGCGCGACAACATCGCGCAAAGGAGGAATAATGAAAACGCCAAGGCGCGTATCAACATAATCAAGATATGGAAATATCACTTACAATATGACAAGGATTAAGTATAATAAATTCCTTACAACCTTGTTCTTATTCCAACGTGCAAGCATATCTTATATAAAGAGATGAATGGGAATGCGCAAGATGCGAAGAAGGGAAAAACATAATTTCATTCAAAAGCATTGAAATTTACAAGTTTACAAGATGATGAGATACAAATTACAAATAAAAATAAAAAACATGAAGGGCTTCTCAAGTCTCCACGTCGACGTCAGCCTCTTCATAATCCTCATCAGCGCCCTCAGCATCTGGCGCAGCCTGCTCCTCTTCATCTCCAAACTGACCATAGTCAAGTTCTTCATCTTGAATGGAGTCTTCTAGCACAACAGTGTCAGGAGCGGATCCTTTGGCCACGCCAGAGCCGCTAGCAACGCCAGCATTCCCCGCGCCATCATCGCCGCCACCAGCCCCTTCGCACTCGTCAAGTAATTTCTTTAGCGCGGCGAGATCGGGCTGGTCAGCAAGCGCGGATATCTGCAAATCATAAGCAAAAATATGAGTACAAAAAGACTTAGAAAATAAGTCAAGGCAATCTTATTAAGGTTAAAATACCTGCGCAAGGATGGGAATGGGAGTGTTCATGTACTTCTCCCCCATCGCGGTCATTTCAGCGCAGGCAGCGTTGCTCTGATAAGGGTACTCGGATGGGTTCTTCTTCAACATGCCATATTCATAACCATCCGTGAACCCTTCAGCTCGGCCCACCAAGCGCGCGGCAGCGTTGCAATCCATCACCACGGCCTGAAACTCGTTTGAGTATTTCATCGCGTAAGCGCAACGAGTCATGCCCTGTGAGATCAGCCATTGGCGATCCTGCGCGAGGCCAGCAACAGACGTCTCGAGGGCAGGAACCTGAGAGTTTAATAACTCAACAGTTTCCTTAGTCCTTGTTAGCTCCTCTTTGTCGGACGCTGCTGCCGCCAAGATTTCTTCTTTTTCCACCCGCGCAGCATCAAGTGCTTCCTGGCTAGACGCTGTCGTCGCCAGGGCTTCATCTTTATCGGCCTGCGCGGCCGCCAGCTCCCTCTTCAGGCGCGCAACCTCACTCTCCAGTGATGATTTTTCAGTTATGGACTGGACAAGAGCTTGGTCACGCGCCTCCGCCTCAAGCTCCAACTCGCGCGCTCGGCGCGAGTACTTGGCCGCGTCCGCCTCCGCCGCCTGCAGCTTCTCCCGCGCAGCCTGAAGCTCATGACCGCGCTTCACGAAGGCGCTGTTGGCACTGGCTCTGTTCTCACTGAGCTCGGCTTGGAGCTTCTCAGCTCTCTCGCGAGCAGCAGACACCTTAGCCTCTTGCTTGGCTTCCGCAAGAGCATCACGTACTTTTACGTAATCAGAGCGAAGCTCTTGGGAGGCAGCAAAGAAGGCCGACCCAGCAAACATGTGGTCGTTGAGCAGGTCGTCGCGAGCGCGGTCCTCCTGGAACCTCCTTTCAGTTGGAGGCACAGCATGAGCCCAGAATTCCGCACACACACCCATGGACTGAAAGGTGCTGTCTTCAGTTATATTCCATCTCGGGCGGTAAATGTGATCGGATTCCTGCAAAAGCAAAGTAATTATCTAAGTTATCAAAACACTAAGATGGAAGTCCGCGCAGCGGAACAAAAAATAACCTATACCTGCGGGGATGAAGCAGAAAAGTCATCGCCAGCCCTACGAGAAGGCTCCGCCGCGAAACCTCGTGGCGCAGCAGGGCTGGCGCGGGCGCCCGCGGAGTCTTCAACTTCAAACTCCTCACCCTCCTCTGAAATAGGCCTCTTCTCCTGCGACCTAGAATCAAAATCGGTCTCGCGGGGAGGGCTGTGCGCAGGAGGAGGTAAGGGAGGTCTTGACGCCGCCAAGTCAGCGCGCAAAACGGCCTCCTGCTCCTTAGTAATGCCGATGAGGGGAGATTCATCGCTTGCAGGAGCAGGAGCAGAGCCAACGGCGCTGGGAACGGCGCCAGGAGTGCCGCCAGAAGCTTGTGCACCAGCTACGGCTTCTATGAAAAAATCAACAACAACAAATGGTTCAGGACTTGATCTAAAAGAGTCAGAAAATAAGAGCGCAATACGTACCTTGGCGCAACTCCGTTCGCGCTGCAAACATCGCCATGAAGTCCATTCTACCCTTCTTTGAGGGTAAAACGGGGGACTTCGAAGCGACCTCCGGCGCAGCCTCGGCATCTTGTTGCGCTGTCGCCGGCTCTACAAACATTTGAGTAAGACAAGATTCATTAGTAATCCTATAAGGATCGCGCTCGTAGAAACATAAAGGATAAGCAAAGTTTACCTGTCGCGGGCGTTTCAGCCGCGCGAACGGAGGAGGTAGTGGCACCATGCCTCAGATGGACAGGAGGTCTGCCCACTTTTTGAGGCAGGGAAGACAAGGAAACCTTGGTGGTAAACTCCTGGGTTTTCCCAAATCCTCCCGCCCGAGTAGGAGGATCCTGAACAACAGGGGCAACATCTTTCTTCTGTTTCTTACTGGCCCCTGCGCCAGTTTTCCCCTTAGCTTTACGCTTTAGTTGGGGCGCCTCCTCCTCCTCCTCCTCTCCCGCGAGCTCCAGCTCGTAGTTCTCCAGCGCATCTACAATACACGCAACAGAAGTGTTAGCAAAATTTGGTATTATAAAGGAAAATGCATAAGTACAAAGGCTTACCAGGCGCATCGCTGTCGAAGACAAATCCCAGATCAACAGGGATGAACATGTCATCAAAGCGATCAGGGAAACCAACCTCCCCAGCGCCAAGCGCGACGGAGCCACCCTCCATGTGCTCATCATAGGCAGCATGGATATACTCCTTGGTGACTGCACAAAACAAGTCAAATGAGTTCAGCAAAAAGAATTATATTCGCGCAGAAGTAAAGCAATGAGATAAAACTTACATAACCCGTCGACTTGGATAACGGGCTCAAGCGCGCTGTCCGCCCACCTCTTGCTCATACCAACCCCCACCAGCGCCTCCTCACAAATGTTCTTGGCGGGGGATGGTTCAGCGGTCAGCTTATTAACCCAGGCGCCAGTTGGGTTCTTGAGGACACCCACATCCGCAGGCGCAGAAGAAATCGCGCGCATGGTCATGCGGATGGGGATCACACCAGCCCTTATGTAAAAGAACCTCTCAGACCAGTCATGAAGGCTCTTGAATGAAACAGTGGAGCACTTCACCTTCTGACTGCGAGGAATAAAAGAGAACCAAGAGTCTTGGATCTTGGGCTTGTAAAAAAACTGAAAGCGCCGAGGGGTGGGCTCCTCGCGCTGGGATTTGCACATGAACTCAAAGTGAGTCATGCGCACAAGTCCAAACGGATGGACTTGGGATATATGAATCCCATAGAACTGAAGCAGTGCACCCACAAACCTTGTCATCGGGAGACGAAGGTTGCAGTGGGTGAAAAAATGGCTATATAGGGATATATAGCCGGTAGGCGGGTCCGCCGCCGTTTGCCCGGCCACAGGCAACATGCAGCCAAACAGGGTGGGAAAACCCTGAGAGGCGATAAGGCTGTCAAGATCAGCCTGCCTCAATTTGCAGGGGATTTCATTCCACCTCTTCACCGCCTTGGTCCTCCCTACCTCCTCCGATGAGCCCTCAGCAGCCTTCTTCCCCTTGCCGGTCTTCTTCAATGTAGACATTACTAACGATTTTCTACGGCAATGTATGGGGGTGATTGTGTTGTCTGAGCTATCAGACATACAACGGTGACAAAGAACAAACGATGCTTCTGAACAACAGATATTTGGGAAGCAGAACAAAGAAAAGCTCAGAAGAATAAACAAGAAGATGAAGGATAAAAAAACTCTAAGGGCTGGCTTTTATAGGCCCAGGAGAGAGAAAATTTCGTGCTGATCGGACTTCACGCGCCCCCACTCGCAGGTTTAAGCCAATGCGAGCGCGACACGTGTCCCTGACACTGTGTGAGGGGACATGAAAGGAAACTATACGGCTGCTGTCAGAGTTCACGCGCCACCACTCGCAGGAACGGACCAACGCGAGCGCGACACGTGTCCCTGACAGCATGAGAGGGGACACGAAAGGCAACTGTAGCACCTCGAGCACACGAAAGGCCTGACACGCCTCCATCACTGGACCACGTCAGCAACAACCAACCACGTCCAGGGACGATTCGTTTGCAACCAAGAGGATAGAATTTCGCGCAACGGTGAATAATAAGAAGAAAAAGACAAAACACCTATTAAAAGAGCAAACTATTTAGTCTAACATCTATCTTACCTCGCTAGCGCGAGACAAGACACACATTAGACTGGGGGGCTTGAAGAGGTATGTACCCACCTCAACACGGAGCAAGGCGGGTCAACCCACAAGATAAAGACAAGAAGCTTGAAATCAAGACATTATGAAGGCACTAAGCCAAAACCTACGCGCATGGCGCATATCACATATGCTCAGGCATCATATGCCCAGGCACCACACATGCTCAGGCATCATATGCCCAGGCACACATATGCTCACGCATATCACATATGCGCGTGGCGCATCAGCGCGCGGCGCATATCACATCTGCGCATGAAACATCTGCGCGTGAGAATAAAGAGAAGACCTCGCGCATCCTCAGGATTGGCGCATATCACACATGCACATAATCAACCTCGTCCTTATCCAAATCAGGATTAGGGCAACCCTGATTGTGCACGTCAGACAACCTTCCAGAAGGTATCTTTTTAAGGAATAAGATTATGCTGATGTTGACAGCTGCCAAATGAAAGGTGGACAACTCAGCATGACACATGTGCTACCACGTGATTACAACCAATGAGAAAGCACCAGGTGTCCCAGAGGACACGTGGCGCAAAGCAATTGGAGGAGGCCAACAAGGCTGAGCCCAATCAGTGGAAACCCTAGCACTATAAATACAGCATCAACTCCACAAGGAGGGACACTCAATCATTCACAGTTACAGCCAGTAACATATTCAATTACATTCAATCACAGACAGTTACATCCAGTAACACAATCACACAGAGTATTCAGCTATTAAGCAATACTCTCCAGATTTCCTTAATCTGTCATTATTATCTTCTCCCACAAAATACTTATTCTCACACCGGAGGGTTACCCCAAAGAGGACCCCTCTGTCCCTTTCTGAGGGGTAAGTTGACGGTGTTGTTCATTTTGTAGGTGGAAGAACCCAGATCCAAAAGAAACCATCGGTGAGATAGCATAATCACACCCGAGGAAAGTAGATCGTCTACCAGTGAGTCGATCCACGTTTCTTCAAATGTTATGAAGGTAAGTAGCAACGTGAAGTGCTTCTATCCAATATGGCGGGGGTAAGAAGGCATGGGTGAGTAGTGTGAACATGATTTCATTAATGCGACGAATCATGCGTTCGGATTTTCCGTTTTGTTGTGAGGTTTGGGGACACGAAAAACGGAATTGAAGGCCTTGGGAGGATGCAAAACTTTTGAAATTTTGATTGTCAAACTCACCCCCTAAGTCACACTGGAAAGACTTGATATAAACTTGAAATTGGGTGAGTATATATTTATGAAATTTTGCAAATTTTTCAAAAGTTTCGGATTTGAATTTCAAGGGGAAAATCCAGGTATATTATGTTTTATCATCAACCAAAACCATATAATATTTATAACCTGAGTTACTAGGTATGGGTGAAGTCCACAAATCACAATGAATAATGTCAAAACGGTAATAAAGTTTGCGATGTTGAAATAGAAAAAGGTAACCGTTTACTCTTAGAGAGTTGACAAGAATGACAAACAACGTCCTTGCTACGTTTATTACACGAAATAAAATTATTCAAAATAAGAGAATTAAAGATAGATAATCCCGGGTGACCAAGACGGTTGTGCCAAAAGTCTTGATCATGCGAGAAATGGAATGCGGAAGCAGTGTTTTCGGTGACCGGGTAAAGATGACTGTCACTATCATGTCTCGTTAGGATCTTCCCATCCGTGAAATCCTTCACAGAAAATCCAAAAGGGTCAAATTCAATAGATGTCCAATTATCAATATTAAATTGACGAACCGATATAAGGTTTTTAATTATTTGGGGTGTGAAAAGGACATTTTTTAGGTGTAATGGTTTGGTGGAAGTGGGTAGGGTGCTATTGCCCGATCCAAGAATCGAAATTCGCCGATCATTTCCAACAAGTATAGAACTAATTGAACTTGACAATAATGGGGAATTAAGTTTACCTTGGTCATCGGTTATGTGAGAGGTGGCACCGGTATCCATGTGCCATGGACCATCCTGCTCATTGGTGTGCATAGCGGCGAACGCGTTGCTTAAGTCAGTAGGGTCCAAAGCGTCATATTCTGCCAAGTGAGCTTGGGCAGATGAGCTTGAAGAATTCGGAGTAGGTTGTTGCTTTGGAACGTGCCTAGTTGCTGATTGACCATATCCATTTGCTGGTTGATCACATGCAGGGGAAGCAGCCCACCCAGCTTGAGTTGGATATGGGCTAGGTGGTGGTGGAGGCTGGTTCCAATAATTAGGTTGTGGGCCAAAAGGTGGTTGCCAATATTGTTGATTAAAGTTACTTGCACCAGAAGCATTTCGATGTGAATCCCAATTGTCCAGTTAATGTAGAATGGTTTCGGTAATTTGGGCTGTGACGTTTGTTTTGACCGCGTGGGCCACCACGAGAGGAGTTTGGAGCGGGAATTTCACAAGCTTTCTGGCGATCACGATCAGATTCGAGCATATTGCATGATGGTATAGACTGATTAATTAGTGCACCAGTGACATTAAACTCGGGCAGTAAGCCGCGAACCAATTGTAGGACCAACCGTTATTCGTTCATTGGGGCATCCAGATCGGCAAGTTGGGACCCAAGCTCTTTGAGGCGTTGACAATAAGCCTCTAGAGAGGGCATGTCACGAAGTTTGAGATTCACAAACTGAGTTTCAAGAGCCGCTACACGAGGACCTTTATTATTATGAAAAGTGCGTTTGAGGCGGCTCCTTGCTTCGAAAGCCGTGGATTCGGCTTCGAGAACCCGTTCGAGAAGATCGCCGGAGAGGGTTCCATAGATCCATTGTAGCACAATGGAATCAATTTTCTGCCACGAGGAGAAGGATGAATCATCCTTGTCGGGCGGTGGTGTACCATCGATATGAGACAAAACCTCATATCCGCGAGCGTGAAGCTTGAATAATTTTACCCACGAAGAGTAAGACACATCCTTGCCATCCAACACTCGAACTTTATGTTGGATGTTTGTAACCGTATACACGGGGTGAAGGGCCATGGGTTTGGCAGATGCTTCAGGTTCGGTGTTAGTCATGAAGACAACTAGAAAGGGATGGTGTGTGGCAGTGAATGACCGAAGTCAAAGTAGATGATGGTGAAAGACCGAAGTCGGTGATATATATACATCCAGCTAACAAACTTTCAGTTAACAAAGGAAATACAATAAATACATTTAATACATTTAATACAATATTAAAGTTAATATAATGCCCATATTTAGAGGTTGACTAAGATTCAGATGCTTAAGATTCAGATGCTAATATTATCTGTTGTTTTGCAGTCGTCTTTGCTGCACTCGAGACCCAAATCAACGGTTGGAACTCCTGCATATATTGCCCCAGAGGTTCTTTCACGTAAAGAGTATGATGGCAAGGTATATATTTTCGGTTCGTATTTGAATTTATCTTACATACTAGTTGTAAAAATATATGATTTGTGTTTGTTCAGCTGGCTGACGTTTGGTCTTGTGGAGTGACATTATATGTTATGCTTGTGGGCGCATACCCTTTTGAAGACCAAGCAGATCCTAAAAATTTTAGGAAGACTATTCAAGTAAGTGGCTGCTTCTTATGTAACATAACATGTTTTTTGTTGGTTGACTTTGACTTTTGATTCTCGTTTTGGCAGCGAATAATGGGTGTGCAGTATAAGATCCCGGACTATGTTCACATATCTCAAGACTGTAGGCATCTCCTTTCTCGGATATTTGTCAGCAATGCTTCAAGGGTACGCACACGCATACTGAATTTATGAATTTTATTTGATTTTTTTGAAGTTATTAGCTTTTAAAAATATCACTTTTGACTGAGGATTTGGTCAATTTAGTGCATTATCCACTTCCCATTTTGTGGATACATGCACATTACAAGTCAATATTTCTGCTGGCTTTAACTTTGTTCATACTTAAAAGTCATAAGAGTTTAGATTTATGTAGCATCCAAGTTGTATCTTTTTATTCAAACGAAGAACCACCGGTGGCTGAATTGAGTTGCTCTTTGACTATCCATTTTCCGGGTCCTATCTCTATATCCAAGTTGTATCTTTATATCTATTCACAACATCATATACCAAATGAACACATTAAGTGAACAAGAAGAATTAGAAAACTCATTTGGTTTGCTAGTTTATACCATTTCCATTATGAACACCAGATGGATGTTTGAAGTTATCAACATAGGTAGAACTGTAGCAGCATCCATTGTGTTGAGTTCGTGGGTTGATGGGTTTCCTGTTGAATTCTTCAACCCTAACCCGACACATGTAGTTATTCGTGTCATGATGTGTCGTGTCGGACCCACTTAGCAACAGTTTAAACAATCAATTATTCCCAGTGACGGCGAAGCTTGGACGAAAACGTCGGGGTGGGTTGAAATGAAATAAGAGGGTTAAGTAGTGAGTTGGACCAGGTCCAGGTTGAAATGGGCTGGGTCGAATTGACCTGGAATCACTTTTTTGTCCATATTAAGTTTTTTTTTAATATTAATTAATGCATTAAATATAGGTACAAAACAGATTGTCACAATTATAATTCTTATAATGTTTCAATAAAGCACTTTTAAGAGGTTGTATGTGAACTTTGGATGACTTTCAATTTGTTAATCTTATCTGATGTAATAGACCGGTTTCATTTTCAAATCCAAATTTAGCCCTCTTTTAAGTTAAGTTAATGGGTCGAAATTGCCACCTTTATTATCCGTATATTAGAAAATTTTCGTTCGTCCTCTTAATAACTCCATTTTGCTGCACATACTCGAATTTCTTGCGGTTTTCTAATCGCATGTCTTCTAGTCAAGTGCCATTTACACTTCTTCACCATAACATGTAACTTTTGACAACATGATCTCTATTAAATTTGAATTTATTTTTTGTAGAGGATAAGCTTAAAAGAGATCAAAAGCCACCCATGGTTTCTAAAGAATCTGCCAAGGGAATTAACAGAAGCAGCCCAGGCGGTGTATTACAGGAAGGAGAACCCGACATTTTCTCCACAAAGTGTGGAAGAAATCATGAAGATAATGGAAGAGGCAAGATCTCCTTCTGCATCGCGGTCCATTGGAGGCTTTGGATGGGGCGAAGAAGAAGATGAAGACGAAGATGAAGAAGACGAGTATGAGAAAAGGGTGAAAGAAGCTCATCAAAGTGGGGAAGTTTGTATCACCTAAAAGTTTTCTTTTCATTTTTTAGTTTAAAAGGTGGATTTTACTTGTGAAATGACTGAAATCTCTATGGTATGCTGCCATGTGAAAATATTTAGGTGTGCTGATGATATTGTATACTTGAATACGGTTTTGGTGTAAGTTATTGTTTAGGAAACAAATTAAAATGCGATGTTGAGTGGTAATCTGCAAAATGATTACTACAAATAAATCAAAGGGCTTTTTAATTACTCTGTAATCCCTTGATAATTAGGTGAAGGGAGTTATGTATCGGGAAACATGGTGTGAGTAAGAATTTATCGAGGGGTCGCTAACAATGTTTTGACGATGGACCTGATATATCATTACAAGCATCACGACTCTATGCGTATTTCACTGACAGATCACCGAGGGATTAGTTTGCACTGTGTTTGCAAATATGACAAACTTTATAAGAATTACAAGAACCACAAAACCGATAATTTTTTTAGTGTGTCCTATGTTTTCTTAAATCTATGATGCAGTTTCGGAAGCGATCAATGGCTCGAGAGACTCATGATTAACAAAGACGATAAAATCGAACCAAAGGTTCTAAGAACAAAGTTCTATTCAATTAAAATTCAACCAAAAACTGAATAATACATAATATTCAACCTTAACTTATACTAAAATAAAATGAGATAAACTTGGAAACAAGATATACACAAAATATTAAAAGAATAAAATCAGAATTTAAAATTAGAAGATGCTCCTGCATCATACTCTCCCTCTTCGAAAAAAATACTCGTCCTCGAGTCTTGCCTTCGAACAAAAGCCACCCGGATCAAACGGAAGATCGACCCGATTTCGGTTTGTTATCACTAACTTAAAAACGTGAACTTCATGTGTTGTGCCTCTCGACTTTAGACCAGTACCACATGGATCAAAGGAGCGCTGAAACATTTAATGTTCACCATCGAATAAGCCCATTTAAATAGTTCGGTTACAACTAGATGACCACATAAGTGTAAATTATAGACCTCGTTGCATTCTTTTGGTTGTTTATTAAGCGACTCCATACTATAAATATTGGTAGGCCCCCCTCTTGAATTAAAATGTGAACTTTGTTGAAAAGCTGGCTTTTCCACCTGACTTCAGATTGAGTATCTATTCTATGGGAGCTATGCATGGACAACATAATGTCACCCGTATTTTCATCAATAATTTCCTTATTTGTATCATCTGCATATGCCTATGAAATATTTAAATTGTACCCATAATTTTAGTAACCTCTATCTCCTCAACAATTTGAAAATTTGCATTCCTAGTATCCTATTTGTTGCGAGTTAATAGGGTCTTCCACGGTATACCGCAAACTTATTGAACTTTTCAAAGCCTACTCCATACCACCCGTAGCTATCCCATCATCGCCCTTAACCACCATTACACCACCACAGACCACGGTATCACAAAGAATCCCGCTAAGAGCTTGTTCCACAAATAAACACTCGTCTTCATGGAAATCAAATCCATCTTCATCGAACCTCGGCCCGTCTTCATCGAACCTCGGTCCGTCTTTATCAAACTTTGGACTGTCTTCCGATACACACTCATAATAGATCGATTCATAGAACCGAGGTGGGTGATTTCTAAACGGCTGCTGCTCTCCGTCGCCACCTTCGTCCCAGACGACGTGTTCGACTCGGTTTCCGCCTTGCGCATCTCCCGTTGTAATTCGAGATCGCGAACTCGTTTTCGGAGTCGTTCGATCTTTTCAAGATCCCGGACTCGTTGTCGAAGTCGTTTGATCTCTTCAAGATCGCGGACTCGTTGTCAGATTCGTTTGATCTCTTCAAGATCCCGTGGGTCAGGATAGACTCCATCGCTGCCTCGGGCGGCGAATCTGCGAATAGGGCGTCAATCTTCTCCATGAGCATGTGAACAGAAACCACTTCTATCGTTGCCTCTGGCGGCGAATCTACGAGCAAGCAAGTATTCATCCTCACGTAGAGCCATTTGAGAACCAAAAGCTCTGATACCAAATGATGCAGTTTCGAAAGCGATCAATGGCTCGAGAGACTCGTGATTAACAAAGACGATAAAATCGAACCAAAGGTTCTAAGAATAAAGTTCTATTCAATTAAAATTCAACAAAAAAACTGAATAATACATAATCTTCAACCTTAACATATACTAAAATAAAATGAGATAAACTTAAACAAGATAAACACAAAATATTAAAAGATAATAAAATCAGAATTTAAATTAGAAGATGCTCCTGCTTCAGTCTACTAATTCATCGTATCCAAAGAAGATAAATTTTACATCAACATTTCACGATCACCTCGATCCCTCAAAAATAAAAATGATGATTAGCAATAAAACTCGACGGACATCACATCATAATTAACTAATAGGATACATCATACATGCTCAAAGTAGCCTAAATCATTATGAAGGTAGTTTCAGATCATATGCATAATTGTTAATCGTCTATAACATTTCCTAATATCGACACTAAGTTAGTGTTTGTTATGGGGGAATGAAAGGTGGAATGTAATAGGTCATTCCAAAGGAATGAAAAAAAACATTTTTGGTTACCATGCATGAATGAAATGGATCATTCCACATGGAATGAAACTCCTTCAATTTTTAGGATTTTCATTCCTTTGGATATAGGTGTTTTTATATGTATTTTCATTTTCAGGAAGTTCTCTTGGTATGAGAGAACTTCGGTTTTAATCCATGTGGTTTCTTAAAATTATCAATTTTGGTCCAATAGTTTATTTTAGGCTTTTATGGTACAATAGTTCAATTAACTATCAGTTTTAGTCCAACCCACTAACGTTATCCACCAACTGTTAGTTAATACAACTTTGAGAGGCTTTTTTATATTTTTCACAAACTTTTAATTCATATGAATTTTTTTTACTAAATATAAGTTTTATATTTTTTGTTATTTTCTAACTATTATGGTTTATTATATTTGTTTTTATATATATATATATATATATATATATACTTTTTTTTATTTTTTTAAAGTATGTTTTCTAAAACCGGGGCTTTAATGTAATTGTGTATTTATTTATTTGTATTTGAATACTTTTATTTTTACTTTTTATAGCCGTAATAATATTTAGGCTTTAAAAAATAGAATATTTATTTTTTTTAAGTTCCATTTTAATTCTACACTTCTACTAACTATAAAATAATTTAGAAAACTTAAATTTTCTGCATTTATTTCTCAGTGGTAAAAAGAGCATATATTTATTTTATACCGTTCTTTTTTTACTATTCAAATGACGGAGGCTTTTGAAAATCTGTGTATTAATTTTAATTCTTGGTTTGTATTTTTTTTTTTGAACAATTAATCTTTTGTACTCTATAGAGTTTGTAACAATTATTTCACATCTTAATCACCTTGCCAACCCATCAAAATGGGAATTACGTCTCGGTTTATATTTCTTAAAAATATACACTTGCATAAAAGCGTCGGTTTCAAAATAATTATATTTATTAAAAATAAAAAGTGTATAGATATTTGTATATAAACAAATATAAGAAACCATAATACTAAAAAATAACAAAAAATATAAAACTTAATTTTGGTAGAAAACCCAAAAATTCTTATATATAAAGTTTGTGAAAAATACAAAAAATCCCATCAAAGTTGTATTAACTAACTGTTGGTGGATGATTTTAATAGGTTGGACTAAAATTGATAGTTAATTGAAACTATTGTACCATAAAAGCCTAAAACAAACTATTTGACCAAAATTGATAATTTTAAAAAACCACAAGGACCAAAATCGAAGTTCTCTCAAAAAATATATTAGTTAGGGTTGATTGTTATATCACTATTATAATTAAAAGATATGATTTGATTAGTTTCCTTTGTATCTTTATATGTGGTTCATCAATAATACACGATACTTGCAGGGTTTCATTATTCTATAAGCTGAGTTAGAATTGATTTGGTATGCTTTTTACAAACTCAAAGGTTCATTTTCCTTATTATTTTAAACTTACAGGGTCTATCGGTAACCTGCTAACTAGCAAGACCAAGTCAATACAACTTTTAGTGACACATGATCTTTAAGGATTACATATCTCTGATTTTAGCTTTTGATGTCATTAGAGTATTCTCATCCAACCCCTCATTTTATGTGAGGGGTGTTTTTACAATTTAGAGAGTAATTTTGGGTGTTGTGAGTGAAGAGTTTTTATATTTTAGAAAAAACAAGATATTTTTCTGTATTCTCACAACTACTTTCAAAATATATTAAAAAATTATAGAGGGTGAACAGTAACTTTTCAAATATGCAGAAAAATCACTACTTTTTCTAAAATATAAAAACTCTTACTCACAACACCTTAAATCATTCTCTAAATTATAAAAACACCTCTCACATAATATAAGGGATTGAATGAGAATGCTCTTAGATGCATAGATGGTACATAAAATCAAGAAAACAAATCGCTATACCATCTCCATTGTGGTTGTGAAGGAGAAAGGAAGAAAGAAAGAAAGAAATTAGTGCGATGAGAAAAAGAGAGTGTGTCCATGCGGTCTGTCTTGACAGCTCAAATGTGACTTCATCCGAAGACTCGAAGAGCCCAATAATAGATGCTCCTAGTAACAAACACAAGTCCTAAAGATTTCTTTTCTAAATCGATTATTCATTTACTTACTACTATATACATAGAACTCTTTTTTAAACCTCTTTAATTCAATTAATCGGTCATCATTTGTTTACCTACTGCATTAGAACGCAAGAGCTGCTTGAAAACCATTTATTAAGAAAATACCTTTAAATAATATGAGAGAAGGGATATAAATGAAGTTTTTGATAAATAATAAAATATATACATTATACAAGTTGTAAGAATCACAGTTAGGCGCATAACGCAGTGGATTAGCGCGTCTGACTTCGGATCTGAAGGTCGTGGGTTCGAATCCCGCTATGGTCGTTTTCTCCCTTTCGAGGTTGCACCCTAGATTAGTTTTACTTGTACCACTTTTGCTACCTTTATTTATTATTTAGAATATTTTTATTAAAACTACCATTTCACATTAATTAATTACATTAATCTTATAATAACTACCATAATTAACATTGCATTATTCATTTATAGATCTTTCTTCCATTGTTGCACTCTAGATTAATTTTACTTGTACCACTTTGCTACCTTTATTGGGATTTTTTAATATATTTTTTATGTGAAATATTCTTATTAAATTAGAAGTAATGAAAGAGTAATTTTAGAAAGAATTAAAAAAAAATTAGTGGTAGTGAATGAAAGGAGGATCTAGAAAGGAATATAGAATGTTAAACTATGGTAGTTAGTACAAGATTAATGTAATTAATATGAAATGATAGATTTAATAAGAATATTACATGTAATAAATGTTTTTTACGTGCGCTTTTAATGCATATAGTAGAAAATCTGTTACTTATTATTCTTCTCTTATTTTCTTGTAACTTGCAAAACAACGAGCATGTTACTTACAATTAGAAGTGTGTTAGGATATTACTCATCATCTTCACAGACAACTATGAATGTGATGGCGACATAGCATACACTATGTTATTTAACTCGTGTACTACATGGGTGAAAATTAGTAAAATCGTCAAGTAAACATATATATGTTTATTTATTTAAAGATATATAAAAGTTTGTATTAATATGATAAGGTAAAGTTTATAAACATGGATGTTGAGATCATGAATATCCTTTGCTTCTTTTAACAAAGTTTATGTGAAAACTAACAAAGAATTTGAACATTATCTTTTGTTTATATGTAATATTCATATTGAATGATTTATGTGTAATTTGGATTTTTATGATGCATTGTATTTTCTTTTATAATTATTTATCATTTGAACATTATCTTTTGTTTATATGTGATATTCATATTGAATGATTTATGTGTAATTTGGATTTTTATGATGCATTGTATTTTCTTTTATAATTATTTATCATTAGGTATAGTCATTCACAGCTTTGACTAAACAGAAATATTATATTCAACACAATGTTCGGAGAGGTAAAATAGTCATTGTACACTATCATTCAGAGGTCCAATCAAACAGCACTTATTGGTTTAGAGTCTCTTAACCATTTAAACCTCTTACCGGTTCAACACTTAATAACTCAGCAACCCAACTTCATAACTTCATTTGAAACGTAGTAATCCTAATGAATGTAAAGTGTGGATAAAAGTAGTGTCAATGGGATCCTATCGATATCATAATATAGTGGTAAGAAACTCGTATATCTGATCATAAACTTCATTTGGTTTGAATACATTTTCAGACAACCAAACCTAGACGTGCACAAAAAAACCAGTTCCGTACCCGAAACGGTGGAACCGGCCCGGAACCGGTTCTGGCTCGTACCCGGTTAGGGTATTATTATACCCAGAAAACCCTACCCAAACCCATATATTTTCCCAAAAGTCGGTTCCTACCCGGTTCCTACACGGAACCGGTTCCAACCTGGTGCCGGTTCCTACTGGAAATAACCGGTTCCCCCAAGTTTTCTTTGAAAAAGAGCCGTTGTAACCGGTTCCATAGGTAATATAGCCGTTGTAACCGGTTCCAGCGGTAATATAGCCGTTCATCCCGCCATCTACGACCATCAAGCTTTGTTACCGGCGACGGGGGCTTGATTGTAGAGCCGGACGACTCTCCGGCTTCTCCTTTTTTGGCATCCAAATGCTTTTTTTCCTTGCAATACTTATTTGTATGCTTTCGAAGAGTGGAATTCGATCCAGCCTTCAAAAACTTGCCACAGTATTTGCAGCGCGCCATCTCGGGGGGTCGATAACCATAACAACTTCGTCGTTGGTTGCCATTGGTAATGGTAAGTGGTTTAATAAGTAATGGAAGTGTTTAACAAGTTAGGGGAGTTGGTTAACAAGTTCTAAACCTAGTATGTCTATATATAGTGTGTGTGTGTGTGTGTTTGAACATTCAAAACCGGTTCCAACTGTCTAAAAACATTAATATAGCCGTTGGAACCAGTTTCCAACGGTCAAATTGGCTTAAATAAGGAAAACCCGGTGAAACCGGTTTTCGGGTATAAACCAGACCCGGTTCCACCGGTTCCTGATATTTGCCTACCGGGTCGGGTCCGGTTCCTACCCGGTTCCTGACAGGAACCGGTTCCATTTTGTACCCGATTCAGGGTTTTAATAATACCCGATTTGTGCACGTCTAACCAAACCAAGTTCAATGTTGTCAAATATATGTTTCATCAAGCATCATCGAATTTCTCCTCTCGTTGCAACGACACTGATGATAACTATAGTCTATAACCACCAAACAACACGAGATTCTTAAATAAAAAACAATCTATAATTCATAATTCAAACAACCAAAAATAACTACAAACCAACATCTAACCAACAAAACAATTATCAAATACCCGACCCCGGAATAGGCTTAACAGCGGTCTGAATCCTTCTAAACGCCACCTTCACCCGTTCCTTCAAACCCTCGTTTTCACCCTCAACTTCACCCGTTTGTTTATCAAGATACGCGACGCTATCATCAACCGTTATAACCAACCTTCCGTCTTCCCCATACTTGACATTTCCAAACAAATTTAACAACAAAGCATGGATTATCTTCTCACCTTTCTTCACTTCTTCAACCCCTTCATCTTTAACCACTTCTTCAACCACTTTAGGCATTTCCCGACTCGCATTCAACACCAAGGCTACAACCGAATCCGACACCATATCACTTATCGGGTCAGCTGTCCACTGCAACGAGAGATGATTCTCTGAATCTTGCCTCACTGTAACCCGTTCATGCACCCGCAAAGTCAACACCCCTGTTTCTTCATCCGGCACCGAGTCAACACTTTCATAAATCTGTTTCAGTCTGTGTTTTATCACACCAAATGCACCCGAATACGGGATCGTTATCCTTTGCGTGACATTAGCGGTCAAAAGCTGAGAAAAAACGTGGAGATCGTCGGGTGCGATTATCTGATACGAAAACCCTTTTCTCACTAACAACCCACTTACGTTCTCACCGTTATCCGGGGTCTGTTCGGCTAATTTCCCAATAGTTTTCGCCATTTTCTCTACGTTAAATGGCATTTCTACCGACTGACAGTTTTTTGGAGTGTAGAGTTTCGTGTTACGGTCCGTGAAATGTGTTACGAGTTTTTGTTTGAGCCGACCCATTTCGTTTGCTTCACCGTGAACGAGAATAATATTCGGTGGCATAAGTTCTTCTAGAAAAGTAGTCGTTTGTGCTGAGTCAGCATGAGCCGAGAATGAGATGTAGTGAACCTGCATGTTAAGTGGTGCGGTCAACCCGTTCATGAGAGTCACTTCTTTCGGCTCGTTAATTATAGTTTTCGCTAACGTGCCTTCGACAACATAACCGGGTATGAGACATGCGTTTTTCTTCTCGGCACACCACTTGTCAAATAACTGTCGGGATAACCCGCTTTGAAGACTACCCGGGCTTGCCATTACAACCGAGGGTCCCACATCGTTAAACTCGTCAATACTTTTTAACGGTGAAATATGCTTGAAATCAAACGGATTTGAGTTTGCAAACTGGTTACGGATACGTTCATTCATGGCGTTTATGTACGTTTGATAAACCGCCATGCAACGTTTCGCAAGCGGAGACGCGTAGTATATCGGGACATTGTGTAACTCGGGGTGGTTTGACCAGTACTCGTCAAGAATTAAGAGTAGTTCTTGGGATCGACCAAGGGCAAAAGCAGGAATTAACACACGACCGCCTTGGGCCACGGTTGAATGAATGACATCTGTGAACCGTTTCTCACGAATGTGTCTCGGTTGGTGAAGTTGAACCCCGTAAGTTGCCTCGATTATGCATACGTCTGGTGAAAATTGAGGTAACTCAGCGGCTCGAAGATGGCGGTCTTCTTCGCGTGAGTAATCTCCTGTGTAAAGTACACGCACACCGGCTATGTCCACCATGAACATGGCTGCACCGAGCACGTGACCGGCTGTGTAACACCAGAACCGGATGCCGTTGACTTCTAGTGTTTGATGGAAGTCGATAACCTGGATAATGTAGACATTAAATTAAATGAAAGAATCTTACAAGTCAGCTCAGATTTTCATAATATTACCTAATAAACTTAATATATACTTAGGGGGTTTTTGGGATTCCTTATTTCAACCTCCTTATAACTTATGACTTATTCCCGTCACAACTTTTAATTTTGCCAAACAACTTATGACTCTTTGAAAAAGTTAGTCATAAGGAGGGCAAAATAAGTATCCCAAGCACCCCCTTAAATATAACCTGTGAATCTCCAAAACATTTTCATAAAATTAACTAATTAAAAAGAAAGAGTATATCAATTCACTATTATGTAAATTCTATATATATATATATATATATATTGACGTAACTTCAATGTAATCAATAAAAGAAACACTGTTATGTAGATTGGAAAAAAAGAACAACATAACAGATTAGAATATGAAATATGTATCATCATATAGCTCAGATTACATATATGCCCGTCCTAAAAAGCTTTATTACATATTTACTCAACTCTTAAAATCAATTACATATTTCCCCTTCCTAAACCATATATATTGCATATTTATCCATTTCAATAAAAATTACTAATTAAATTACTGTTTTGCTCTTAATAAACTAATTAAAGAACTATTTACATATATCCCTCCTAAAAACATCAATTACATATCTCCTCAATTTCAACCCAAACCGAGTCGATGTAAGACGAACATATCGAATGCTAATAAATCCAATTGAGGAATTAGGTAAAAATGTAGACATTATGCGGCAACCATAAAAATCTCTAAAAAAAGACAGTATATTGTAGAATTAGAAATATGGTTTACTTTGTGTAAGCAATATAGAATATTGCATTGTTTGAACATAGCCTACAAAGTTTAACAACTATTATGTGCAGACCAATATGGATTCATAATGTGAAAACATAAAAATTAATAATAATAATAATAATAATAATAATAAAACATAAAAAGATAAGATAGTGAAGACACACTGACGCAATATAGATCAACTCATCAACATAGACACAATATGGACTAATAATATAAAAACATAAAAAAATAAAGATAGTGCAGACACAATAAGAATCGACATACCAGACACAAAGGAATTGACTGCAAAACTGGAAGAATCAAAGTCTGGAGGTTGTCTAGGGCTGTTCATTATGACATGCAATCGATCACCGTTCTGGTGAATGGAGACGCCAACGTTTGGTTTTTTACTTGGGTATTGTAAATTGAAACGGGTAAGAGTGTAATTGGATGTTAGAAGGGGAAATATGTAATTAAAGAGTTAAGAAGAGGATATATGTAAAATCCTTATCATATATAATCACGTAAAAATAATACAAAAGAGAAGACACTATTATATAGATTAACATCAGAATAAAGTTAACATTTCTTATTATGTACATGTAATAACATATAATCTTATAAATTTGATATGATAAAAAAAATATGCAAATTGTATTTGTACATGTTACACATATTTATATATAAAAACGGCAAACCTGGTGCGGGGTCCGACGGTGTCGGGCTATAATATAATATATGTATATTATATATAATCAAATGAAGAAATAGTAAACATTCAAATACAACATGTAAACTAAAACTGTGACGGGTATTAAACCGTCACTTATTAGGTGAGCAAGCATATAGATTGTTTGCCACTTCACCAACTTGTTTCTTATCAGTTTGTTCAAATCTGTGTTCATCATCGATATATTTCAGTATGCAACAAGTAACAAGCACCAAGATGCTCCAATTGTTTAAATAAATATTAGCATGTTTTCTTAAAGCATTCAAATTGTCTCCTTTAAGGGTACACATAGTAACTGTGATTGGAACATACCTCGATTTTATCCATGGAACGTAGGATGTCTTGCTCATCAAATAACATGTCTTCAACTGAAACTTTGCTGACTTTGACAAAATCGGATAAAAGGAGCTTGTAAATAGCCTTTGTTGCGTGCGTCATGAAGACCCGTCCCTTAAAAGTAGTCTGGAAAACAAACAGTTTAGTTGGCTAGGTAATATCTATACATAATAACATTTAAAAAGTAACAAAAACCTTTTCGAGAAAGTAAGGAAGAGAGGCGGCATGATCCAAGTGAAAACTGCAGAAAATAATTGCAAAACAAAGTTAAAAGAAAAAAAAAGGAGTGAATTGTAAAGTGAAATGCAGGTGGTCTTACTGAGTAATGAGAAGAAGATCGATGGTAGAAGGGTCGATTTCATCAAAGTAAGGTAAAGCAGCCATACCAGAAAAGCCGGGATGAATGCCACAATCAAACTATCAATCAAGGGGAGAATATGTAAAAATCAGAAAGTAGGAACAATGAATTAGAAGTAGTAAGTATTCGTACCATGATGGTTTTGCCTTTGAAGGTCATGAACACACAAGATCTTCCAACCTCGCTGCCAGCGCCTAAGGGAGTAATGGTCATGACATCGGACTCTCTGGTGAGAGTGGAATCACGCCTCTTCAATGATTGCCCCCCGCTTGAACCCATTATCACTGAAATTTCAAAATCAAAACTCAAGTTACCCCTTACCAATCCAGTAGTGGGTACCAGGGTATGCCTAAAAGTAAAACCCTAATTTTAAACACTGCTTTGCTACCAGCTAAATAAATTTATTTTACGACTTTCTGCTTCTCACTTACCATTTTTATCTCATCCGGTTTACAAATCTAAAATTACACTGAAAGTCACTTTATTTATTCTCTTTATTTCAATTAAATAATAATTTTTATAACAGAAAAATCACTATTTTTTCTAAAATATAAAAACTCTTTACTCATAACACCCTAAATCACTCTCTAAATTATAAAAACACCCCTCACATAATATGAGGGGTTGGATAAGAATGCTCTTACTTATGTAATACAAACGGAGGAAATTAAAAGGATAGCACGACTCACAAGTCACAAGTCAAGAAGTTACAAGCCTTAAGTATAAACCTCGACACGACGGCTTTTAAGCTTGGTGGTGGGGTGTTCTTCGGGGTTTTCCATGTTTCTTGGGTCGGGTTTCAAAGTTTTAGTTTTAGACCCGAAACCTAACCCAAATCTCTCACGGTTTTTTCGGGTCACAGGTTATTTGGGTTTGGGTTTTTCTAGGTTGGGGAGGGGAAGGAAATGAAAGAAAAGGTTGGAAAAGTGATGTTCCAGAGATTTTTTTTAAGGGGGGAAGGGGAGGGGAAGGAAGGGAAAATGCTGGAAAAAATGAATCTGTATCCATCCTCCCAAATTGGAGAGATGAGGAAGGAAAAGATTTCTGGATAAGTTTAACTCAAATATCAATTCCTAAATTACCCCACATCAAAACTTTTATAAAACACGTTTCTCTCATATCCCTCACGTTCTCCATACTCTGCAGCTTTTTTTGGCGCCAATGCAATACTGCCGCCATCAACAATATGATAGCATCTTCATCGTGAATCTTCTTCCTGGAATTGTCTTCAAAACTTCATTCTGAATCTGGTTAGCTTGGTTCCTATTTTCCATGTTTTGCCCTAGTTTCAAATATATGATGATATATGTGCAACTTACTGAATTGATATAATCATCAAACATCTAATGATTTTTCCATGTTTTTGCCCTAATTACAAACCTATGCAATTACTCTAACTAACTTACTGCATATTCTAATTACCGCATAGTCTGATTTCTACATATATTGATACATGCCTACATACTAGTTGTGTACTTTATGCTGTGCAATAATTGGTTTTTATGAGAAATATAATGATTGACATCCGATCAAAGGGTGTGAGAAAATTTGCAACCGAAAAAATGTTTATTTATTTTTTTAGTTTTGTAAATCTTTTTTTGTATAAATACCCAAAACTATTCGGATATGTTTGTCAAAGTTCAAAATTTTAAAAACAAATTGGCATAGATTAAACATAATTGTTTAAAGCAAAGATTTAAAGTATTTATGTAGAAAATTAAAATGATTTTTTTATTGGTTAAACGGGTTGTGTTTATGCCAACTTGCAAATACAAGTCTCATATTTGAGTTCATATGTGTGACATGAGTTACATGCTCGTGTCGTGTTTGGGTTCGTGCAAATTTCTTGGTGTGTTGGGTTTAACTCGTTAACCGGTGAACACGACCCGCGAAGCAGCCTTAGAGATGGCAAGTTGGTTGGGATGGGTAACAAACACGCCTGAATCAAAATGGGTATTTTTTATATGGGTTTGTCCATAAATTTTGTATATATAGTTAGTGTGGTAATACATGATTACTAAAAAGCATTTGATTACAACACCAGTATGCTTTTTTTTTAACAAACTCAGTTTGGAAGCTGTAGACCTTTGATCTGTTGACTTGAATTTGTGAGAAATTTGACAACCGAAAAAATGTGAGCCTATTGGAAAAAAATCCCTGGGTCCGCCACTGATGCATTGTATGTGCCATCACTTTTATTAAAGTTGTATGTGATATGAGTATGGATAATTAACTGTTTATGTTGTCATTTGTATGTTGAAAAAATGATTTGTTTTTCTTTTTTAAATGATATTAGTAGCTTTCATTATGTTAAAAAGATGTTTTGTTTTTCTTTTTTAAAGTGAATTTTGGCACTTTGCTATGGATGTTCGTGATCAAATACTCCGTATTATTCATGTTGTGCGAGTTAGACGATTGCAAGCAGCTAGCCTAATTTGCTTATTGGTAGCTTTCATTACACGACATAGACTGTCTACCAAAAAACATGCTAATATACCTACTAGAGATGTAATTTTGCAACGACGATATGTACGAGAAGAGATGTTACACGACCTTTCAAATAGCGGTAAATGTCGTGAACTTATTCGTGTGAGTGAGGGAGCTTATATGACATTATGCAGTATCTTAAAACATGACGGTGGTCTTCGACCTACTCAACGAATGTCCGTTGAAGAGCAAGTTGCAAGATTTTTGCATATTATAGGTAATGACATGAGAAATAGGTTAGCCTCTTGGATATACCGCCGTTCTAGATCAACAACCAGTCGGTGCTTCCATAGAGTTCTGCGAGCGATTATATCATTAGAAAGTCATTATATTCAACAACCTAAAGGTGATATTGTCCCGAAAGAAATTCAAGAGAAAAGGAGATTTTATCCTTTTTTCAAGGATTGCATAGGGGCAATCGACAGAACACATGTTCGTG
Source organism: Bidens hawaiensis (assembly GCF_021521415.1). Classification (NCBI taxonomy): domain Eukaryota; kingdom Viridiplantae; phylum Streptophyta; class Magnoliopsida; order Asterales; family Asteraceae; genus Bidens; species Bidens hawaiensis. The sequence continues at coordinate 51,665 of NW_027491611.1, read as the reverse complement.
TCAAAGTACCAAACAAAGATGCCTCTAGATATCGTGGTCGTAAAGGATACCCAACAATAAATGTATTGGCTTCTTGTAAGTTTGACTTAAAATTTACATATGTTTTAAGTGGTTGGGAGGGGACCTCATCAGACTCAAGAATAATAAAGAACGCACTTACTAGATATGATAAACTAGTAATTCCAGCGGGTATTTCTCAAACCGAATTTAATTAGTTCTTATAATATTTTAGAATAATACTAATTAATTTAATTATAGGTAAATATTGTTTAGTAGATGCGGGTTTGCCTCATACAAGTTCACTGATGACGCCATATAGAGCGGTTAGGTATCATTTGAAAGAGTATTCCACTCCTTCCGCTGAGAATTCAAAGGAGTTGTTCAACCTTCGCCATGCATCATTACGTAATGCAATTGAACGAGCATTTGGTATCCTAAAAAAGAGGTTTCCTATCATTAGAAGTACAACAGAACCATTTTACTCTTGTCAAACACAGTCAGACATCTTTTTGGCATGCTGTATTTTACATAACTTTTTACTAAAGGAAGATCGTGACAAAGATCTTGAAGATGAGGTCTTACATGAGGTGTTAAATGGACCAGAAGAGGAAGAACATCATAGTACGAGAAGCATGCGAAAGGGTAATACCGAAGCCGACCAATTAAGAAACTCGATTACAAATGAAATGTGGACTAACTATTTGATGTTACAAGAAGATGAAATAGATATGTCAAATTAGTTTTAGAACAGTCCATTATAGTAGTTCGTTTTGCCATTGTATTGATGACTAGTGTTTGAAATTATTTATGTCATTTGGTATTTGTATTAATAATTATTAATATGTTTATAAATTGCAAGTTTTTAATTACTAACAATTTATTCTTGTTGTATATGTATTATTAACTATTATTATATTTGCCTATTGCAAGTCATCATGAGCAAACATGACGTCAATGAAAATACCAATGAGAAGGAAAACTTAATGTGGACAGAAGCCATGGATAATGCGTTCATACAATCCATGATAATGCAACAGATTAACGGATATCGGATTAATGGAAATTTTACTACACAAGCATACAAAAATATGGTTGAGGAGATTAGCACAAATCTTCAAATGACTTTTACCAAAAATCATTTGAGGCATCGCCTAAAAACGTTGAAGGGCCGGTTTTCTAGCTGGTATGATATGTTTCAGGGAACATCATTAAGTGGGTTCTCATGGAATCCTGAAACTCAGCTAATTGAAGCGGAGGATGAAGTCTGGCAAAAATTAATAGACGTAAGTGCTTTAATTGTTTACTTGAATATTTAGATTATTGTTTATAATACTAATTATCTTGATTTTGTTAAATAGTCAAAGCCAAAAGCTGCGGCATTGAAAAAGAAGAAAGTGACAAACTATCATGAAATGATAGAACTATTTTCAAAGGATAGGGTATCCGGTGCACAAGCTCAAACTGCTAAAGAAAGAAATGCCAGGTTGCAGAACAATGATAACATTAACACAGAAGTGGATGAATTCTTAGCTGCCAATGATGTAATTCTAGAGAGCCAATACAATCTGGATGATGATGTTCATGTGGTAGATCTTACATCATCTCTACCTGAGCAGTCTTCAAGTGCAAAGAAATATAAGAGTAGAAAAAGAAAAGTCGAACAAGAAAATGATGGTGTAACCTCAATGATCATGAATGGTGTTAGTAACATAGCTAATGCTATTGCTGAAGGTAATAAAATTATTCAGGAGAGCAACAAAATACTTGAAAGAGTTAATCATCGCGAGTACACGGGTGATGAAATTATTAAAGAATTGGAACCGATGGGTTTGGAACCTCATGTAATACCACTGGCTTTCAACTATTTGGTGGAGAATTAAGCTAAAGCAAGATCATTATTTAGTTGTTCTCCTAATATGCGATTGATGTTGCTGAAAGGTATGATGGGTTTAGGTGATTAATGTAGTTAAAGGATGCATTTATCTAGTAAAGATTTTTCTTTTTTGGTAACTTAGTAAATTTATGGCCTTTTAATTTCTTTCTTGTTTATATGACCTTTTGTTCATGGATCTTGAAAACAATTATTGGTTAAAGTTACCTTTTTAATGGTTGTTTGTGTTTATTTGGTTTTAATGTCTACTTTGATATCGTATGTCATTTCTGTATTCGTTAACCGAAAGCTTTGTGTTGAAGGGCAGTTTGGGAACTACTGAAAATAAGATGAAGTGCTTGAAACTGCAGGTCAAATTAAAGTCAAAATTGTTGTTGGTTGGAAAGTTTCATTTCTTTTGCTGCTAATATTATACTTTTAGTTGTTGGTTAGTTTAATTAGATATTTTTTTGCAAAATTATGGTTTTAATATGGGAAAGTTTTTATTTTCATGTTTTAAGTCAAACTTTGCAGAACATGATTTTTGTTATTTTGTTTTTGTTTTTTTGCTATCTGGGTGCTTGAAATGTAGCATTTTCTTCATCTTTTTGTTTGGTATTTTTGTAGTTTGATTAGCTATTATAATTTATACATAAGCATTTGCATGGTTTATGTGTGTTTCAAGATAGCAGTAAACATTTAAACCAATTATGTATGAAACTTAAATGCAGCTAGGGGTGCGAGCGAGCCGATCTCGGCTCGTTTAATTTACACAGAGCTCGATATCGGCCCGTTTTGATCTCCGTGTCTAAAGCTCGAGCTTGGCCAACGAGTAGTTTTTTAAGCTCGGGCCCGGGCTCGTTTGTTAAACAAGCTCGCTTTTAGGCTCCATCTCGGGCTCAAGTTCATTTAAGATCGACTCAATCGGGCTTTTTTGCTACTAACATTATACTTTTAGTTGTTGGTTAGTTTACTTAGATATTTTTCTGCAATATTTTGGTTTTAATCTGGGAAAGTTTTAAACTTTGCAAAACATGATTTTTTTTTTTTTTAAATGGACTAGTAGTTTATTAGTGCTTCTGTGTGTTTTATGGACTCCAGAGATTATATTTGGTAGAAATCGAAGTACTTCAAAATTTGATATTGTTATTCTTTATGTGTGTTTCAAGACAGCACTAAATATTTAAACCAATTATGTATAAAACTTGAATGCAGCTAAGGGTGCGAGCGAGCCGATCTCGGCTCGTTTAACTTACACAGAGCTCGATATCGGCCTGTTTCGATCTCCGTATCTAAAGCTCGAGCTTGACCAGCGAGTAGTATTTTAAGCTCGGCGCGGGCTCGTTTGTTAAACAAGCTCGCTTTTAGGCTCCAGCTCGGGCTCAAGCTCATTTAAGATCGACTCAATCGAGCTTTTTTTCACAAGTAAATCACGAGTAGCTCGACCCCTAAATGCAGCAACTTCTTTGATTTTCCAGTCAAATTCAATGCTAGATCCATAGTATTTGGTGTTAGTGTCAAACTGCTGATGTTTTGTTTTTTTATTGGGAGATAATTTGATTAGGAAACTTTAAATTTAACATTTAGAAGCTGAAATATAAGAACATATCCAGCAGATTACAAAATTAAATTGAAACACTAGATTTTTTAAGACATAAAACTGGACTTTAGTTATAGGTAGAGAAAGTACCATGTATGGATTTATATGAGGTCTTCAAGATGCAGTGGCGGATCCAAGAATTTTTTTCAGGTGGTGCACTAATTATAGATGCTTCAATTTCATAGAGTCGGGTATAAAAATTCCGGGTCGGTTCGATGGTTCGGGCAAAGTTCATTACACAATAAAAATACGATAAAACTAACAAACTAACAAATTAAAAACTAACAAACTAACAAATTAAAACTAAATTTAACAAATAACTTAACAACTAACAACATAAAAAACAATTAATAAGGACAAGTAATTAGCATTTAACAAATAAATGTGAACATACCTTCAAAGTGGGAGGATTCGAGCTTTGAGGAAGAGTAGAAGGCTGAAGGCAGGAGCTATGTGGAACGTGGACGTGTGGCTGGCCGGAAAAAGAGAGGGCTAGCGGGCAACGGTAGTGGGCGGTGGTCGGAGAACAGGCCAGGGCGGGCTGTGTGTGTGCGTGACCCTTGAGAGGCAGCGGCTGCCTGTTGTGATATGTGGTAACTGGTAAAACTTAAACCTTAATATGATATAACATATAAGGCTTTAAAAAAACCAGTTCCAAAATAATGCATCGCGTCCAGATCGAACCTGCGACCTCTCCCTTACAAAACCAAGTTTTTTCCAGCAAGCCAGCGCATACAGTTGAAATTATGGTGGTTCCTTCCTAATTTATAAGGTGGTTCCTATAATATTTTCTATATAAAGGTAAACTATTATTTCGAAACTCGGGAACCACCCCCTTTCAACATAAATCCGCCCCTATCAAGATGCTGTTATTGTTTCTTCTTTTAAATCAAAACAAAAGGTTGGGTTTTTTTATCTTGATATATTTTTTAACTTTTGCAGTCAAACTTGTGTTGAAATATTGGTTCGAATACAAAAGTAATATCGAACACTTTTGAGTTCATGGATCATGGTTGGAGACAATATGCACATAATGTTATAACATGTATATTTTATTTTAATTTAATTTAAAGGGTATAATAGTAAAAACGTAATTTTCATTTCTTTTCCTTTCAAACTTAGGAACACTTAAAATGTTTATTTCCTTTCCTTCCCTTTCCCTCATTAAATGAGACTCGGGAACACAGCGTAAAGGTAAAACCCTAATTTTAAACACTTCTTAGCGCCTCTGCTTTGCTACCAGCTAAATAAATTTATTTTACGACTTTGTGCTTCTTTCCAACCCAACTCACTTAGCATTCTCATCCCACCCCCTATTTACAAACAAAAAATTACACTAAAACTCACTTTATTTTCTCTCTCCATTTCAATTGAATAATACTTTTTATACCTTTTATCATTATCTTTTCTATTTCCTTCACTCACAACCACTTTCAAAATATATTAAAAAATTATATGGGATGAACAGTAACTTTTCAAATATACAGAAAAATCACTACTTTTTCTAAAATATAAACACTCTTCACTCACAACACCCTAAATCACTCTCTAAATTATAAAAACACCCCTCACATAATATGAGGGGTTGGATGAGAATGTTCATACTTATGTAATACAACCCGGAGGAAATTAAAAGGATAGCACCACTCACAAGCCAAGAAGTTACAAGCCTTAAGTATAAACCTCGACACGACGGCTTTTAAGCTTGGTGGTGGGGTGTTCTTCGGGTTTGTTTTCCAGGTTTCTTGGGTCGGGTTTCAAAGTTTTAGTTTTAGACCCGAAACCTAACCCAAATCTCTCACGGTTTTTTCGGGTTCAGGTTATTTGGGTTCGGGTTTTTCTAGGTTGGGTTAATCGGGTTTCGGATATCTAAGAAAACAAAAAAAAATAAAGAAAAGCTACAACACAAAAACTAAAGCAGCATATTCGTCTTTTACCTGTTACTTAAACAATCAAACTATAAATAAACATAACCCAGTAAAACAACATTTTCTTCTATTACATTTGTTATTAGAAAAGATATATAAGCAATAAATAGTCGATCAACCATAATATGTGGAATAAGAAAAAGTGGAATGTGTAGAGTGTTCTATATACGGTGTACATACCTAATAATAATATTATGTTTCTAAATAAATAGTTTATTCGGGTTTTTCGGGTTGACCTGAAACCTAAAATCAGACCCGAGAACCAACCTGAATTACTTCGGTTCGGTTTCGGGTTAGCCTTTTCTCATATTCGGGTTTTTCGGTTCGGGTTAGTTTGGGTTCGGGTTCAGGTTTTCTTGAGTTGGGTTTCAGGTTCCAGGTAAAAGTGACAGTCCTACTTGGTGGCATCTTGCTACGGTAAAACTAAAGTAACCCAGCTCAGAAAAGTAAATTAAGATGCGACTTATAGTAAAAGTTTGCTAAAAGTAACTTTAGGGACTGCTTAAACCAGGATTACACCGGTTCACGTGCTTGGCAAAGTTGGTCGTTTACGCGTTTTGAAAATAAGTAACATAAACTTGATTAAACGTGTCGGTTAACAAAATGATTCAATTTATAAAGAAAAATCAGAGTTTATAAAGAAATATCAGAGACACAAGGCATAAAAATGTTTTTTTGTTTACTAGAGCAGGGATTACAAACTTTCACAAGACTAAAGAACAAAAAGATGATCATAAATATTTTTGATATTTATTGGTAATAAAAATATCATTTTTCATACGATTAATTAATATAGCGTTTGGTAGAAGGGAATGAGAGGTGGAATAGAATGGGTTATTCCGAAGGAATAAAAAAACCATGTTTGGTTGTCATGTAGTAATGGAATGAACCATTCCATAATGAATGAAACTCCATCCAAACATAAAATTTTCATTCTTAAAAGAGTAGATGTTTTTTTTTCATTCCATCCAGGAATGGAATCAACAACACCAATAATAATAATAATAAACTATTATGATTATTATTATATTAGAATTATTATTACATTATCATTATTATTATATTATTGTTATTAATTTATTATATTATTATTTATACTGTAATATAACAATAATTATATTAGAGTTATTATCGTATTATCAATATTATTAAAATTATTTAACAAGTCAGTGCTTCATAACACGCATGTGTGATTAAACATTTTCATGATTATTTTCATTCACTTTAGTGGTCTCGTTGAAGCGCGCAGATCTTAAAAATGAGTTAATACGAATATTCATATTATTAATATTATTTATTATTATTACTAGTAGTAGTAGTAGTAGTAGTAGTAGTAGTAAAGGGATGATCATTCCATTCCTATATGGTAACCAAACAAGACAATGAAATGGTAATGGTTCATTTCATTCATTTGTCCATTCTATTCCCATGACCATTCCATTAACTCATTTATTCCATTACGTCATATCAAACATACCCTAAGTGTCAAAAGCCGCTGGATACTGTGTTGATTGGCTCGTTTGGGCGTTTGGCTCTATTTCCACGGCGGCGGACCATACAACGCACAACGGAGAGCCATGATGCGGGGCAAGTTTTTTCCTGATATGAAACATTGTTAAAACTTGAGAGGGTGGTATTGTGATAAAATGAAACTCGGTGGAGCCAATTGTAATAAGCTCATAAGTGCCATCTTCCTTTTCTTACAACTTGCCAATTTTACAGCTTGCAACCTGAAAGTTGACAAAAGATGTTGCGGATTTTATCATTTTTATTTACTTTTTTTTTCTTTTATTAAACTTTACACACTTTTAATTAAAAAGTTTTTGAAGTTTCTTTTCTCATTTTAAAAGTATAGAAAAACTAACTAAATTATTTTATACACTGTAATACTTTATTAATTACTTGGAATTTGAATGCATGCATAATCCTTTTTTTTCACCGCATAGCATAGCATATCAAATATACATATATACTTGTAAAGTTAAAGTTCATATACCTAACATTTTATGTAATTCGGTTCAGTTTTATTAATATAAGTCTTATTATTTTTTTTATTAAAGCTAGAAAATAAATTAAAACTAGTGATGTCTAAGCATAGAATGTCAAAATTAGTACAGAAAACTGACATCCAGTCTCAGCAGCGCTCACACGTATAACGTGATTTCAAACGCTGTTAAAAAAATATAAGTGATAAAAAATTTTAACTTTTCGATAGGTTTTCAATCCAGCATTAGTGGTAAGAGGTATGTCGTCCCAATGTGAAGACGCATGCTCGATTCTCACTTTGACTAGTTTGAATGATGTATGGGTGAAGAGACAAATCAGGACTTTAATCCCAACAGTGGGCGATGGTTTACTGATTCCATCCGATTTCCGAACATCAGGGAGGTATAGTCTCATGGAGGTCGAGGAGTCAATAGCCCCAAAAATAATAGATTTACACTTGAGATTCTTTACTGATAAGAAGAATTATAAAGTTAACTAATAAATTGATTATTATAAGATAAATATGCAGTTTATCTATCATTTTGTCCACATTAAAAACGATCTATAAATAATTTATTAATTATATTTGATGAGAAAAGTAGTAAATCTATCTATCTACCTTTCTAATAAAGTAAAATAAATATGGACACTTGTCATACTTTGATTAATTCTCACAATGTTTTTCCCTTCAAAAATAATATACCCTAATATATGCAATAAATTAATAATTATACACTTTCTTTTTACACTATATTTATATAATATCCATATATTTTTATAAATATAAATATTAACATATTATTTTACTATATACTTCAAAATACTTGGTGAGTTCCAAAAATCAACAACAAATCATGTTTCTCAGATAAAAATTGTTTCGGGTTTTTTTGTGGAAGTTAAATTTGATTTTATGGGTCAAAAGTTGGTAAATAGATTGTTTGGTACAAGTTAACTACATTTAGGTCAAAATTTGTTACGGGTCAAAAATGAAAATTTTGAGTATTTTTAAAAGTTTGAGAATGCAAAATAGATTATTGTCAAATTCGTTATGGGTTCAAAGTGTTGACTTTAAAATGTCAAAAGTATGAAAGTTAGAATTTTAAACATGATTCGGGTTTCAAGTTTATTTTTAAGGGCATTTTTGAAATAATCAAAAGCTTTGAGATTTGGCAAATTGACTATTTTCCCCTCAACTATTAAAATTTAAGAAAAGATTGCGATCACTTTCGACATGCCACCCCCATGCTTCTAACTTTTATCAATTTTGAAATATTTATGTCAATATTAATTTTTCCTTCAATGGTGATCAGAACGTTGTATGGGGAAGCATGCTATGCAAAACTATGCTCAAATGAAACAAAATATTCACAAAATTGAATGAGTTAACATGTTATTTTTTTATGTTGTCATTATAATAAAGTCGAAAAGCCTTCTGGAACTTATCAAAATCTTTTTTATAGTGTAGCTCAGAAAAACATAGTTCTTGAAGAATATCCATTGCTACAATTTAACATCCTACTTTCATTTGATGGGTGGTAAATTGATAAATATATCAATAAAGGTAACGCCTCTTTTGTATTTAGGCTGAGTGCTTAGAACTACTATCATATTAGAAGTCTTGTTTTCGAAATTGGTTCATAACTAAAATTCTTTCAATTATAAATATATGACACCGAGAATGAATTTTTCAATAGAAATAAGCATTCTCGGGTACGATTTTGCACAAACATTTTTTTTATTATAAAAAAATCATTTTGTGATATAAATAAAATCAATTTATGTTTACATTGTATAGATACAAGCATAAATATAATACATATTTTTTCATATACGCTATGTAATTATTTGTTTTATTTATAATTTTATAATTTGAATTAACACATGTGTGACACGACTTTAAAACCAGTATATATATATATATATATATATATATATATATGAAAATACATAAATAGAAAGGGGGAAAACAGGAACATCTCATTTGGGTTGTCAAACAAACTCATCAATCAATCAAGTCAACCACATTAAACCATTAAACCTGATAACTACGAGCTCTGATTCGATTCGATTTCATATCCTCTCATCCACATTGCCTGTTTCTGAAGATCTGTACTGCGTAATTAGAGGTATGCATCGATTTTAGGGTTAATTCTCCTCGAAATCATTGATTTTGATTCATTTGAGCTTTCAATTGTTAGAAATTGGAGAATGTGGGCTTAATTACTGTTTGATTGATTGATTGCTGTACACTAAACATTAACAGTTGCTTAATTGATTTGAAATTAGTTTGACCTAATTTTATTGTGATAGAATGTCTTGTAATCTGAATCTGGAATTATAGTTAATAGTTTTTTAGGATAATCTAACACTTGCAATTAGAGGTGTTTGGTTTCATCAACAAAAGTCAAAACCGGTTTACGATCGGTTTTGGTTCGGGTTGAAACCGGTTTCATGACCAGTTTATGATCGGTTTTTGACCCGTTCTTGGCCCATTTTGACTGGTTTTGGTTCGGTTAACCGGTTTCTGTTGAGAGAATTACAAACCAATTCCGAACCTATGGATTCAATTGGTTCCAAACCGGTTTCTAGATAATCGGTTCCAAACCAGTTCGATTTTCGGGTTGCTTCAGTTAACAGGTTTTTTTTGCCCACCTTGGGTTGTAATAGTAATTTAAGGCCGCCGTTGTGATCTAATTTACTTGATTACTTAGTCATATCTCTGTATTTATTTATTTACGTATTTATTTGTTTTCCTAATATGAATTCATTGCAAATGCTGTTAGATTCAAAGATCAACTTAAATCTGAACCAGTAAGAAGCACATTGACTGCATATATGTATTGTACTTCCACATTCACATGAAAAATAATATGCATAATTGTTTAATGTAAGCTGTAAACTGTACAAGTTTTCATATTTAATAAACTTTTGGTTTTGGTGTTTATCAGGGATCTGTACAATGGCAAACTCCAATAGGCCTTCAACGATGAAAAGTATGATGTACAATGGAAAGCACTCGTTACTCCCCCCTAAAAGCCCATTTCCCAGCACTGCTCCATCATACGCTGATTATGTCTCAAACTCTGCAATTGGGCCTGGGCCGAAAGGCCCACCAAAGTATAGAGAAGGGAATCCACATCATCAACGTACCTCATCTGAAAGCGTTCTGATAGAAGAACAACCTGATTGGCTGGATGATCTTCTTAACGAACCCGAAACACCAGTAAAACGAGGGCACAGGCGTTCATCAAGTGACTCGTTTGCATACATGGAAGCTGCTAATGCTGCTTACAATGAATATCAAGCACAAACCGGAAACCGTTTGAGAAATTTGAGTCCTGCTCCTTCATGGGGATCTCAAGACTTTGACTTGTATAAAGATTTTCAAACCCCGTCTTTTTATGCGGATCCGAATGCGATGTTTAATAATAAGAATCATCCATCAACACATAACTATGTTCTTCAACGCTCTAAATCTCCCGGTTTTTCACGAGAAGGTGATAAAAATGCCTCCATTGCAACTGAGAAAAAAGAAGCGGTTGAATCTGCACGGAAAGATCCAGATACTTCTGAAAGAAAAGATCCTACTGGCAACAAGGGTTCCACATCAGAAACAGACACAAAACGGGCCAAACAGTAAGCATATTGACTAGTTAATTTCTTTCTCTGCTGGTTATATAGACAAATGACCCTATCTAATACCGTCTTAGTTATAAGTTTTCCTGTAGTGTTGTCATACTCGAATAGGCCTGTAAACGAACCAATAGTGAATTGTTTCGCGGGAAGTTCATTTATGTTTGTTCATTTAATAAACAAACGAACATGAACACAATTTTTGTTTAATTAAGAACGGAAATGAACAAATGTCTCATTCGTTCTTTTACATTCGTGAACGTTTGTTTATTTTCGTTCGTTTATGCTCATTTATAGCTGTTCATTCATATAAATATGCATTCAAATTTATTTAATACTAATATCAATATGATTATCATATTTTGAAACCCTTTGTTTGGATATATCTCCAATTTTCAAATGTTTGATGTTACGATGATGTTATTTTAGTCTTTAATTTGGATATTCACGTTTACTTTTAACTCGTGTTGGTTTATGCTTGTTCATTTGTATTCGTTTATATTCATTTTTGTATCTATGAACATTGGTTTACGTTCGTGAACCATTCGTTTAGGATATTAACGAACGGACATTAGTGAACACGAACACTTTCATTTTCTTAACGGACGAACACGAACAAGTAATCCGTTCATTTAAATTCTCATGTTCGTTTGTTTCTTCGGTTAAAGTTAAATGAACGAACTAGCTCTGTTCATGTTCTTTCGGTTCGCTTGCTTAATAAATGAACCTATCTAATAGCATCCATTAATCTTAATGACCTAATACAGGCAATTTGCTCAACGTTCGCGGGTCCGGAAGCTTCAGTATATTGCTGAGCTGGAAAAGAATGTACAAGCTTTACAGGTAGATTAGAACACAAAAAATACGTCTCGCATCTATTCAAACCAGGTCGTATTAATATATTATATCTGCTATGTTTGCAGGCAGAAGGTTCTGAGGTGGCTGCTGAGGTGGAATTTCTAAACCAGCAAAGTCTTATTCTGGGCATGGAGAATAAAGCGTTAAAACAACGGTTAGATAATTTGGCTCAGGAGCAACTTATCAAATACAGTAAGTTTCTACTAAAATCATCTAACCTTTGTAATCATGTGACACTAATTATCTTTAAAAGAATCAAACAACCTCATGGAATCAACTTGTTTTATCAGTGGAGCATGAAGTTCTTGAGAGGGAAATAGGGAGACTGCGGGCCTTATATCAGCAACAGCAACAACCACCACCACCGCCACCAAACCACCGGCGAACCGCCAGCAAGGATAAACTCGAAGCTCAATTTGCAAACCTTTCTTTGAAAAAAGATTCTGGTTCTACAAGTGATGTGACCGGTCCACTCCAAATATGATCCAAATGCAAAACAACCATTTGCAAGTTTCTCTAGTTTATTAGCCTTTGGGGCTCAGCCCGTGTCTGTATCGGTCCGGGCTGTTTCTGTCTTGCTAAATTTAGTATCTTGCTCTGCACCTGGTAGCCAGTTGGAGACTCACCGGAGGTGTTAACCATGGAACGTGATGTGAGGTCTCATGTTCTCGCATATGCTAGCTGATAATTATTTTGTGCGATGTTGTTGGAAATTTGCTTAATTATTGCTCTCGGTGACGTTTCTTAATTGAACTTGTTTTTGTAATTGTTGTAGTTAGAAGTGTGAGACAAAAGCTCTAGCAGATTTGATGTTTTTTTACTTTAGTGAAAGGTGGTGAGGAAAGTTTAAATCTGGGTCTGACACCAGAAGAACTGAGCTGATAAGTTGATTTTATTTATTTGAAAATTTTTATCAGGTTGAATAAACGTTCTAAAGATTAGTAGTATAATTTGTGAGAATGTGTAACCATGACACTTTGTACTTGCAACAAATTTTGGAATCTTGGAAATGCCTTGCGAGAAAAATAATAAAATAAAAGCTTTTATAAACCTTGGCGAATCAAGTTGATTAATGGGTTAAAATGGGTTTGTGTCAAACTTGATTCTTGTCAAAACGGGTTCCACGAGAATGATTTCACCTTCAATTGTGTTCTTTTACAATAGAAAAAGACATGTAAAATGAGTTCCCCTACTATAATAATTGATTTATAGTAGGGTGGCGGGTGACGATTAGGTGAAGCTACGGCAGAGGGAGAGGGATGAAAGTGAAGGTCGGGAGGGTGGGGATGATGTGGTGGTTAGGGCTGTTATTTTTACCCGAAACTCGAAACCCAATTCGAAAAAACCCGTACTCGAACTTAAACTAACCCGTCTCGAAGAACCCGAACCTAAAAAAAGACTAACCCGAACACGAACCAGAGTAATTTGGGTTGGTTCTCGGGTTTGATTTATAAGTTCCGGGTCAACCCAAAAAACCCGAATAAACTTTTCGTTTTGAAATTAAATATATTTTTAGGTATAATAAGCTAAGTCATAGCCACTAAAGTTATTAGAATCTGGCTCTAATCGATTGTTGTCATTCTAACTATTATAGATCGATTGCTTATTATTAATTTATGTTTTCCGTTTATTACTAATAGCAACCGAAACGAACAACCAAATCAAACCCGATTGAATACGATTAAGGTTCGAGTTAGTTTTACTCTTCTTTTGAATTATTTTTTCAAGTTATGTTGGTTGTTATATGATTATCTATCTATAATATATATAAACGAAACCCCTAAAATCCTACGTGTCGCGATGTGGTCGCTCCCCCCTTTTATGGAAGCAACCAGATTACTTAATTTTTAAATGAAGGCCTCTCATTGATTTAACCCAAATTCATGGGTATGTGTCTTACAAAGACCAGATAACTATTAAACAGGTTATAACATCTCATTAAATTAAAAATTAATCTTACCAATTATTTGATATGAAAATCCTATAAAATAGGGATATACTAAAATTTAATATCCAATTTAAAAAGAAAAAGATATTATTTATAATTAATAAACAATTTTATAGTAAAAAACATAAGCTGGTAATGGGTCACCAAATCCAAATAACCTTTAAACGGGTTATCACATATCATTTATTTATGAAACCATTTCATCATCAAACTCTAAGTATATTATTAACTTTCTTACAATAAAGAAAATTAAAATCCAAAAAATAAATATTAAAAACGAAAAATGTAAAACATCCATTCTCTTAAGCCATTATATTGCTTTATTTGTAAATGAAGGCTTCTCACGCATTTAACCCGAATTCACGGGTAAAGGTCTCACAAAACCCAGATAACTCTTAAACAGGTTATAACATCTCATTATATTAAAAATTAATCTAATCAAATATTTGATATGAAAATCCTATAAAATAGGGATATACTAAAAATTAATATCCTATTTTATTTAAATAAATATATTATTTAAAATTAAGAAACAATTTTATAATAAAGAAAATAAAGGGTAATGGGTATCACCAAACCCAGATAACTTTTAAACCGGATTATAACATATCATTTATTTATGAAACCATTTCATCATCAAACCTTAAGTATATTAATTATTAACTTTCTTACAATAAATAAAATTAAAATCCAAATATACATATATAAATATTAAAAATGAATAATGTAAAACAACCCCGTAATACGGGGGACAAAATCTAGTTTGTGTTATAAGCAAAGAAGAATATGTTGTTTTAATTTTAGCATTGTAATTTTTAATTTTAATTTTTTTTTTGTTTTTTTTCTTTTGTTTGTTTGTTTTCTTGGATATTCGAAACCCGATTAACCCAACCCGAAAAGACCCGAACCCGAATTACCCGAACCAGAAAACCCGTGAGAGATTTGGGTTGGGTTTTGGGCCAAGATTTAAAACTTTAAAACCCGAAAACCCGACCCAAAAAATGCCGAAAAACACCCCTAGTGGTGGTGGGTAGTGCATGTTTATTTTGATTTCTAAAGTTTTAAGTTAGTAAGTTTTATAAGACAAAACAACAAAACTAGTCCTTTATGTTTGTATGCTGTTTCATTGGACGTCCTTTGGCGAAAGAAATGGCAGAAATCATCTTTTATGTTTAAAAACTCTATCACGTTACGTCCTTTCGCACTAACCCAGTTAAATTTTTTCCTTAAATCTGGTCATGTGCAAAACACACGAGGGTCGTTCGACTTTTGCTCCTTGAGGGATTATTTGTCCAGATAACTCAACCTTTTAGCTAAAATGAAAATACATAAAGATAGCTCCCTCTCTCTCTCTCTAAAAACCTGCAACTTCATTCATATCTCTCTCTCTCTCTCTCTGCACCATTACCATAACCATATCCAACTCCGACCACCATCATCCTCTCTCTCTCTATAAATCATCTCCATCCGCCACCATACTCTCTCTCTAAATCATATCCAGCCACCACCATGCTCTCTCTCTCTCTAAATCAACCAGATCTAATTAACCTACAACAACAATTCAACATAATTGGAGCAATCTTTACCTATAGAGGAGATAGAGAAGTGGAGGCGGTAGGTAAGTAAGGCTCAGATGTGGTGGTAGGTGGTGGCTAGGAAGGTGGGAGATCGAGTGTACAACGGCGGATGAATCTTGTATGTTCAATTTCAAGTTAATTTTCAACATCCCCCAAATTTAGTTGTTAAATGTATCTAGGGCTTGTATTTTTTTGCTTGATTTAGGAGAAATGCATAAAATTGACATTTGAGCTATTTAATCTTGATATCTTGAGTCTATGTGGTCGGAGTAGGTCATGGAGTGACCACATGTTCGTCGGATATTGGTCCGGCACGCGCAGCGCCTGATCTTGATAGATCTGCAGCGGCTGCCGGAGCGGTGGGTCCATCTGGTGTAGGGCGACCCGGAAACTGGAGGCGTCAACAGGTGGTGGTGATGGTAGGGGTGGTTAATTTTATAGAAAGAGATTGAAGATGGGGTGGATGGTGATGGTGGATATCGAAAAGAGGGAGTTTTCTTTATTTTCTTGGTTAATAATTATGTATATTTACGAAACTACCCACATAGGCCTTGCACATGACCATATTTAACGAGAAAAGTTAACTGGGTTAGGGTCAAAGGACGTAACATGAAAGAAATTTGAAACATACAGTATGCTTTCTGCCATTTGTTTCGCGAAAGGACGTCTATTGTAAAAGCGTCTAAACGTAAAGGACGTCTTTTACTGTTTTGTCGTTTTACAATAATGATCCGGATTTACTTGCATAATTTGAGTAGCCCAAATTTATCGGTTTGAAAATTTGAATTGACTCAAATCTATATACCGTTTTTTAATGGATTCAAATGAACCCATAATCAATTAAACAAGCTCCATGTGCATTCATAGGGACTTTGTCAAACAACAAACATTTTATAATAACAGTAGTAGCAGAAGAGAAGGAGCAGCTGCAGTACTACTAATATAATAATAATGATTAATAATACACTGATGACGTGGGTACTCATACCTAGTCACAAGCTAAAGAAGCCTAACAACTAAGAAGTTACAAGCTCTAGCTGTTAAGTTGGAAAGCTTGAAGCTTCATCACCATAACTGGGCTGGCAAGAGAAGCTCCTCGTTACAATACACATTAGGTTGACACATCTGATGTGACATAAAGCTAAAGTCTAACACCTCTTATGTGACATAAAGCTTAAGTATGATGAGAAGCAATTATGTCTGTTTGCAGGCTCAAAGCAGACTACAAGTTACATCAAAGAGGGATGGCTTGCCTGAGTAAGCTAAAAGGAGGAGTTGACTCATTCATCTTATAGAATCTTAAGCTTCCCCGGGGAAGCTCCCACCGTGCCTATAAAAGGAGACCACCACATATTGTGTTATCATCTCATTCTCTCTACTCTCTCTTCGTTACAACTCTCTCACTCTCTCACTATATTTCCATACTCTAGAATAATACTCTCCAGAATATTATCTCTAAAATACTACCTACTAAGAGGTCTCCCTCTCTAGAGTAATTATCATTAATTGAGCTGTTAGTCCTCTGAGCTGCTAGGTACACGAGCTGCTGAGGCATAACACTATCAGCTCACTCCAATCCCAACGACCAGTCACCGGTAAGCAGCCTGAAATCGCCTCAGCTGCTCTATAACCGTTCTGTCTCAACCACTATCTCCTCTTGCATTCTCTATCTCTATTATATATATAGGAATTGATTCTTTTCAGAAGTATTTTTAGGGCAAGAAGTGCGAGGAACCAATCATAATTTTTCTTCTTATTTATTTAATTATTAATTATAAGGTCATGTTAGTCAAGTGAACAATTTTCTTTTTGTGGTAACTATTAATTACTATTAGTAAGTTACAAAACAGAATATTGTAACTTAAATTTTATTTGAATATTAACCTGTATTTACTTTATTTTATTTTGCTTATTAGATGACACATATATCTTCCATGAATTTTTAATAATTATTATAAAATTATCAAAATTATCGTGTATATTCCAATTATATGAAACTCACACGCACGCCATACACTTTAAGATTATTATTATTATTATTATTATTATTATTATTATTATTTGTGTTAATGCTATTATTTGGTAAGCGATATATATTTTATCCATATTAATATTTTCAAGTAATTGAATTTTATTAATAACTACCCGATATTAAGTATTAATAACATTATATATATGTTTAAATGAAACATTAATTTAAAAACAAATTCATATATATATAAAGAACATGGAAGAATTTATTCGGACCTTTGAACTAGATCGGTTTAGTACTATAAATGAATAAATAAATAAATATGAATAAATAAATAAGTAAAATAATATTTGTTTTATAGTATTATATGTATATATATGTATGTTTATGTGTATATGTGTATGCATACCTATGGCGCAAAGCCATGGCCAAAATAACACTTTCGAGGTTCGGTTTCGCTAAAATAATGTTTGTTTATTATTTTCATTAATATGAAACAAAAAGAAAACAAGGAATTTTAATAAAATAAAATAAATAAACAAAACCGGGTACATGGGGTTCGAATCTGGGCCTGAACCGGTTCCAGACTTATCATACACACACACACACACACCAGCCAACGAGCTGGTGTGTTAGTTTGTGAGAAATAACCTGCAGATTAATATATAACCAATTTCGAGTTTAACCCCAAATCCACTTTAAAACCCTAGAATCTTGAACCCGCTTATTTGTTTGTTGTTTGTTTAAATTGATTTGGGGGTTTTGGCTATCGATTGAAAACAATTGTTAATCATAATTCAGTTACCAGAATTGGTGATTAAACAGGGGAGAACGATGACTAGACTTCACGGCCTAGACTCGGACCCAAATCACGTCTTAACAGCTTCGTATATGATAATTGAGTTAGGGTTTTGATTCGTGATGTTGTAGTATTGTGTGTGTAGGTTTAATTGAGTTTTCATTGTGTTTATATAGCAATTTAGAGCCTAGGTAAGCCGTGTATTCAATTTTGGTCAATATGTCACACCCTAATCTAAGGCGGAAATGTCGGGGCGTGAGCATGATTGCTCATAGCTCGAGGTAACTATTATACAATAATTGTGACAATATCTAATAATTTATTTAATAAATTCCAATCACAATATCCATAAATAGACAAATAATCCATAACAATATCTTTTAACAAAAATAGAAATAATCCAAATAACTTAAATTAAATTGTTCTTGATAATAAAGCCTGTGGTCTCATTTAGCAATCCAATACTCCATCCTTAGTTCAAGCGATAACCTGCATATGCGTAGAAAATAGAATAGTTTTGTCAACAATAATGTTGAGTGAGCAAGTCATCAGTTTTGCAATGATATATATAATATGAAATATAGAAAAACGTAAGTAAAGCGGTAAATGTAACCAAACCAATGAGAAAATAAGTGTTAAGTGAACCATTGCCAAGCGAATTGAGCGCCGTTTAAACTAGATGATCGTATGATCATACTATATGAGAATATGGTGGACCTCTCCAAATGCGCAAAATAACCAAGTAAGCAAGTAGCAATTATGTTTAGCAATTCACACACCATACAACGTTTGCTAATGTTAAGATATATATAATACAAATACTTTAAGTACGTATACGCCCTCAAAATATTAGAAAATAAGTAAAACGGGGGAATGACAAAACTCACCTTAGATATTAAGTGAGTTAATAAAATATTAAGAATAAATAAGAGTCTTCCGATTAACGCGCCAAACGAAGATAATCAACATGACCTGAAACTTAGAGGTATGAAAGTATAAGTAAAAACGAACTTAATGCCACTGGAATCAATCCAAACGGATAAGTAGAACTTGAGTTATGTTAATTTTAATAGTTAAACGAGTCGAATCCTGACCAGAATCTGAACTTTGAGTCGGAAGTCGGGTTTTGGTCAGAACCCTTAAAATTTTATTACGAGAAGAAAAGTCTTCTGGACCAAACGTTGAGTCCGACCAGAAGTATGAGAAAACGATAAGTCAAACAGATTGACTATTTTGCCTTTTTAGGTTTTTAAAGCAATTGACCAGCCAATACCCTTCAATATCAGAAATTGATTGAAGGTTATCAACTAGGAAATGTTTATGAATGAAAACTCAGTTTACAACTTAGCCGGAAAGTGAACGAACAATGAGATATAACAAGTCATAGGTCCTTAAACTTGCAAAGTCAACCGGTTTATGAACGGTTCTTCAACAAAACACCAAAAATCAAGAAGAATATGAGATGGAAGAGAGGGTGATGGCTGAGAATGATATCTAGGGTTGGGGTAAAGTTTTGTGACAGAGATTTGAAGGTTGTTTATATAGGAAAAGCTATAACGAACTATTTATGGGCTTTTTTACTCGATTAAGCAAGTAAATATGGTTTTATTGATAAAATCAATAAAATAAACACAAAGATTCGTTCTTGGGCAGAAGGAAACTAATTAGGACTTGTATTTTGACTATAATACGTTTACTTGGTCCTTAATCTACTCAAACGTGCCTAAAATACTTGATTTTATACCATAAACGAGCTAATAAACGATAACGAACTAAGATTCTGCCCATCTAGGCCACCCCGCTGCGCGGCCAACATGTGGGCTAGCCACCGTGCGGAGACCCGGGTGTCCAAGAGGTAGGTTTCACAAATTGACAACTTTAGTCCCTTTAGTTTTTATTTGACCATTTTATGAACATTTTAAGATATAAATAGGATTTAAACAATGAATAAACATGAAGGGCTAAAAGTGAATAAAAGGAAAATTAGTAACTCATAATTGCAAAGTATTATTAAGGATTAGGATCCGAATATCGTGCAAATACGGATAAAACAAAACAACCGACTACGATAAAAACCCGAAATGTCAGTATCCCCTACTTTTAGGAATTTCGTCCCGAAATTAGAGAATAGCTGTAGCGAACAGATGAGGATACTTCTCCTTCATTTGATCTTCACATTCCCAAGTAAACTCAGCTCCTTGATTCGATTCCCAACACACCTTGACTAACGGTAATACGACTATGCTTCGTAACTTTAACCTTATGGTCCTTGATCTCAATGGGTCTTTCAACGAAATGCATGGTCTTATCAGTACGAACTTCATCGAGAGGTATTTTGAAATTACCCTCGGCAAGACACTTCTTCAAGTTAGAAACATGAAATACCGGATGAACATTTGAGAGTTCAGATGGAAGTTCGAGTCTATAAGCAACAGGACCAATACACTCAATGATTTCAAAAGGACCAACGGAACGAGGAGATAACTTCCCTTTCTTTCCAAATCTCACAACACCTTTCCATGGATATACTTTGAGTAGAACACGATCACCAACGTTAAACTCGAGACATTTCCTACGTTTATCCGCATAACTCTTTTAACGACTACGAGTAGCGAGTAAATTTTGGCGGATTTGAGCAATACGATCAGTCGTTTCTTGAACTAACTCCGGACCAGTAACTTGAGATTCTCCAACTTCATTCCAACAAATAGGAAAATGACATTTTCGGCCATAAAGAGCTTCGAAAGATGCCATACCAATGCTAGAGTGAAAGCTATTGTTATACGAAAACTCAATAAGTGGTAGATGAATATCCCAATTGCCCCCCAAAATCGAGGACACATGAGCGAAGCATATCTTCAAGGTTTTGAATCGTGCGCTCAGATTGACCATTAGATTTCGGATGATAAGCATTACTAAGATCCAAATGAGTTCCCAAAGCGGATTGAAGAGACTTCCAAAAACGAGAAGTGAAACGACCATCTCTATCGGAGATAATGGTTAATGGAGTTCCATGATGACAAACAATCCTTTCAACGTAAATATGCGCCAATCGATCAACAGAATACGTTTCCTTGATGGGAATGAAATGAGCAGACTTCACCAAACGATCGATGATTACCCAAATACTATCATGTTGCTTTCGGGTCGAAGGAAGCTTAGTAATGAAGTCCATAGCAATATCTTCCCATTTCCACTCTGGAATGGGAGGTTGCTCGAGCAAACCATAAGGTCGATGATGCCCGGCTTTGACTTTAGAGAAAGTTAGACATTTCGCAACGTAGAGAGCAATGTCTTTCTTCATTCTGGTCCACCAAAAGATGGAACGAAGGTCGACGTACATTTTACCAGTACCGGGATGTACGGAATATCGTGACTTATGAGCTTCGTCCATTATGAATGTGCGAAGGTCATCACAATCGGGAATCCATAATCAATTAAGGAAATAAATTAAACCATTGGGCTTGGTTTCTAACTGAGATTCCGCACCACACGACATCTCGTCATACATGTTGCCTTCGGTGACCGACTCGTGTTGCGCATTAAGAACACGCACTTCGGGATCATTTTGAACAAGAACACAAGTAAGCAACACGGATTTGACTTGTTTCTTATGGCTAAGAGCGTCGGCCACGACATTCGCTTTACCGGGATGGTAGCGAATCTCGCAATCATAGTCGCTAAGAAACTCGGCCCAACAACATTGTCTCATGTTGAGTTCCTTTTGGTCGAAAATGTGTTGAAGAATCTTATGATCGGTAAATACTACGCATTTGGTACCATAGAGCTAATGTCTCCAATTCTTTAAGGCGAATACAACGACACCAAGCTCGAGATCATGCGTCGTATAATTCTTTTAGTGAACATTGAGTTGTCTCGAAGCATACGCTATAGCCTTGCCTCGTTGCATAAGAATACAACCTAGGCCTTGGTTAGAGGCATCACAGAATACAATGAAATCTTCAACACCTTTGGGAAGAGGAAGAATAGGAGCATTACAAAGCATGTCCTTAAGAGTTTGAAACGTTTCCTCTTGCTTTGACCCCCACTCGTAACGTTTACCTTTATGTGTAAGAGCGGTGAGGGGCAATGCAATCTTCGAGAAGTTACGAATGAAACGAAGGTAATATCCCGCCAAACCAAGAAAAGAACAAACTTCGGTGGGAGACGTCGGTGTCTTCCAATTCTTGACGGCTTCAATCTTTGCGGGATCAACATCGACACCTTTGTCGTTAATGATATGGCCCAAAAATTGAACTTCCTTAAGCTAAAACTCACACTTCAAAAACTTGGCATACAATTGTTCCTTCCATAGGAGGTCAAGGATAGCATGTAGATGCTCTTTGTGATCGTTTTCGAATTTCGCGTAGATCAAAATGTCATTGATGAAAACAATTACGAATTTGTCCAAGTAGGGTTTACACACACGGTTCATGAGATCCATGAAAACTGCGGGTGCGTTGGTTAGCCCAAAAGGCATAACACAAAATTCGTAATGCCCATATCGAGTACGGAATGCAGTCTTGGGTATGTCCTCTTCATTAACGCGAAGTTGATTATAACCCAAACGGAGATCGATCTTCAAGAAGCAAGCGGCTCCTTGAAGTTGATCAAAAAAATCGTCAATACGAGGGAGCGGGTAACGGTTCTTGACGGTAAGCTTGTTGAGTTCACGGTAGTCGAAGCACATACGAAATGATCCATCCTTCTTCTTTACAAACAAAACAGATGCGCCCCAAGAAGAATAACTCGGGCGAATGAAATCCTTATCGGAGAGTTCTTGTAGTTGGCTCGAAAGCTCTTGCATTTCGGACGGTGCAAGAGGGTAGGGTGCTTTGCAACGGGATTAGCTCCAGGTACGGGGTCAATATGAAACTCGACTTGACGAATAGGAGGAAGTCCAACAACATCATCGGGAAAGATGTCGGAAAAATCACGCACAATGGGAATATCTTGAATCTTCTTCTTCTCCTTATCTTTCTCCACCACGAGCGCCAAAAAGGCAACGCACTTCTTACGCAAATAACGTTGAGCTTAAAAACATGACATGAGATTAAGCTTAGAAGCAGGCGTACTACCGAATACTTTAAGAATACAACCATCTTGAAGAGGTATACGAAGGAACTTCTCAAAACAAACGACCTCAACGTGATTCAAAGTTAACCAATCCATCCCAACTATGACATCAAAACTAGTCATTTGCATGGGAATAAGATCTAAGCGGAACTTGACCTTATTAAGAACTATGACACAATCCCGAACAACCGAATCTATGGTAATCGAATTCCCATTAGCTACTTCTACGGTAAAAGGCTTAGACAACCTATCCCAAGGTTTATCAATAATGTATGCAAAGTCTAACGAGATAAAACTTTTATCGGAACGGTATCGAATAACACGGAAGCAGAATGGTTATTAACAAAGAACGTACCATTCACCACATCACTAGAGCTTTGGGCTTGATTCACATTCGTCATGAAGGCATGACCATTCGTACCTTGAGGAGTTGGTGCAGCTCGATTAGTCGGAGAGGCTTGGATAGCGGGGACTTGAGCAGTAGCAGTTGGCGAAGCCATAAGTTGCGGAACTTGAGGAGCATAGGTATGCGGTGCAAAGCTTTGAGGGATCGGGGGTTGGTAAGTTTGGACTTGATAGGCTTGGCTAGTATGATATGGTGCAGGCATAACTTGGGCTTGATGAGCATAGTAAGGAGGAGGCATCACATGGGCTTGATTGGCACGGGCTAACAATGGGCACATATTGCGGAGATGACTAGGATCACCACAATGGTAGCAAACATGGGTATTTGGAACACCGGCTTGAGCTTGGGGGTTATTAGCAGCTCGAGGAGTAGACGGTGCGGGTTGTTGTGGAGCGGCTCATGCCTTCGAAGGTGCACGACAAGTATTAGGAAGATGCCAATAACGGTTACACGAGGTGCAAAGATGGCAAGTGGCAAATTGCGGGATGATGGCGGTTACAGATTGAGCACAGAGGATGCGGTCTATTATACGGCTTCTTTTTGGGTGCATTTTGGTTCGGGGCTTGGTTGTTGGGTTGGTTCACAGCATAGTTTTGGTGTTGGTTTTACATTTTTGGCCATTGTTGTTGTTCTTGTGGTAATGGTTAGAGTTGTTGTTTTGAGCAAGCTTAGGGCCGGCTTTAGCATCAGTAGAGGATTCGGCTTTACTCTTTTCAGCAGCAGGCTTGGAGTCCTTTCGAGATAGTGTACCATCTCGAACGTGATCATCAGTCAAGGAAGCAGCGAGGGCTATGGCTTCCTCAATCGTTAGAGGGTCTCGACTGACAACTGCGTCACGGAATACAGTAGTTAGTCCAAGGATATACTTGCGGATACCGCGGAATAAAAGGGTTACAAGATGAGGTACCACCCGGCTCAGTTCCTTGAATCGGTTCGAATAAGTAGAGTTATCACCACCGATTTGTTTCAGCTCCCAAAATTCCGTCTCGAGCCTTTGCAGTTCATGCTCGGGACAAAACTCTCTCTTCATAGCTTCCTTTAGCTCCTCCCAACGCATGGCTAATACTTCATGAACACCTTGAAGGTCCTTGAACGTGTTCTTCCAAGTAAGGGCACGTTCCTCGAAAATGCTTGAGGGAAAATGAGTCCGTTTGTTTTCCGGACACTCACAGTGGATAAAGATGTTTTCCATCCTCTCAAACCAGCGGAGGAGTTTGGTAGCATCCTCCTCGCCAAGGTAAAGAGGAGGTTTGGCTCTTGTGAAATTCTTGTAATGGTAGTTGTTTGTCGGAGTTGCCGAAGTACTGGATCCATTCGAGTTGATGTTTTGAAGTTGAGCCACAACCTCGGGCAAAGCAGCAGCGGACTCTTTTGTGATGCGAACAGCCAAACGACGATCATGAGTAGTCGATGGACGGCGGTTGCTACGGCGATGAAGTTGAGAAGACATTCTGCATGGACCAAACGTGAAATATGATAAGGATTGGGTAAGTTGTGTAAACGAGTCAATGAAAGACAATGAGGAAATGTGACTAATACGTGCTAGCGATTTGTCTTGACTTGAGAGCAAGTCGCGATTTAAAATAAAGTGATCAACTTTTGAGATAGTTAATTAAATAAAATGTTTATTTCAAGTTAAAGCGTAAAACGTTGTTGGGTTGGGCTTTCCATGGGCTTCCCATGGTAGCTTAAAACTCAAAATAAATAACGAATTAAACCAAGTGAGTTGGCCTCCCATGAGCTTTCCATGGCAATTTGAATGGCCCAACTAAATCATAAAGTTAAGCTTCGAGAATTGGGCCTCCCATGAGCGTTCCATGGTAGTTTAAATGACCCCAATTACATAACGGGACTTAAATATTGAGAATTGGGCTTCCCATGAGCGTTCCATGGCATTTTGTTGGCCCAATTAAATAACGATTAATAAACAATTTGAGTTGGTCGGTCCATGAGCGTTACATGGCATTTTAACTGACCCAACTATTTAACGAATTATCAAATCAATGGAGTGGGTCAGCCCATGAGCGTTACATAGCATTTTAACTTACCCCACTAAATATTGATTAAACGAATAAAAATAAGTAGTTGGAGTATCTCGTGAACCACCACGGTGATATCCCCAACCAAATATCGAATTAAAATGGGTTGTGATATGAATAGTTGTAGTGCCCATGGATTGTCATGGATTTTCCACCCAACTAAACATTTAAAAATAATTAAAACACAATTTTGGAAAGTTTTCAAATTTAGCCATGAATCACCGTGAATTCTGTTTATAAAAGGAATGCAACCGTTTGATCGGTCACGTTTGATTCACTTAAGGTCCGGTTGTATGACATATTGTTCAGCTTTGGCCTAGGGACTCGAGTACTGTAGCCAGGTTATCCTCCAGGTAAGTAATAGCGTCTTACTTTTGGTTCTCGGAACCATTTTGCCAAGGCCCAACTCACAGTTCTCTAGTCCCCTACGGCTACTAACCAAACATGTCACACCCCCATACCGTAAGGAGAGGGAGTAAAAACAAATGTTGGGAATTCTTAAGAAATTTCCAAAAATAGAAAACAGTCTACTAAAGTTTTAAAATATTTTTAAAGATTTTGAAAATATTTTTAAAGATGAGACATATACTCGGATTTGGTGTGTGCAATATTTACTAAAAATAAAAGATAGTTTCCTAAAATAAAAGATATAATAAATCATTACTTAAAATAAAAATATGAGTAACTAATTACCTAAACGAAAATATATGCCAAATAATTCTCTAAAATAAAAGATATACCAATAACTAATTAACTACAATAGAAATATTTAACAATAATTTCCCAAAATAAAAGATTCAAATAATAATTACCCTAATTAAGCTATAAACAATTAAGGAGCACATAAAACAATTAAGATAGACACGTATATGGTTCCTAACATATGACTAGGACATTTTCTAACCACCTATCTTAAATCTTCGGCTCTGATACCAATCTGTCACACCCCAACCTAAGGCGAAAATGCCAGGGCATGAGCATGATTGCTCATAGCTCGAGGTAACTATCATACAATAATTGTGACAATATCTAATAATTTATTTAATAAATTCCAATCACAATATCCATAAATAGACAAATAATCCATAACAATATCTTTTAACAAAAATAGAAATAATCCAAATAACTTAATTTAAATTGTTCTTGATAATAAAGCCTATAGTCTCATTTAGCAATCCAATACTCCATCCTTAGTTCAAGCGATAACCTGCATATGCGTAGAAAATATAATAGTTTTGTCAACAATAATGTTGAGTGAGCAAGTCATCAGTTTTGCAATGATATATATAATATGAAATATAGCAAAACGTAAGTAAAGCGTTAAATGTAACCAAACCAATGAGAAAATAAGTGTTAAGTGAACCATTGCCAAGCAAATCGAGCGCCGTTTAAACTAGACGATCGTATGATCATACTATATGAGAATATGGTGGACATCTCCGAATGCGCAAAATAACCAAGTAAGCAAGTAGCAATTATGTTTAGCAATTCACACACCATACAACGTTTGCTAATGTTAAGATATATATAATACAAATACTTTAAGTACGTATACGCCCTCAAAATATTAGAAAATAAGTACCCATATGTCCTTAAAACATTTGAAAACAGTGTATAAAAAGGGGAATGATCAAACTCACCTTAGATGGAAGGCAAGTGATTAATAAATTCGACAAACGAACTAATGATTTAAGCGAGTCGTCCAATACGCGTCCAACGAGATTAATGATCAGAATCTGAAACTTTGTGATATGAAACTATAAATAAAAACGAACTTAATGCCGCTGGAATCAATCCAAACGGATGAGTAGAACTCTAGTTATGTTGATTTTAATGTTTAAACTAGTCGAGTCTGACCAGAATCCAAACTTCGAGTTGGAAGTCGGGTTTTGGTCAGAACCCTTAAAATTTAATTATGAGAAGAAAAGTCTTCTGGACCAAACGTTGAATCCGTCCAGAAGTATGAGAAAACGAGAAGTTAAAGTTGTTGACTGTTTTACCCTTCATCGGGTTTTAAAGCAGTTGACCAGTCAATACCCTTCAATCTCAGAAATTGATTGAAGGTTATTGACTAGGGAATACGTATGAACGATTTTACAGTTTACAACTTACCCAGAAAGTGAAAGGATTGATGAGAAACGGAAGTCAAAGATCCTAAAGCAAGCAAAGTCAAGGAACAAGTCTTGAATCTTTAATGATTATGCAAAAATCAAAGGGTTCGGAGATGAGCAGAGGCTAGTGATGGCTGGAGGAGGTCTAGTAGGGTAGATGAAGGTTTATAGCAGGGAATTATGATGTGTTTATATAGGAATAGCTAAACCGAACTACTTATGGACTTTTGGTCCGTTTAAGCAAGTAAATATGGTTTAAAGGAAAGAATCGTCGAAAGATCCATAAAGATCTGATCTTGGATAGTAAGAAACGATTTGGGGTTCATATTTTAGTTATAGGATGTTTACTTGGCCCTTAATTCACACAAATATGCTTAAAATAAACGATTTTATACCTTAAACGAACTACAAAACGATCTGCACAGCTTAGCCAAGGCGCCACGCGACGGGAGTGGAGGGTCTGCCCGCGCGGCGCTCCGGCCACCAAGGGTGGAGTTTCAATAATGGTAGATTTGGTTCTTGAACTTTGATATTTGGTTACTTATTGAACTTTTTATGAAATAAAGAAGAAATGGACATTATATAAACTATGAGGGGGTTTAAAGTGAACTTTGGAAACTTAATTACATATAGCTACTTGGTTTTGATTAATATTAATGATCCCAAAATATTTCCGGGCCGGGTTATACGCAAACGAATAAGGTTTCGAAAAATCCGAGATGTTACATTATGATTGATTTCGAATAAGATCATAGAAATAAAATTATTTAATCAAATAAACCTAAGTGCGCTGCTAACCTAAATAGCTGTAAGGTGCTAGGTTATTGGCAGGTCTTTGTTGATCAGGATTTCTAGATTTAGTTCTTCGTAAGGAGTCTGTCTAGAAACATGTTATGGTTTGTAAACGCTTTTAAAACTATTGGTATCCTAATGCTACTATGTTGGCGATAATCATATGCTTGCGGTATACATGACGTCAAGCGGCCACGCTTTTTTTTTTTGTCGGGGTGTGACAAATAGAAAAGAAGAACCACCAATTAAGACATATAAGCAATGGATATTTCGGGATTTGTTAAATTAAATTACGAATGGAATGAATATAGCATGTCATAACTAAATATTAATGATAGATAGACTATACACATGCAGCAACCAAGACTTGAAAGCATGAACCATTTGGTTACCCTAGGCTTATAATACATCGAACCTAACTGTTTGGGTTATTCGGGTTAACCTAATTTGAGATATTTCAACCCAAATGTCACACCCCAACCTAAGGCGGAAATGTCGGGGCGTGATTTGATTGCTCAAGCTCGAAGATACTATTATATATAAAATGTGACAATATCTAATTAATTATTTTATTCAAATAATACACACATTACCCAATTATAACAAACAATTTACAAATATGAATATAAGCTCAAATAATGTTTATCTTGATTATATCCTAAGGTCTTGTCTACGTATTCAAACTTCAATCTTCAATACAAGCAACCTACATTTGCGTATAAAATGGAGTTTTGTCAACATAAAGTTGAGTGAGAATATCACCAGTTTTGACACAACAATATAAATAAGCATGACGTGATAAGTGAGGTAAATATAATCAAACCATAAACAAGTAAGCATGAACACCTGCTATATGATTGATTGAATAGTAATCCCAATATACGATTGATTAAATGGTAACACAAGTAAGCAAGTAGCACGTATGTTTGATTAAATCACTCACAATAACACGTATGCGTTTGTTTGAATATATATATAGTATGAAATACGGATACATACGCATATGTCCCCAAAACATTTAGAAAATTGAGTAAAATAGGGGAATGATAACTCACCTTAAGCGATTACTAAATGCAATTAAACGAGCTAACGAATAAGCGAGTCGTCCACTACATGTCAAATGATATATATAATTCAAAATCTGAGATTTTAGGATACGATAATCTAAATAAAAAAGAACTCGTGGCCACTGGAATCAATCCAAACGGACATTTAGAACTCAAGTTATGTTTGTTTTAAGATTTAAGCGATCTGGTACTGACCAGAATCCGAACAGCGAGTCGGAAGTAGGGTTTTGGGCAGTAGTCTTAAAATTTTGTTACGAGAATAAAAGTATTCTGGGCCGAATATTGAATCCGACCAGAAGTATGAGAAAACGTTAAGTCAAACTTGTTGACTATTTTGCCCTTAAATGGGTTTGAGTCCAATTGACCACCGAGACTCCCTCAATCAGCAAAATTAATTAAGGGCTTTTGTTCTACAGATAAAAATCTACAATATTTAATAAGACAACTTACCTTAACAATGAATGGAACAAAAACTAATCGAGGTCAAAGGGTCTTGAAGCATGAAAGTCAACGAAGCCTTGAAGAAATTGAAGAAACCGACAATGGGGAAAGGGAAATTTCATGGATTTTAGATATGGTGGCTGGTATTGAAGTAATAATCTAGGGTTTTATGATATGTCTTGTTTAAATATTAATGGTTAAGGCTTATTAATTAAAAAATAACTATTTTAGGAAACCGAATAATCAATTAATGACAAAATCGGGTATAATAACTTAAAGATTCGGTTTGGACAGCAATAAAACAAAATTGGAATGTTTATAACATTAGTTTACATGTCTTGGAGCTTAAGTTTCATTAATTTAATCGAAAATAGAAAAGAATTGGCAAAACTAGTCCCTGTAGTTCCAAAAAATGCGATTTTTAGCCGTTTTAAGCGATTTTAAAGGTTGTTAAAGTCTATTTGGCATGATTAAAAGTTATGTAATTATAAAATAAGTTAAGCCAAGTTAAAAACCAATAAATACAAGTTTTAAATAGTTCGAAAGATCCGAATTACATTCTCGAATTAATTTAAACAAATACGAAAAATCCGAGATGTTACACCAAATACCGACCCGATTGTTTGTTCTCGGGTTCGGGTTTGGAGTTTAACCGGGTCGGGTTTATTCGGGTTGGGTTATTTGGATATCGGGTTCATTCGAGTTGGGTTTGTTATTCGGGTACAGTTAAAAAACACACCCCTTGTATGGTTGATGGCAAGTGAGAGAGAAGACAAAATAGCATGACCTGCTCTCATGATGAAGAGATGTCCAGGGATTCCGATTTGACTTCTGGTTATGATGAGGCATGGTCATTGATTTAAGTTGTCATTTGTTGATTTAGTTAGATATTTAGTTTATGGTCAATAAGGATTATTAGATATACTTCTAGTTGATTGGATGGAAATTCAGTAAGACTAAGCATCCACTAATTATTAAACGTTTTAGTTTGTTTCTAACTCGATGGCGTCTCGAAAATCCAGAACTTCACAACAACAAATAAACGCTCGAAGTCGTTTCATTGACGTTGATACTTTATAAAAATAATAATTATAAAATATAATCATACAACATAAGATTAAAACTTCCTGCTTCGCTTATATATATATGCTCGAGTCGTTTAAAATTATCACCAACGTCCTTGTTCGTCGAAAAAAATACGAAATTTCAAGTAATTTAAATGAAAATAAATTACTTATATGCAATGTATCGTGGATATGCTAGCCTATACTAGAGTTGTCGTGATTAAACTTAACAAAATTTAATCATGCAGGAATTGACGTTAAGAAATCATAATTACGCATTGTATGGAAAATGACCTATTTAACGGAGTGTCACACAACTGCCATGTATATTTTCTAAAATGGAAATTCCCTAAGGAAGGGTAATGAGATCCCATAGCTTATTTTCGAGTCCGGATGCCGACATTGCCGACGACCAACAAGTTGGAGTTTGTTAGTATATGGAATGTGACAAATGTTGGGAGTTGAACCGAGGAGTCGCATTGTCTTTGTATAAGATGCATGCACATAACGAGTGAGGGAAGGCTTCATGCGTGTATGACGAATGAGGAATTAAATAGAAGTTAACGAATGTGCATATATGGAAAGCATATGGGATCATGACGAATGAGAAGCATATCAGGCTTAGCGAATGTGATAATTCTCATGCATGGAAAGTATATAACGAATGGGTGTGTGTGTAACGAATGTGCATATATAGTATAAATAGAGTTAGACAATTAGTTACACACAACCGATATTCTTACGAGAGACCGTTTGTAACGTTACTCTGCCGAAATTTATATACGAGCTACAACAAGTTAATATTTACATCTTGTGTACGTGCTCGGTCGTTTTCGTTCACCGATTAGTACCGAAACGCACCGAAACATTCACCGTGTGTTTTCGGTTTCGTCGATCAATATCGAGTTCATCGATCCTTATCTGGAAAAACAAGTGGTATACGAATAAGGTCTTTCCATAGCCCATTCGCTAAACACCCTTAGCGAATGGGTATACCTTAAAGAATGAGCCTCCATTCGTTACACTATAGTAACGAATGGGCTCTTACATTAACGAATAGCCTAGTCTTAACGAATCAGGCCTCATTCGCTAAACATCCTTAGCGAATGAACCTTTATACATTAATTGTAAAGACTAAACTACCCCTAGCCTATTCGAACAGCTGCGGACACCAAATCCGTGCACTTACAGAGTTGAAGTAAACATGATTAGATATACCTTCCAAGGTCCCAAAAATAATGACATTTCAAACTTATAATGAATTTGAAGTATACAAATATTTACCAATAAAGGATCAAAGTGATGATATTTCAAACTTATAGTTGATCCTCGAAATAACTTTACCTTAAACAACAAAAAGTACCATTTCGATTAAAATTGATGCTCAGATTTGTATGTAGATCATACAACCCCGAAAATATATCCCTCTTTATCAAGCCTAAGCTTAAGAAAACATTAGTTAAAAGCAATAGTTAATAATCATTAAACACTTGTGTTCACTAAGAATAATCATGGCTTGTAGGATTTTTAAAAAATAATAAAACGGAACCATAATATTAATCAAAATGTAAACACATCAAAGTTCATCGTGAACAAAGTGATCCAAGAAGTTTGCCTCAATGCCCATATTAATGACACTGGCACTTGGTTTAGCAATCGTTTATTAAACTATAACCAAGTAAAAGTGGATGTTTACCTCTTTAAAACTAGGCGAACAATGAAACACTCTCGAAATATTTAATTCATATCTATACACTCTCGATATCTTTAATTCATATTTATAGGCAATTTTTTGTTCAAGCACGATCATGCCAATACGTAGGCCCGATTGTGTCTTTATCTATGCTCTTTCTGAATTGTGTATGATCTGGAAGGTTCTACTGGCACAAGTGTAAAATTTCAAAGGTATGGTTGTACATGCTTTTCATAATCATGCTTTCACTAAATCAGGTCGTCCCAACCATGCATTTGTAGAGGCATAATCGTGTTGTAACGCCCTGTCATTAAGCGAAATACGCATGGGTGCAACATACAGAGCACTCATAAGCTCGTAACAATATTAATGGTGATATATTTATTTTATTCCATAATTTCCCAAGTACACAAATAGTTCAATAATGAGACAAATAGCATTACATCGAAAAGAAACAGTTATTATTCATTGAAATAAATCCTAAGGTCGATCTAGTTTTCTTGTCCTTGCACTTCATCGTATTAACCTGCAGCACGTTTAAAATAATAACAATTTAGTCAGCAAAATGTGTTGGTGAGCTTTCATAAGTTTTGCGTATATATCTATATAAAAAGTGCGATTCAATAATCATCATGCGATATATATTCAACATAAAGTAAATCGAATGCAACGAAAAATAGCGCATCAACCTAGGGGAATGATAATGATACCACCATTCTTTATAACCGAAGTTGAAGGATAGCTAGCGCAAGTACTTCCCATCGGACCCTCCCACTTTGCGCTTGCGATTGCGTCTCACCATAAAGCAGTAAACACATTGCTCATAATACACGTATACATCATAAACAATATGTACGAACAATAACTATACAAACGATATAATGTGAATCGGTTTGAAAACAAATGCATAACCAACAAATTAAAATTTGAAATGTGCTACACCCCAAAAAAATATTATAAAGCAGTAAAAAGGGGTTATGAAAAATTTACTTGGATTTAAAAATGGTATTTGAATAGTCTAAACCAGGTTGAACGAGCTTGGCGGATAAACACAACGGACTATCCTATTTATAAATAGATTAATAACATGTCTGCATGAAACGCAATATTAGGTCAAGTTAGAATTTGGTTAACGATTTGGGATTGTTATGTGTGTTGATGATCTAGGTATAGGTATAAAATTGATATAATTTATAATGATACTAGTTTTTATCCCCCGTATTATGGTAGTCGTTTAAAATTTTCGTTTCTAATATTTTCATTTCTAATATTGTGAATGTATTTTTTTGGATTTTAGTTTATTTATTGTAAGTTAATAATATACTTGAACCTATTTTGATTAATTTATGTTGGGCTATGCTCATTTTTAATGAAACATTGAATGAATTATCTACTTAATTTTTATACTGTTCGTTTATGTTCATTTATATAATCTAGATATTATTTTGTGAAACTTTTCATTTAAGTTAAACTTAAAAGAAAAAAAAATCACTGATGTAACTAAATCCATATTGACAAATTAAATTAGGGTTTGATTACGGGGCTTGTTTTACATTTTATGTTTCTAATATTTATATATTTTTTGTATTTTAATTTTATTTATTGTAAGGAAATTAATAATATACTTCGGGTTTGATGATGAAATGGTTTCATAAATAAATGAGATGTTCTAACCTGTTTAAAAGCTATCTGGGTTTGATGAGACCCATGACCCGCTTATTTGTTTACTATAAATTTGTTTCATAATTATAAATAATATCTTTTTTTAAAAAAATAAAATATTAATTTTTAGTATATTCCTATTTTATAAGATTTTCATATCAAATATTTGGTGAAATTAATTTTTAATATAATGAGATGTTAAAACCCGTTTAATGGCTTTCTGGGTTTAGTGAGACCCATACCCATTAATTCGAGTCAAATACATGAGAAAACATTGTTTACATATAAAACAATCTGATAGCTTTAGAGAAAATATGGATGTTCGTTTATATATATATATACTAGGTCTTATCCCCCGTATTACGAGGGTTGTTCTACATTTTTTGGATTTTAATTTTCTTTATTGTAACGCAGGAAACTTATAGCACCCTCAGTGCCCTTAAACGAACTGGGCTTGCAGTCAAGGTAATTCTTGAAGGTACACGTTCCACTTGGACCTCTGGCTTGGTTCTGAACATGTGCGGCTAAAGCGGCCGCCGCATGGTCGTTCAGCAGAGTTTGGAGTTCAGCTGCAGTCAAGTTGATGTTACCACGTCCGTGTCCAGCGTTTCTTCCAGCCATTTCCTAGAATCACAGCATAAGATGTTGAACATGAGTTTTTCTTTCATATGCAACACGCCATACATGTAATAAAAAGATAGGTAAGAAAGAAATAAGAAACAACATCACATCACAACCATATATTAATCTAATTAATAATTCATGATTAAAACCATTGTATTCGCTACAAAGTATTTCCAATCAATCCTTAAAATCAAAGAAAATAATAGTTCGGATGGAGACAACCCCTCCATCTAGGTGTCATCATCACTAGATGTCATCATCTGAGGACACCTCTTAGTGTGCCTCCTCCTCAGCCGGTTCTTCCTCCGGTTCTTCTTCAGGTTCCTCCTCGGGATCCTCCTCGGGCTACTCTTCGGGATCTTCTTCAGGTTCCTCTTCAGGCTCTGCCTCAGGCTCGGCCTCAGGCTCTGCCTCAGGTTCTGCTGCGTTCTGAGCAATTTGCATTTGTAACACATCGCAACGCTCTAAAGCCATCTCGGTTCGGGTCCTTGCTACTTGGAGTTGCTCTTGCAAGTCTATCATCTCGGCTTGAATCTTTCTCATAATTTTCATCTGTTAATCACTAGCCTCTTGTATTTCCTTCATTGCCGCTGCCATGCGGGCAATCTCCTCCTTAGTCTCGGTTCCGTCTTTTAACAGTTCGGAAACGTTGGCTCTCGTATAGCGCATGTAACCCACATCACGCTCCAAACAAGAAACAACCGCTGCGAGCACACGCTCTACAGGTTCGGTTATGGGTGGTAGGGTGTTGGGATAAGCAGGATGGTTCGGGTGAGGTAACGGGGGAACTTGTTCGCGATAGACCATACGTCTGATCATGTTAGGGTACCAATCCCAGCTAACGTCGTTTTCGTATATGCCTCCGGATAGGCGGTACCTCTTCGGTGCGGGAGCTTCGAGTTTCGGGACTACTCGGGGTGGCGATGCGGTAGGTATCTGTGGTTCCTTCCCATGAGCATGAGTCATCGGATCAGATGATGATGAGGGTGGCGGCGTCGACATTCCTACAGGTAAGCCGTGTATGCGCGCGTGTATGAGTGAAAGAGGTAAAGAGATAAGATAACAAAGACTACACTAATCTATGCAGTGCGTATCATTATAACTAATGGGTCGTCGCGGTTATAGTCTAGTATGCATGCAGCTTCTAGTTCGCTATAACCAATGGCTCTGATACCAATCTGTCACACCCTCAAAATCCACT
Organism: Bidens hawaiensis; assembly: GCF_021521415.1. Taxonomy (NCBI): domain Eukaryota; kingdom Viridiplantae; phylum Streptophyta; class Magnoliopsida; order Asterales; family Asteraceae; genus Bidens; species Bidens hawaiensis. The sequence continues at coordinate 15,318 of NW_027491611.1, read as the reverse complement.
AACGGAGTTTTACCGTCAGAGGGTGTGAACTAACAGGATCGGAATCATTAGTTATAATCAAACCATAAAACAAAGTTTCAAAACCATGAAAACGTTTACGAGTAATTAAATGCGGAAGCGTAAAACCATAGAAAACAATGTTACGTCACGCAGGACGACTTAAAACCCAATGATAACAGTTTAAAAAAATAAGTTTGCATAATTAAAATGTTTCAAGCAATGCATGTTCCTAAACCGCGCGCCCGCCTCGGCTACCTGAGAATAACATACTAAAAGTGTCAACACAAGGTTGGTGAGTTCACAAGTTATATAAAAATAAAGCGTTTAGCGTTTGCGTTCAGCGTTTTGCGTTAAGCGTTTTGCGTTACAGCGTTTTGCGTTACCAGATAGTGTTATGTCAATTATATATCTATAGGTAGCTAACCTATAAAACAAGTATCACTAAGTGTTCGACACCAAAGCTGACTGTTTATCATTTGCCTTGCCACCAGGTCATCCAGACCATGGTATGTTTTTAGCCAAGATTACACCCACTCGACATCCAGTCGAGTTTAGCGTTGGGTGGGGTTTGTCAAACCCAGTAGTACTACTCAACATTGACTCGCTATTATCCAAATATTAACCGGTTCGATGTGAATGAAGGACTTTAGTTAACGTGCTTGCCACTTAGTCTTTACAAGTGATATATAATCTATATTAATAAATTCTTAAATGCGTTTTCTGAGTATGTTATCTCCCCCAAGTGAAAAGCGTTTAAAAAGTTTAAAAGGGGAAAGTGAAACTCACTGTTTGCGAAGAAATTCCCAAATTAAATCACCAAGATGCGCGTCACAGAAAAACTCTCTCTAGCGTTCTAAAACAACAAAGAGATTTTTCTAAGTGTCGGAATATTATCGAGTCTCTAGACCCGGCACATAATACCTATGCACATAACATGTTTCGTGTTTCGTTTGTGAATCGTGTGTGACTTTAACAAATACAATTGTGATACGATACGTGTGTGAGCAATTATTTATGTGTCATGTATTAATAATGTACATAACTAGCAATTATTCCCCGCAAGGGCAATTTGGTCAAAACACGACAACTATTTAGCAAGTATTCCCCGCATGGGCAATTTGGTCAAAACATAACAATTAATTAGCAATTATCATGTTTCATGCATTTTCACAAAATTCAGCAGCTAGTTTCACCGAGACAGAAATTCTACTTGAAAGATTGTACTATCTCACCGATCACAGCATCACAATTAATTTACCAAAAATCATCACAAAAGCATATATGTCTTAGGTTTTCAGAACATATTTTATTATATTTTTATTCCACATAGGTTTCTCACAATCATCAAATCATCACAGCAAACTCATAACAGTCAAATTCATGCGCAACAGAATGTTATTTGCAATTCCCGTTAAAAAAAACATCCAATAAATGCAAGACCACTTGGGTTAGGTTCCTAACTCAATAGGTCAACTTCCAGAAGTGGAACCAACCCAATTGGTCTCGTAGTTCATGAGATATAACATTTACAAAACAACCTAACAGCAGGTCTAACAACTCAGCTTTGCACAATGTTTTTGTAAAATCATAAAAGTTAACCTCTACTTGTCCAAAAAATACAAGTTTATATTCTTTAGAAACTAGACTCTACCTAGTTTACTGTAGTATCAATAATCTCAACCAATTTTCACATTTACACTTCGTTACAGTCAATTAAACATCAATAACACAATCTGTCCAGAAACTGTTTGCATCCAAACTCAACATATTAACTATCTATGGACCATCATGCATTCATATAACACTCTAGACTCCATAATCACTATCCATGCACATCAATTACACATTACATACATGATTAGGGTTTTTGTTTGAACTCAAATCAAAGACACAACAATTAACATGTAACAATATCAATTCTAGTTATCAAATCATCATCAAATCAACAACAATCATATTAACTTCATAAACACACATAATCGGCCATCTAGGGTTTTCAATTAACCCATTAAACATCAAATCAAGTATAAAGGATGCATAGGGTAGTCGATTATACCTTCCTAGCACCTTAATCTTCAATCAAAGGCTTGAAATTGATTGTATATATGTGTGTATAAGTCGACGGCAGCCAAGGTCACCGAGGGGGGGTTCCGATCGGGGTTTGTGTGGGAGAGAAAATAATAGTTAGGGTTTATTATTATTAGTATTTATAAAGATACTATGTTACACTCAAGTCCCTCAACTTTCGATTGTTGCTTTTCTAGCCTAACTAACTAGTTCTAGTACATTGAGTTAACGTTTATAACCATGTTATCACATAACACATAAGTCTAACACATAATTATCACATAATTACTGTTTGACGTTTTTCGTTTATTCATCAATCGTTTGCGTCAACTCGTTTGCGTTTCGGTGCAATTCCCGAAAGACTACACATGTAGTAAGTGTTAAGCGTCATTTAAACCCTAGTTTAAATGTAATGAGGTGTGCGTTATAGATTCAGTGATCTTAAGTTTGAATTGACGGAGTTGAGTTAACGGAGTTAACCTGAAATTGACGATTGTCACATCATTCCCATGTTAAAGAATTTTCGTCCCGAAAATTTGAGTCAAGTCGTGATGAGTGTCTGAAAAAGTAAGAAAAATTTTCAGTATGTCATATCATCCCCTAGTAGAAAGAAATTTCGTCCCGAAATTTAATTCATACCTCCGGTGATGTCTGACGGTTTGCCGGGTTTCGCGGTTTTCTGTGTTTGGTCAGCCCTTCAAAAAGGTGAGGATACTTCTTCATCATTTGATCCTCGCGTTCCCACGTGAACTCCGGTCCACGTCTCGAGTTCCAACGAACCTTAACGATTGGAATTTTGCTGTGCTTGAGCGTCTTGGTTTCCCAATCCAAAACCTCGACTGGTTCCTCAATGAAACGTAACTGTTCATCAAGTTGTAGTTCATCCAAAGGGACTACTTGGGTTTCATCGGATAAGCATTTCTTCAAATTGGATACGTGGAATACATTGTGTACGCCACTGAGTTCCGTTGGTAGATCCAGTCGGTACGCCACCGGACCAATGCGCTCAGTTATCCGGTAAGGACCAACATATCGTGGGTTGAGTTTATTTCGCTTACCAAAGCGAACCACACCTTTCCAAGGTGAGACTTTGAGTAGCACTCGATCGTTCACTTGAAATTCGAGAGGTTTTCGGCGCTTGTCGGCGTAACTCTTTTGGCGATCTCGTCCTGCTGCCATGCGATTTCGGATTTGAACAATCTTTTCCGAAGTTTCGAGTACCAGTTCTGGACCAGTGATTTGACTGTCACCCACCTCTGCCCAGCAGAGTGGTGATCGACACTTCCGTCCGTACAGCGCTTCAAACGGCGCTGCTTTAATACTTGCGTGGTAGCTGTTATTATACGAAAACTCTACCAAAGGTAAGTGAGGCTCCCAACTTTTTCCGAAATCCAACACGCATGCACGCAACATATCCTCCAGGGTCTGAATAGTTCGTTCACTTTGCCCATCCGTCTGAGGATGGTATGCCGTGCTCATATCAAGACGGGTGCCTAGTGCGCTTTGCAGCGACTTCCAAAAGTGCGAAGCGAAACGAGAATCTATATCAGAAATGATTGAGACAGGCACACCGTGTCTAGACACTACTTCCTTCATGTAAACACGAGTCAGTCTTTCCATTTTGTCCGATTCCTTAATCGCTAAGAAGTGTGCAGACTTAGTCAACCGGTCCACGATCACCCAGATGGTATCGCATCCCGTCGGTGTCTTAGGTAAACCCATGATAAAATCCATTGAGATGTGTTCCCATTTCCACATTGGGAGTTCCGGTTGTTGCAGTAGACCAGATGGTTTCTGGTATTCTATTTTGACTCTGGCACAAGTCAAGCATTTGCTCACGTAGGTGGCAATGTCGAATTTCATGTTCGGCCACCAGTAAAGTGCCTTTAAATCATGATACATTTTATCTGAGCCAGGGTGGATAGAATATCGGGACTTGTGGGCTTCGTCCATCACCAGAGTTCTCAACTCTCCGAACCGTGGAACCCAAATCCGGTTCTCAAAATATCGGACCCCGTCCGATCTGGTTTCAAGTTGCTTGTTCATGCCCCGCATGAGTTCCGATGGAAGATTATCATCTTTCAAAGCTTCGAGTTGCGCCTCGCGAATTTGATCGGGTAAGTTGGCATGAATCGTGAGCTGCAATGCTCGCACTCGCCTGGGTTTATCTGTTTCTTTTCTGCTGAGCGCGTCGGCCACTACATTGGCCTTGCCAGGGTGGTACTTGATGGCACAATCATAATCCTTAAGCAGCTCGACCCAACGACGCTGTCGCATGTTCAGCTCCTTCTGATCGTAGATATGTTGGAGACTCTTGTGGTCGGTGTAAGTGGTAAACTTGGTACCGTACAAGTAATGCCTCCATATCTTAAGGGCAAACACCACAGCTTCGAGTTCCAAATCATGGGTCGTGTAGTTCTTCTCGTGAACCCGTAGTTGTCGAGAGGCATAAGCTATAACCTTCTCGAGTTGCATCAGCACACAACCGAGACCTTGTATAGATGCGTCACAGTGTACCTCAAAATTTTCCGTTCCCTCGGGGAGGGCTAGAATAGGGGCGCTACAGAGTTTGGTTTTCAACAGTTGAAAAGCGGATTCTTGCGCGTCACCCCAATTGTACTTAGTGCCTTTGTGAGTCAAAGCGGTGAGGGGTTGAGCAATCTTTGAAAATCCCTCGATGAAACGTCGGTAGTAGCCGGCCAGTCCTAGGAATTGCCGCACCTCAGTCGGAGTCTTAGGTGCTTCCCAGTTTTTGATGGCCTCTACCTTACCGGGATCGACATGGATACCATTCTCGTTGATCACATGTCCTAAAAAGTGAACCTCGCGAAGCCAAAACTCACATTTCGAGAGTTTAGCATACAGTTGTTCCTTCTTCAATAATTCCAGAATTACCCTTAAGTGTTCTTCATGATCAGCTTCGTTCTTGGAGTAGACAAGAATATCATCAGTGAAAACAATCACAAACTTGTCGAGGTACGCCTTGCATACTCGATTCATGAGATCCATAAATACGGCTGGTGCGTTGGTTAGGCCAAAAGGCATAACCGAAAACTCGTAGTGACCATACCATGTTCTGAATGCCGTCTTTGAAATATCTTCTTCGCGCACTCTTAGTTGGTGATAACCAGATCGCAGATCGATCTTCGAGTAGTAACTCGATCCTTGAAGCTGGTCAAACAAATCATCAATTCGGGGTAAAGGATAACGGCTCTTGACCGTCACCTTGTTCAACTCCCGGTAGTCGATACACATGCGGAAAGTCCCGTCTTTCTTTCGGACAAACAAGACAGGGGCTCCCTATGGCGATGAGCTAGGTCGGATAAAACCCTTATCCAACAAATCTTGCAACTGAGTGGACAGTTCCTGAAGCTCCGCCGGTGCGAGCCGATACGGGGCTCATGCTATGGGTGCTGCACCGGGTGTCAACTCGATTTGGAATTCGACTTGTCGTATAGGAGGGAGTCCGGGCAAATCATCCGGGAAAACTTCCGGAAAATCTCGCACAACTGGTATATCTTCAATTCGCTTCTCCTCCGCGGGTTTCTCAACAATCTGCACCAAAATTGCCGGATGACCCTTTCGTAGGTACTTCTGTGTAACACCCCGTAACCGCAGCGGAAACGTACACGGGATGCAACAGACACATCTGATATCAACAGCATTGCTTATAAAGAAAATACCACTACATTAATTTATAACATATTACATTGTTGCGAGTTGCGTTACTGTCTAGGTGTTACACACATATATTACCAATAAGACATTAATATATATTCATTACAAAATACAGAGCAGCAAGCTTCCAACAGGTGGCACAGATAGTTAAGCACATATCAATCATTCCAACCCGGGCATACCTAGAAAGCATGTAAAGAAAACGGGTCAACTACGAATAGTTGGTGAGTTTCACTAATTTAAATAAACCATAGATCAGTATAAAAATCATATGTTAATGATGAAATTATGCTAAGCCCGTTAATGAAAACTCTATTAACCCAAAAACACATTAAACGACCCCTGGGGACACTGTTAACCCAGAACATATCCATTAACCCCTGGGGACACTGTTAACCCAGTACATATCAAATAACCCCTGGGGACACTGTTAACCCAGTACATATCAATAACCCCTGGGGACACTGTTAACCCAGTACATATCAATAACCCCTGGGGACACTGTTAACCCAGCGCATATCAAATACCCTCTGGGGACACTGTTAACCCAGAACCATATCCAATAACCTCTGGGGACACTGTTAACCCAGAAACATATCCAATACCCTCTGGGAACACTGTTAACCCAGAAATATATCCAATAACCCTCTGGGAACTAAGTTACCCCAGAACAATTCCACCCGATAAACAAATTTTCTATTCTATGCATCATACCATATATATATATAAAAATATACAAGTGTTTCCATACGATCGGTATGTACTTAAATAATTTAACACAATCATGCTTTCCGCCCCGGGAAAATATTTAAAACAGTTCATTAAAAGGGGCTCGTGAAAACTCACCTTTTTGTGAGTCTGTGGGTAATACAATGAACAGCTACGTGCCTGGATCTGTAATATAATATCTAGTCGTCACTATATAATTCCCATAAACTAAATCCGTATTAATCGGTACATCTGGGAACATTGTTAACCCAGTACTGTATTCGATCCGGGGACAATGTTAACCCCGTGACACTCCTAAGGACTCAGATTGTGCCATTACTTAGAGTCGGACGGTCAAAATTATCATTTTTATGTTTTCCTTGATTTGCGTGCCTAGCACGGTCGTCCGTTTTTAGTTTCAAAAATGAGTTTATTCACACTTAACCCAAAAATGGTGTTTGACTGTTATTTTAGTTAAAGTGATGAAATTAGAGCTCGGTTTGACACCCCGTTTGGCCGCGGGGCCCGTTTCCGTCATTTAGGTGCCGGAAACAGTAGAATCGGGTAAAATTACCCAAATCATCCGAATTATTTTTGGATGATTTATTTTTACTTATTTTACTTAGTTTTATGAAAATGGTTCATTTTTAGGTTTTTATATACCAGTCAGCTCGCTTATGCTAGTTTTGCCGGTTTACACGTTTTAATGCTTTAAATATTTGTTTTTATGTTCATTTTAGTACAAATAATTACCCGTTTAGTCTCGGGTCTTGAAATTTTGCACAAAACTTATTTTGACAGAAAGAAAATTTTACAAAATTTTCCAGATTTATTTTCCTATATTTACATTTATTTATCTATTTTTAAACCTTTTTAATACACTAAATATGTCAAAAATACCAAAACACTTTAGAAAAATCCCAAATTTTTCTGGGATGATCCTTGCCATCCTCATAACTCCCTGGAATTTTTCCAGAATTTAAAACTCATTTTTCAAGCCATTTTCACCCAAAACCGAGCTAGAAAGCCCTAGAACTCGTTTCACCGAAAAGCCTACTTAGACTTTTCCAACTGAGCTCAAATTTTGTGGGTGACTTTTATATGTTATAGAAAGCTTATCTTAAATTTTCCAGAATTTTTCATCATGTTTAGATATTTTTCACTATTTTTGGCCAAAACCGAGCATTAAATTCACCAAATATTCATCTTTTATCCAAAAATTACCAAAAATTCACAGATCTCACATTTTCATGTGTAGATCATCTTTGTGAAATTTCGTGACCCGAATCTAAGCGTGCTACAATCTGTCCAAATTTCATATACACACGAAAACCGAACTATCTCGTGTTTTCTAGCTTTAGATCGCAAAGATCTTGGTTTCTAGCCTTTGCTAGCCGCTAGATTCAACACTTACAAGCACAATAACACTATACCAAGCAAGTTACACCAACAATCAAACCATTTCTTTCATAGTGTCGGTTTTTATGTAAAAACAAAGGTTTTAACCGTAAAAATCCGTTCTCGACTCTTTTTACTCACTTCTTGGACCAAGATCCCTTGTATAACATGTATACATCTCTTGATCATGCAAGAGTCGGTTTCATCTCGGGTTTTCACCCATCCTTCACTTGGAAACTCATTTAACAAAGATTTTAACCGTAACATTTCGTTCTAAACTCTTTTAACTACTTTCTTGGACCAAGATCCTTTGTATAACTTGTATACATCCCTTGATTCTCAAAGAATCGGTTTCATCTTGGGTTTTCACCCATATTTCACTTGAAACCTCACTTTCTCAAGAATTATGAAATTAAAAACAAGATTCAAGCATCAAATCATGTATATACCTTGAAGATTTTGGTGAAAAATGGATGAATCTTGGATGAAGGTTTGAAGATTGAGAGAGTTTGAGTGTTTTGGTGTTTTTAAAAAAAGAAATGAAGTGTGTGTGTGTGGTACAAAGACCGATCGGTCTTAGTGGAGGTGGGGGTGGGACCCACAAGTCCATTCTAAGCCACACACTCGGATATCCGTAATCCGGATGATGTTTTGGATAATCTGGCTCAGTTCGTTTCTCGTTTAAACGCGTAATTCGGCTTAAAACGAGCCTAAAATGATCGTTTTTCGGGTTAAAATAAAATTTATATAAAACTGATTTAAAAACTTTAAAAACTTAACCCATGACATTAAAACATCATATTATTAATAATTACGCATCTTTTTCGGCTTGATTGATCGTCTCTTGCTTGGTTTGGTGTTAAAGGTTTCGTTTAGCGTACCGACGCACCATTAAATCGAAATCCTTTTTCTGTGCTATAATTTACTTATCCCGAAGCATTAATACTTCGTAAATATCACTAAACATTATATACTTCGTCTATAATGTAATTCCCGATTCGTTCGGGTTTCAATAATCGTTCATTGGTTAATTGTAATTCCAATACGATTCACTATAAAATCGAGTATGATTCGTACTAGGAATCATATATACTCGTATATACGTACTATAACTCATATAATCAATATTTAAATGACACGTAAATGGTATATACCGGCTAGGGTATACCTGGATTTGCCGGAATCGTTACATTCTCCCCCCGTTATAAAAATTTCGTCCTCGAAATTTTACATGTCAACTACTTCCTTTTGAGGAAATAGGTGGGGGTATTTCTTCCGAAATTCATCCTTTCGTTCCCAAGTAAATTCTGGGCCTCGTTGCGAATTCCATCTAACTTTGACCAACGAGATCTTATTATGTCTAAGTTGCTTGATCTTACCGTCCACTATTTCAATGGGCTCCTCTACGAAGTTGAGCCTGTCACTTATTTGAACACCCTCTAAGGGTAACACCGATGTCTCATCCGCCAGACATCTTTTCAAATTTGACACATGAAACACGTTATGAACTGCACTTAGTTCCTCAGGCAGTTCTAATCGGTATGCTACAGGACCGATTTTCGCAGTAATAATGAATGGTCCAATATATCTAGGGGCCAACTTCCCCGCCTTTCCAAATCTAACCACACCCTTCCACGGTGATACTTTCAAATATACCTTTTCCCCCTTCTCAAATGACAACGGTTTTCGACGGTTATCGGCATAACTCTTCTGCCGATCCCGCGCGGCTTTCAGGTTGTTCTTAATTTCAAGAATCTTGCTGGTCGTTTCCTGGACCAGATCCGATCTAATGACCTGCGAGTCTCCCACTTCAGACCAGCAAAGTGGTGATCGGCACTTCCGCCCATACAATGCTTCATAAGGTGCTGCCTTTATACTGCTATGGTAACTGTTATTATAGGAAAATTCAACGAGTGGGAGATGTTGATCCCAATTTCCCTTAAAGTCCAGTACGCAGGCACGAAGCAAATCCTCCAAAGTTTGAATGGTCCTCTCAGACTGACCATCGGTCTGAGGGTGGTAAGCTGTGCTTAGGTCAATACGTGTTCCCAATGCTTCTTGGACAGCTTGCCAAAGTTTGGAGGTGAAATGGCTATCCCTATCGGAGATGATCGAGATGGGGATGCCATGACTAGACACTATTTCATTTATATAAATTTGCGCAAGTCTCTCGGTGTTATAATTATTTCTAATTGGAATAAAATGTGCCGATTTGGTTAATCGATCCACGATTACCCAAATTGCATCATGACCTCGGGGCGTCTTGGGGAGATGCGTCACAAAATCCATTGTGATCTGTTCCCACTTCCACTCCGGAATTTCCGGTTGTTGTAACATTCCCGAAGGTTTCTGGTGCTCCGCCTTAACCCTCGCACACGTCGTACACTTGCCGACGTATGTGGCTATATCCTTTTTCATACCTGGCCACCAGTAAAATTCTTTCACATCCTGGTACATTTTATCAGATCCCGGATGTATGGAATATTTCGACTTATGCGCTTCGTCCATGATTAATTCACGAAGGTCATGGAGGGTCGGGATCCAAATCCGATTTTTGAAATAGAGAATTTCGTCCACACGCTGTTCGAAATTCTTCTCATTCCCGTAAAGTCCTTCTTTATCCAATTGGTCCTCTTTCAACGCCTCGCGTTGAGCGACTCGAATCAAATCCGAAAGGTTTGACTGGACTATCATTCCCAACGCCCGCACTCGCAATGGTTTAACCCGATCCTTCCTACTCAAGGCATCGGCTACGACGTTAGCCTTGCCGGGGTGATATCGAATGTCACAGTCATAGTCACTCAGCAACTCGACCCATCTTCGTTGCCTCATATTCAGTTCTTTCTGATCGAATATGTGTTGCAAACTTTTATGATCAGTGAATATGGTGCACTTTGTACCGTAGAGATAGTGTCTCCAGATTTTAAGTGCAAAGATGACTGCTCCCAGTTCCAAGTCATGAGTAGTGTAGTTTTTCTCATGAACTTTTAACTGTCGAGACGCATAGGCTATGACCTTTTTATTTTGCATTAACACGCATCCTAACCCTTTACGGGATGCGTCACAATATACAACAAATCCATCGTCTCCGTCGGGGAGACTTAAGATTGGTGCTTGACACAACCTTTGCTTTAGCGTTTGAAACGCCGTTTCCTGCTCTTCACCCCATTCATATTTCCGATCCTTTTGAGTCAGGAGGGTTAAAGGTTGGGCGATGCTGGAAAAGTTCTCTAAAAATCGACGATAGTATCCAGCTAAGCCTAAGAATTGGCGGATTTCCTTCGGAGATTTAGGCACTTGCCAATCCTTAATTGCTTCAACTTTACTCGGATCAACGTGTATTCCTTGGTGGTTTATAACGTGACCGAGGAATTGCACCTCTTGTAACCAGAAGTTACACTTGGAGAATTTTGCATACAACGTCTCCTGATCCAAAAGTTCCAAAATTAACTCAAATGTCGCTCATGTTCTTCTTTACTTTTTGAATATATCAAAATATCGTCAATAAATACAATGACGAATTTGTCGAGGTAGGGTTTACAGACTCGGTTCATGAGATCCATGAACACCGCTGGCGCATTTGTTAGCCCAAAAGGCATAACTAAAAATTCGTAGTGGCCGTAGCGAGTCCGAAACGCGGTTTTCGGGATATCCTCCTCTTGAATTCTAACTTGGTGGTATCCCGATCTAAGATCAATTTTTGAGAAATAGCTCGCACCTTGTAGTTGGTCGAACAAATCATCGATCCGGGGAAGAGGATACCTATTTTTGATGGTTAATTTGTTCAATTCCCTGTAGTCAATGCACATTCGAAGACTTCCGTCCTTCTTTTTCACAAATAGTACAGGTGCACCCCACGGGGAATAACTGGGACGTATAAATCCCTTATCCAACAATTCCTGCAACTGGTTGGATAATTCTTGCATCTCGGACGGTGCAAGTCTGTAAGGGGCCTTAGCAAAAGGGCCGGCTTGAGGTAATAAGTCGATTCTGAATTCGACTTGTCGGATTGGCGGTAATCCAGGAAGTTCTTCTGGGAAAACTTGTGGAAATTCGCGTACCACGGGAATATCGTCCACTCGTTTTTCCTCAGAATCAGTGGCCGTCAGGCTCGCTAGATACGCCACACATCCCTGACGCATATATTTTAGCGCCTTGAGGTGAGATATAAATTGCATCATATTGCCCGATTTATCACCCTGCACTAACACTTCTTCGTCATCCGACACCCGAATTTTGACGAGTTTCTTTTCACAATTTATTTCTACCTTGTTGCGTGCTAACCAATCCATTCCCACTATCACATCAAAACTACCCAGTTCTACTGGTAACAAGTCAATCAGGAAGGATTGTTCGCTTAGAATAAAAGGACAATTCCGAACAATTTGATTGACTATCATGGTCTTACCGTTAGCAACTTCTACGGTATAGGGTTCTATGGATTCACTAACCGGCATGTTTGCTAATGACAGGAATTTAACGGAGACGAAACTTCTATCAGCACCCGTATCAAATAATACAGAAGCGTAATGGTCAGAAACAAGGAATGTACCTGTCACTACGCTGGGGTCCTGACGTGCTTCGCTCGCCCCTATCACGAAAGCTCGGCTTCTCGCCGGGTTGGACGACGATGCCTGACCCGCGGGTTGCCGCCCATTTCTTCCTTGATTCAGCTTCGGACAGTTTTTCTTTAAGTGATCTGTGCTACCGCGTTCGTAGCAAGCACGGCTGGTGGTCACCAATTGGTTTCCTTGGGGGTTTTGCTGTTGGGTTGGTTGGTTCCTAAATGATTGCGCACGGATAGGTTGCGGTTGACGGTTCAGGTTGTTCAAGTTTGTCCTACAACTGGGTGCGTAGTACCCAATCCTGCCACACCGGTGGCACACCACCTCTTTGCACACGCCACCATGGTGGTAACCACATTTCCCACATTTAGGAAACGTTCCCCTCTGCGGTTCTTGCCTTCCGCCCGAACTAGTCATGGCGTAGTTCTGGGCAGTGGGTCTAGCACGTTTACCTTGTTGCTTCTCCCGGATCCTATTGTCATACGTACCTCGCTTTCCTCCAGCCGACTCTCCTGTCGCCTTTAGCGATCCACTCCTTAAGAAATCATACGTGACAATACCAGCCTGTGTCACTGCACCCTCATACGTCTGGTGTCCTCCCGCGTTAACTATACTCCTCACTACTGGAGTAAGTCCCCAAATATAACGTTCCACCCTCTTTGACTCTGGGGTGACCAACCACAGCACTAATCGTGACAGTTCATTAAACCGGTTGGTATATCCCAAGTGGTCCGCCCCATGCATCTCTAGGTTCCACAACTCATGTTCCAGTTTCTGCAATTCATTCTTTGGGCAGAAATGTTTCAAAACAAGATCCTTAAGCTCTGCCCAGGTCATGCGGTTTGTCGCCGCCTGACTTCGAGTCTGTACTATGGTGTTCCACCATGTCAAAGCATGGTCTGTGAACGTACAGGTGGCGTACTTAACGACACAATCCTCGGGACAGTTGCTGATATTCACCACTGATTCTATTTTCTCTATCCATTTCACTAACCCATTCGGTCCTTCCGACCCGTTAAACTCTAAAGGCTTGCATAACATAAAGTCCTTGATTGAACAACCCCTGGATGGTCCAGTGCGGTTGGTCTCTACGGTAGGTATAGGGCCATTACTGTCTGTAGCGACCACCGTAGGCGGTGCGTCATTACTCGGAATCGTGTTATCAGTAGGTGGAGGATTAGCATTATGTTCCCCGCCATTATTTATGGGCGTTTGATTGCTCGGAGGGGTTGGATTGGTTGAGTTATTAATACTGGCGGCGATGCGCGATACTATATCCGGTATCGCCGCCTCCAACTGTTGAGCAATCAAACGGCTCACATCTACTTCCGATATTTTCGTTGATCGTTTCGGTGCCATTCTACACAATCATCAAAGAAATACATATAATCAATACCATCTCAAATCATAAAACACAATACATATTTCATTCATTAGTAAACATGGATACATATTACACAAACATCAGTTTACATACTTTCCAGTCAACATTACATAACTAGTTTTATTACAAGGGCCCTATGTCGGTATCATCTCGACATAACCCGCAAAGGGGTCAGTGCTTGAATGATACCCAAAAGTATCTATAGTGATATGCCCTACAAGAGACCCACCCTAGGGGCCAGTGGTTGTATCATAACTAACCAAGATTCACTCCGTGTTAGTATCACCACTAACTACTTACACAGAGTATCAAAAAGAAAATGGTCCCTGACTAACCCCATCCAAACATAACTACTAAACACGGTGGTATGCCCACCACATCATCACTGCCACCAACGCCACCACTACTGCCACCACCCCCCGGAGCCACGCCTCTAACCGCTGAACCATCATTAGGGAGTACGAGCTCTCCCTGGTCAACCGGTCGATTGCATACTGGCAATCCAGTATGCGGTCACCAAGGTACACCCGTCTCTGTACCCCCACGGTCAGGGCGGCTGAGTGCTCATTTACTTGCTCTGTGAGCACTCGTAGCCAGGCTACCGAATCCCGCTCCTGTCTGGGAAGGCCCCAGACAGGTAGAGCCATCGGCTCGGGCTGGGATGAGGACTCTCCCCGACGAGTAGCAGGTCGGGGTGGGGGAGAGGTCGGTGGGACACGCGGAATGCTGATCCGCGCCGTAAGGCGGGGACCAAATCCCGGAGGGACAGAGGTGGCCTGCGGTGCGAGGGGAGTAGGGGATCTGACGATCCGGGCCGGGGAGGACTGACTCGAGCTCCTGTGACTCGCCTCGCTAGGCTCGGAGTCGGATGACACGTGTAGGCTCCCGGAGTTTTCGGGGCTAACCTCCTCCGGATCCTCCTCTACAGATAAGCTATGCGGGCTTGACATTTTTTTTTTACCTGCACACAAGTTAACAAGCATATAGTTCTTTTCATAGTGTAATTCATAATTAAATTAATCATGCACTTACTTATACAATTTTGCCACATAATAATATTATTATACATTTACACATATGTTGCCAATTTTACCTATTTAAGTCCCCCGTGACTTCCCTTGAATTCCCTCGTGCAGACAAGTCTGTTATTATGTTCCGGACCATAATAACCCACTTGTCCATCCAAGTTCATCCCGATCTCGTCACAATATATTATTAGTTGATATTCAGATCCTATAATACTTGAGCTACTGGTTATATTTTAGGTATCTTTTAAAGACGTCCTAAATCTTTATAACCAATGGCTCTGATACCAAGTTCTGGAACACCCCGTAACCGCAGCGGAAACGTACACGGGATGCAACAGACACATCTGATATCAACAGCATTGCTTATAAAGAAAATACCACTACATTAATTTATAACATATTACATTGTTGCGAGTTGCGTTACTGTCTAGGTGTTACACACATATATTACCAATAAGACATTAATATATATTCATTACAAAATACAGAG